>NW_020537646.1:21256056-21277131 GCF_003426905.1 Ctenocephalides felis | reverse complement strand
TTTTTGACCGCAAAATGACATTTTTTTTAATTTTTTTATCTTGTCAATACAAGTAAAATGTATTTTGAATTATTAAAATCGGACGCTCCGTTCTCTTAAAAACTAAGTTACCGTTTTTTGGCACATTTTGCCCCGTATCTTTGGAACGGCTAGACCTCCCTACGCGAAAAACTAATCAGCATGTCTACTTAACAATACGAATCAAATGTTTTTTGAATTATTCAAATCGGTTGATCCGTGTTCCCGAAATCGTCGATGAAAATTTGTATCCGCATACACACATAGTACATCAATTTTTTGTAAGATATGCCAAAATGTTCAGAAACCTTTGAAACATAAAGATATATAAAAAAATTCATTTTCGATTTTTTTGCGATTACTATAACTTGCCCTACGGGAAGTTAATAATTAATTGAACAAAGCTGAATTTATATCTAACTATATATTTGGAGCAAAGAAAGAAAAAATAGGATATCGGTTATCAAACCATGTTCTTTTGAGTTAATTTTGAGCTAATTCTTAATTATAGATATTTATTTTTGTATTATTTTTCTAAAATTTGTCATCTGCCTATTTTTACCTTATAGGGATAATTAATTGTTGAATCTATTTTAAAAATTCAACATCTTGTGAAAAACTACATCAGGTATCATAAACTAAATGAAAAACCCCACAACCAAAAAAAACTACTAACTAAAAATTACTTTTGTTATGAATATTGATATAAGGCCGTTTTTCTTCTGATATCCTACGAATCAAGGTGATGGCTGGTTGTGCATTTTTGCCTTCTACTTTGAATTAGTATTTTCGAAAAATTATATAATTTAGTTGTTTTTCAGATAAAAGTTTTTTTCCGCGGACTTTTAAGTTAATTAATACAAAATTGCGCGGAAATTAATACAATTTTGTTTTATCTCATATTCCGAGCAAACTCAATAGATAAATTGAATTATTATGTTGGCGAGCAGCAATAAATACATTATTATAAATACTTTAATATATCAAAGGTTTTGCTAATAATTTAGGTATGAATTAAAACAAGGAAGGTTTTTAAAATAGTCAAACATTTAAGTTTTTTGTGTTCGAACCATAATTGTAGTCGCAAATCACATTTTTTTTCTCTTCTCGCAAAAATTTTATTGCTGCAGGAATGTATAAAAAGTGCTTTCCTCAAATTCCAGGAAACAAAAACACTTTTCCCTATTTTGATACGTAGCTGATTCTAAAAACAAATTTCAATAGCGCAGACTATTGTATAGATAAAGGGGGATGAACATAGAATTTATGGGGCGCATACAAATTGGTGCACGATCCTAGTATTCAATTCGATTGAATTTGCCTAGATATTTTTTATATTGGGTTTGTATACTCACGAAATAATAGTTTAGAAAACTATTTTAAAATAATGGTTTTTATAAAAAAAATTTTAGTTTGTAGAGAATTCAAACTCGTGATCAATGTGGAGTATAATTATAATGTGGTGCTCTTTATACATATGTATAATATGTAGGTGTTGGTAAAACTAATTAAATTTTTGTTAGAAAATAAGTCGTAAAAATTACGTTTGATTAAGTACATTCCATGAAACATGAAAAGTTAGTGCAAAAAAATAATTTTATTAGGTGGCAAGTAAAATATAGGTACATTTTCATATTTCGAGAGCTTTTCTAAAGTGTATATTGAATATTTTGATTTTCAATATACTTATAATTACCACAATATGCTGGAAGCATGATTAAGCAAAGCTTATCCATTTGATTAAATTTTTAAATTATTTTAAAAGTTACATAAATTTTCTCACAATTTTAACTAGCAATCAGTTTGTTTTTCATAACTGTAATCTATAAATGAATCCATCATCTATGTAAAAAATTAATTTCTAATGAAAGTGTAAATTCAAAATTACATTATTACTTTCCTACATATATTTATATTATGCAACTTTAAATCTTGTAGTTTGTATTCGAGCATAAATTATAATAACCCGGCACGTGAACATGCAAACCCTTAGCTGATAAGGGAATTATGACCCGTGTACTCTATCTTTCAAGATATTATTAACCAAGGGCTTGAAATTTACGATTTCAGTCTCCTTACTAAATTCAGCGACGATTTCGTGAATACACTATAGAAATGTTTACCATATGAATAGCTGTATGTTACGTTACCATATAAACTGTTATATGTTACGTTCAATACACTAATTGTTTACTCGAAACTCAATCTAATAACACTATACGAACCATTTCAAGGATACTAGAATTCTAAGAGACTTCAGGTACGACCATAAAGGTTATTGTTAAAGGATTTGATGTACTTCTGCATAGAGTAATAATGTCTTGTTTTAGTAATAATAATTAATTGGACATGCTTAATAAACTATAAAATAAACATCTTTACTACTAGTTATAAAATAGTTATAAATGTCGGTACACTTATATGTCTTTTTCATATTCGACGGGAGAGAAATTTTGATTCATATATAAATTTATAAATTGATAAATTGATTTCGTATATGCTGGCTATGCCGAGTATTTCTTGATTATGTAGCAACATAATTTCATTGTGAAGTAAAAGTTTCACTTTGTTCTTTCTGTCAGATGTTTTTTGCAAGTTAGCTATTTGCTATATTATGATTAATTAAACAGATATGAAATCAATATTAGATTTAAGATTTTATCAAAAAGATAAAAGTGTAATATATTTTTGATATTTAAAATTTTCACAATTGTAAAATATTACATTGTTATAGATAAGGGGGCAACCATTAATTACGTGAGATTTTTAGGGGAAGGGGAAGTTTGAAAAAAAATCACCAAAAATCACATGGGGGAGGGAGTGGTTTAGTAAGATATCACGTGTAATTATTTTTTACCTGAATTTTTTAAAAAATCTAAACATTTTCAAAAAAATTTTTTTTTCTCGTAACTAAAAATATACGAAATGATTGTTGGGAGAGGGGGAGGTGATTTTGAATATCAACAAGGGGAAGGGAAAGTCCAAAAATCCTTAAAAAATCTATCCCGTGATTAATGGACGCCCCCTAACATTATTTCTATAATTGAAAATATTTATAATTTGTTAGAAAACTATTTTCTGGATTTTTTAATCTAGCTGGATTTCAGTGTAATTATACATATTATATAATTTTGAATACCTATGAAAACTTAACACTTACATAAAACTTTTATATGATTTTATAACATCATACTTGAAGAAACCACGATAGTTTAAAAAATACCTATAAAAGTATCAAAGCACTTTTACAAAATATATTCTTATTAGTTTTCGTATGATAATAATATTCCTACCCTTTACAGTCGTTTTTGTAAATAGCAATATTATTATTAATCAACGTATTAATAATGAATTTTATCAAAAAACATATAAGTGTAATAAATTACATAATTCATAATTTGGGTATTGTAATTTTTCATTAAACTATAAGATTATAATTAACAGTATAACATAACAAATCTGGCCATTATTAAATAATTACCTAAGAACACTTAACTAAATATAATTGTATGATTTTAAACTATAATAATTCTATGCTTTAAAATTATACAAAATTCAAAGCGCAATGTTTTTTACGAATTATTTTAAGTTTTTGTAAATATGGGAAATAATTAAATTCATTATATGAAATTATGTATCTTCAATATTAAGAAAATAGTTCATTAAAATCAAACCTATTAATGTTGAATTTTTCTTTATTTGTGAAGTAATTAAATTCATACTTAAGTCTTTCATCAAGAGTTTGTGTTTCAGCTTAAACCTTCATTCTATAAAATTTTGCCAAGAATTTATGTATCATAATTATTAAGGCAATAGATCGTTCAAATCAAAACTAATTGTGTTAAGTTTTTGTTTATTTGAGAAGTAATTAAATTGATTCTATGAAATTTTACCACGAATTTGTATGTCTTAACCATTAAGGCAATAGTTCATTCAAATCAAAACTAATTGTATCGAGTTTTTGTTTATTCGTGAAGTAATTAAATACATACTAAGGACTTTCGTCAAGAGTTTGTGTTTTAAGCTTAAAGCTCATTTTAAACTTAAGGATTTTTTTTTCAAAATTTAAATCAAAACTAATTATATTGAATGTTTGTTTATATGTAATTAAATTCGTTCGATGAAGTTTTGCCACGAGTTTTTGTATCTTAATTATAAAGGCAATAGTTAAAAATAATCAAAACTCATTGTGTTGAGTTTTTGTTTATTTGTGAAGTAACTTAATCAATTCTATGGATTTTTTCAAGAATTTGTGCGGTTTGTGTAATATCACAATTAAACCATATCAGTGACCATACGTACTGGATTGGCCGGGACAGTCCCGATTATCCGCCTTGCGTCGCGGCTTTTTTTAAAAGCAATATTTGTACCGGTTTTAGGTCTTTTGTCCCGGATTGACCCAGATTTAAAAAAAAATTTTAAATGCCAAATTTTTTTAATATATTTCAACTAGAAAATTTGAACCGAAAAAATGTGCATATAAATTTTTAGCACACCAACACGTGCATGCTTTAAGCTTAAATAGATGGATCATTCAAATCAAAACCAATTATACAAACTGCATTAAATTGCAACGTAGCATTGTATTTAACTTATTAATGCTCTCGAGGTTGCAGATGGGACACAAACTCAATACAATGCGTTACGAAATTACACGTCTCGGCAATTTGCTCTGCGAGCGTCTTCGCGTGCAAATAACTTCGTAACATCCTCCAAAGACATAATACGCAATTTGTACACGCGCTTATTAGTGAAATCAGGCGGGTGTTCAAATGCACCTCGATTTACTATTCTATTTTGGCATAATATAGTTATTTGGGGGTAAAAGCTCAGTGTCTAAAACTGAGCATGCGAAAGCTCCGAGGGTGCTTGACACATAGAGAGGGGCTTCGAAGCCTCTGAAAAAATCAGTCATTGAATATAATATATTGAATCAGCTTCGTTGTTCTATCAAACGTAAATTGATATTCTATCAAATATATTGATATGCCAAACACTTTCAGCATTTTCTACTATGGTTGTTTTCTACTATGGCGAACCGGTTCGCACATGCAATTTTTAATTTTCCGTAGAGTGACTTACAGTAATCGCTAAAAAAACTAAATAAAATTGTATATCATACCTTTACGTTTCAAAGGTACAGAAACCGTTTTGGCATATTTTAGAAAACTAGTGGTGTATGGCATCGTTGAATCATTCAAATCGGATGCTTATTTCTCTCAAAGACTGCCATTTTTGCACATTTAGCTCCGTATATTTAAAACAGCTGAACCTGCTTTTGCTAAAAACTAATAACCACTTCTTCCTATCATTGCAAATTGAATGTTTTTTGAACCATTCAAATCGGATGCTCCGTTCTCTCAAAAACTCGATTTCTATTTTCTGTACACTTTGCTCCGTAACTCCAAGTCAGCTGGACTGACTCTTACCAAAGCTAATCAGCACATCTCTCTATCAATAGGAATAGAATATTTTTTAAACCATTCAAATCGGTTGATTCGTGCGCCCAAAACACGAACATACATACATACACACAAATGCATTTTTTCTAAGGTATGTCAAAATGTTCAGAAACCTTCAAAACGTGAAGATATGCAAAAAATTTCAATTTCGATTTTTGGACGATTACAATAACTTACCCTACGGGAATTTAAAAAGAAAGATTATGTGTGTGTATTTTAGGTCTTGTTTATATATGTCCACATACATTGTGAACACATATAAGTTTTTTTGTGCGATAAGGTCGTCGCCATATAGAATATGAATGATAAATTTTACATATTTATAATAAACTAGATGACCCGACAGACGTTGTCCTGTACTTATGTTTACAATTCAAAAGTTCAATTTTTTTTAATAACCTATACTGATATTTACCAATTAGTTAAAAATTATTATGTTTTTTACACTACTGTCTATACCTAAATGTATATACATCCCCATATAGATCTTAAATGTGCAACTGCTTTAAATAAAATGATGAGTATTTGCTTTTTTGAAAAACATTATAAAACATATTTTTCTTATAATTAGTTCTCTTATCGATATCCGACGTTATTTTGAAAATTAAATTAAACCACTTACACCACTGAGAGGGATGTCATTCCCCCGGGAAACGGTAAAGGAGTCTAAATTATTTTCACTTTTGAACTAAACTTAATTTTAAAATTTCATACAAATTGGAGTACAGTAAAAAAAATTCAATACCTAAAACGCTCCATTGACTTGAGTAAATATTCCGTATCCGATGGCAAAAATTTGAAAATACTAATATGTTTTGTATGTGAAAAGAAAAGTGCTGTTTTAAAGTTTTCCCGGAATTATTCAATTTTTTTTCGCCGTAAGAACCATCCTTGGATATCAACGACCATTTTAAAGAAATAATTGGCCAAATTGGTCCAAGCGTTGTTGAGTTACGGGCTTACCAACACATTTTGCGATTCATTTTTATATATAAGATTATTTAATTTATTGTTATTAATCATTGATCAATTTTATTCCTTGGATGTTTAATTGCGATACGAGGAGTTCCAGCAATTTGCCTTTAGTTTTTCTTTATTTTGAAAAAAGGCAGAAACCGCAAGAACTTTTTTCCAAAGTTTCTGAGCTTTGAGCAGGTGAAAAGTCACATGAGCATCGCTCAACGGTATTTTATTGTGGACATTGATAATCCTGGTCAAATCTGGTAACTCTGGTAATGTTGCTCATTAAAACTGGTCATTACGTCTAAAAATTATTTATTTATCAAATAAGTACTATATGCAGGTACTTGAAACATAAATATGTTTGGGACACGTGTATCTCCACAGCCATCAAAATTTTATAATCGAACTAATATCATATCTATCAGATATCTAATTAAACGCCTGGTATACATTAATTATATATTATATCTTGTGAATTTCAAATACGTAAATTCAAACTGTTTTGCAAAACTTACCAATGAATTTTGTATATTTACCCACCAACTCTTATCCTATGTTTGAGTGGTAGAAAGCTTCGACGTTTCAAGTGTGGTGTCCTGAAGGGATTTAATATATTCAAGGTGCCAAATGGAGCGTCGGAATTTGTTATCAGAAGATTGATTTACCTGCGAACTGTATTCGAATGGAATAAGATAACGTGTCATAGGTTATTTAGAATTTATTATTGGCAGAGGATTTGTGTCCAGAATTTATACCGATATTCAAAAGATATTTAATGCAGGAATAAGATATTTTGTATCTACCACCTTTTCGACTAGGATGAATCGATAATATATGAAAACATGGGAAGTATTCCATAAATTCAATTCCTATTATAATATTTGAATATACCTATTTTAGTTTCAATTGCAAATGAAATTTATAATGTAAATTATTAACTGACCCAATGTTTTTATGGTTGCGCCTAAAATAATGTGAGGTAATAAATTTCTCAACTCCGGCTGCAAAATTCATATAAATCTCGGAATTAGCGAGAGAAAAGGGTTAAATTCAATTTCAAGTATACTTGATATAGATACGATTGTGATTTTGAATTAAAATGTAATCGAATCAAATTTATATATACGGTTTAAAATTTATATTATTATCTGGATAATCCTGTTTTATTGATATTTATATTCATTTACCAGTATTTATAACTAGGTAGAATCATTTAATATTACACATTTATTCAATTTTTAATATAATAAATTTAAACCAAATTAATTATTATATCGATAAAATGAAAATAAAGAAATCGATATCGTACAATTATTATTGGTTATTGTAATTGTAAATTTTATTACTACTGTATACCGTCACGTAATTATGTAATTTATTAAAACTCTCCTTCGATTAACTCAGGTTGTTGGGTTCTAATTTAACCCTTGTAGCTGTGGACTGTATTAAACACTGATTTGTTTGTGTATTATGTATATGTTGCAGTTGTAATTACTATCACTGATTTGTAAGTGAGTTATATGTGAAGAAGATATATTTATATTTACTATACATGTTGTTTCGCGGACTTTACTTTACTTTACCAGGGTAGCAACCATTCCGTGTAAAGCTCAATGCCCTGAAGGTTGTCGCCTTCATAGCCTTCATAGCCAATTTACTTCCCTGAAGGTTGTCACCTTTACAACATTTACTTCCTTTAGTTGTTATTTTGGCGAAGAAATTAAGTAGACACCTACAGTAAACCATTTAATGATTTAGATAATTTATTTATTTATTATTTAAAATTATAGCATCCAATTAATATTTGTAATAGAAGAAAATTGTGATTAATTGTGTGGCACAAATTCCTTAAAACTATATTCTTGTTAAAATTGAATTAGAGTGGCATCTGGTCTACTTATCCAGCTGTGCTCTAATTGAAGTTAATAGGATTCCCTCGATGCATAAGTAAATTGCTGGAAGGTTTTGTATCTATTTCAAAGCTTATGTTATTATATCGGCAAGATAGATTTTCTTCATAATAATTTGACTTATTAGTCAATTTATCATTTTTTCATTATTATAATATATGATTTAATATTCAGTTTTGCGTTTTGAAAAATATTTTTTTCACCATTAACTTGTATATTGGTATGATATTTGGTAAATAATAAAATATAGATAATTTGAATAATAATAATAATGTGGAATAAAACTACTTAATCAAGTAAGATCTTATCAATACAAATCCTAATAGTAATAGTGTAATAAAAATAATATTTATATCACATTATATTATATTGCGAAAAACACAGTCGAGCGCAATATTTTCATTGTGGACTTTATCGTTTTACTTGAAAAGAGAGTTTCTTATGAAATTATTGAACTCTCATAAAAATTCTTTAAAATGTAATGTCACAAAATGTATATAGTCTCAATTTGTATCGATTATATATCTGAACGTAAAAAGCAAATTTCCGTTTGCTTAATTGCCGGAAATTATACAGTCTGCTTGAAATAAATTATTTATGTTGAGTAATATATACATGAATGATTTTATTTTCTGAATATAAATATTACATTGATCTTAACCCGTATTAGTACTTTATTTATTATCTTTATATTTCATTCAATGGATTGTGTTAAGATACTGTATAAAATGTAAAATTAAACTAGTTGTGTATGGCATGGTGTCTTAAGGCAAATTGCAGGAACTTCCCCTACCGTAATGAAATGTTCGAGAAATAATAATTGTTTTCTAATAGATTATTGTAAATACTTTAACATTGTCTAATATTTACCAAAATTATGTAAACTGAATTAAAATGCTAAAACTATCTTTTTAAAGTATATAAGTGAGCTTTAAAACTTTAGCTCGAATTAAAATTGAAATCTGAATTATTTTTGATATACAAAAATAAAATTTTTTTTGATGCAATTGTTTTGTCAACACAAGCAAACAGTTTTTGCAATCATTCAAATCGAATGCTTAGTTCTCTCAAAAACTGCCATTTTTTGTACATTTAGCTCTGTATCTTTGAAATGTCTAGACCTGTCTTTGCTAAAAAGTAATCAACACTTCTCCCAATCATTACAAATGATTCGATATAGAATGAAAATTATTTATTTTTTGTTTCAAGCCAATTGAACATTTTAACATTTTTATAAAACATTGAACTCAAACTTACTGTAATCGGCGATTGAATTTAATTATTTGAAATTTAATTAACATGTGCACAATTTAAATAATTACCATAACATTACAAAAATCAATTTATAACAAACGTCTCAAATTCAAATCGTTTTTATCATATTACTAATACTAGTTCCAACTGAGTTTATAATTTATTTGTTGTGATGTAGTTGTTTTTGTTTTCATAGTATAATTACTTAAAGTCGAAAACCTTTGTCAAAAATGATTCCATGAAATTTCTATTTGGAATTGGGTGAATAATGTTGTTATTATCTTGTGAAAATCCTTTTAAAAATAAGATTAAGACAATGGATCTGTTAGCACCCTAGTTGTCCCAGATTACAAATTTTTGAAAGACGCCAAAAAACACATTTTACAATAATGAATTATCTAGTAGTTTTACTAATAACCGTCAGATAGTTGTTTGTTTGATATGTATTTCTTGTTGTGGTATAACTTGTTCGGTTTTTATAATATAATTGCTTGAAGTTAATTCAGACCTTTGCGCCCCATCCTACCATACTTCTAATTTTTTATATTAGATAATGAAGTTTATTTTTTTAAGGACTTATTGTATTGTATGTTATAGATAAAAAATGTTGCAAAAAGAGCCATGATATATTTACCTCCATAGATAGTCGTTCACTCGTCTCATTAGGTGTGAATTTATTTATTTGAAATTTAATTTAGATGTGTACAATCAGAATAGTCCTCATAATATTATTAAATCAATTTATAGCAAACGTCTCAAATTCAAATAATTTTTATCGTATTACTAATACGAGTTTTGACTGAAAATGAGTTTATAATTTATTTGCTGTGAATTTCACAATACAATTACTTCAATCCGAAATGGGTCTTTGTGCCCTGCCCTACCCCACTTCTAAATTTTCATGTTAGCTAATGATGTGTATTTCATGGCATTTGTTAAGGTCTTATTGTATTCTACGTTATGAGTAAAAAATGGGGCAAAAATGCCATGATATATTTACCACCGTAGATAGTAGTCGTTCACGTCGCCTCATTAGGTTAGCTATGACACCTCGGAATCTATTTATCATTCAACCTCTTTTCAGAAACATCCGTTAAGCTCAGACGCTTTTTGCTCTTGCAATAGATTTTTTAAGCTTGGGTATATATAGACCTATCATTAAACTAAATTTATTTGAAAACCCTAATGCAGTTAGGGTTTCTACATTATGGGAAGGGCGGAGCATGAAGATCCAATTTGACTTTGAGCAAATATTTTGTTAAAATCAATCCGATTATATCACAATTGCAAACACATATCAAACAAAAAACTATCTGACTATGTTCAATAAAACTCCTAGCTGTTTCATCCTCGTAGAAATGTGATATTTTGCTATTTTTTCAAAAATTTGTTATCCGGTCATTTTACCCCGCAGACTTGGTAAGGGTAGAAACAGATATAATGTCTTATTTTTAGGTTTAAATAGATTTTACTATATGATAACTATATTATTCAACAAATGCAAAATATAAACTTCATGGGATCATTTTTGATAAAGACAACTTATTGTATACAAACTCCATCTTGTATTTAGTCAGAAATATTCATCAGCAGATTTGAAATAACTATTTATTATTTATTTATTATTTATCTCTTGTGGAATTTCTTTTTTTACTTAATTTACTTTCTTATAATTTTTATTGTTTACACCAGAGGTAAAGGTTCAATTGGTCTTGTTTACCACATCTACGTGTAAGCTTTTATAGAGGTTATATGAAAAAAATTTTAACCTAACTCAAAATTACCTATATATCCTATAAAACGTTCAAATGCTTCAAGTATACTGAGCAATTATATTAAGATCTCGTAAACTCATATAAAAAATAACAACGAAAGCAAAAATTTTTGTCGTGGATTTTTATCTTTTTTGTTTTCTTCAACTGATTTACATTGTTATTTACTATTTAGTATTGTTTACATCTTTGTTAGTGTAAAGGTAAAGTTGGTCCCTTTTACCCCCATGTAAGCAATTATACAGGTTATATTTAGACATTTGTTGAATCTAACTGAAAATTAACAATACATGTTATAAGACAATTTAATAATGTATAGTTAAAAATTATATTATTATCTCAAAAACTAAATAATTGTCGTCAAAACCTTATTAAAAAGTTATACTTTATCTGCATTGCAGAAGTATTTTCTTCATAAACTTTTATCATATTATAATTGTGATGAATACTCAGCAATTTCCTAATTTGTCGCAAATTTATTTCTATTCTTAGTAAAATTATCATACTGTAATACTATTTTTTAAATTGATGTATACTTGTAATATGATGGAATATTTCCAAAATATAATATGGGTTTATACTTTTATCTGAACTTAAGAACATATTTGAATGCTTTTTAGCAAAGATGCTTTGGCTCTTTGGCTTTTTAGGAAAGATTCTTAGTATTGAAGAAACTTTCTCACTAAAAGGATACTTCAGTGCTATTTTTTAATTCTTTTAAATATTCCTGATAAAGTGTAATATTTCTAGAAATACTTTTAAATCTCAACAAAACAATATATTGTTGAGATCTATATGCATACAAATATACTAACAACGAAAGAAAATACTTTGGTTATAGATTTTCGAATATGTTGCTTGATTTGAGGATGATTACACATCTTTTTTCTGCTTTCATATATTGTTCTTACGAATTTTTGACATTACTTGTTATTAAGATATTAGCGATGCATCTTTTTACCCGCCGACTTTTAAACCCCGCCTTACCCTTACAATATTTCAATTATTTTAATATACTTATTTGTTTCGTGATTTTGTTGCATTTATTTATGTAATACAGACAATGCAGAAAAAATATAAATATTTCTTTCACAACTTTCACAGTATCGTTCTTCTATATATTAATATTATTTATCAAATTTTGCAGTTTATAAATGTTATTATTATCATTTACGGCTTTTGACAATAACTGCAAATTTTTATTAGCAATTTTCTTTATGCATAAAATGGCAGTTCGTTTATAGCTTTCGGTGTTAGTTTATGGCTTTTGAGTCAGAAATTGAATCATATAGTGATGGAATTAGTTTTGAAAATATATATGTGACATTAAACTTATTATTGTTTTATTATAGAATATAACTCAGTTGCGAACATAAAATTTACACTTCACAATATTGAAAAATGGCAAAGTTTATATACTGAAATAAAAACGTTGATTATAAAATCGTTAAAATCTGAATTCTGAAAATTTAATTTGATTATTTATACACACATATATATATATATATATATATATATATATATATAATTTTGAATAAATAAATTAGTAGATAAATATATAAATAAATTTGATGCGTGAAAATGAAATATCAGGTATACTATCTTGTATTAGTTTTATGTATAATTTCATTTTGCATTTTGATTCAAAAACTCAATATTTGTTATTCATCAAAATTAATCAAATTAATTGCGATTCCTATAAATGATTTAACAGCGTTTTTGTGAAAAATATTTCTTAATATGGACATTTTCGAATTTCCTTGCTCCCAAGAGCTCGAATGGATCCAAATTGATAAAAAAAATTCTCTGAAAGTTTTAGCTCTTAATATTGTCTTTTAGATAGAGCGCAATTTAATCAAAGTTTTGTATGAAAATAGCATGAAAAAAATTTCAAAAATTTTTAGAGCGTAGAATTTTCAATAAAAAATTACACAAATTTTCACTTTTAATTCATTTGTCGCTAAGTTATACCTTAAAAAAAGATGTTTTTTAATTTTCAAAATTTTTTTATGCTATTTTCATACGAAGTTTGATTGAATTGCGCACTATCTAAATCTTAATATTAAGAGCTTATAATTTCAGAGAATTGTTTTTTATCAATTTGGAACCATTTGAGTCCTTGGGAGTAAGGAAATTCGACAATGTCCATATGAAGGACCCCCCTCATATATATATATATATATATATATATATTATATATGTTTCCATATTTTTTGTTTGAAATGCGGTGGGAGGTAATTAATCAAAATAACTTGAACATAGTTTTTTCAATCAGTCACTAAATAATAATTACATATTTTATCAAGAATACTATCTAAAATTATAATAAGAATCAGTTGTCTTAAATGAATCAAATTTTCAACCGTCATTACTTTAACCAGAGTATAAAACTATATGTCTGAACTTTAGATCTTCATCAGTTTTAATGATTGTTTACAATTATTCACAATAGTTCAGAAAACGTGTCTATTTCAAGTGTATTTTCAAGGTTTTGATGAATATTGAGGATAAGAATAATTTCCATTACAAGAAACCTGAATTTCAAAAAAAATTCTTCTAGAAAACTTTAGTATTCTAGAAAATTTTAAGTTGGACTCTAGCTTTTAGAAAATTTTATTTTAAAAATACATTACAGTACCAGATTTATAATGGTCATACTTCTAGATAATTCTAGTGCTCCAGAAAATTTTAAGTTAGACTCTAGCTTTTAGAAAATTCTATTTTGAAAATACAATACTGTCCCAGATATTCAATGGTCATACCATCATCTTGTGAAATATATTTCATATATAAAAGAAATAAAAGTAATTAAGAGGTTCTATGTACAGTTCGTCTACCAACCACAAGCCCACTAAAAGTCTAATGATTTCTATAATATGATCATTTACGTTCCTTGGCACTAAATAAAAATATTCTCTCTATGTAAATGATTCTTTCCTGTTATCATATCCGGAATTAATTTGTATTCTCGTCGTGACACCATCGTCTCTGGCGCAAGTTCAAAGCTTCCATAATTACTATGGGCGGTTAACTTTTTGCAGTCACAAATTCCTAACAACAGGGCAAAAATTATATTAACTTTTTGAGTGAAGCAGCGTTTAATGACGCTGAATTTATTGCTCGTTAAAGCATCCAATTTATTATCATCGCATGCACTTAAGTTATTTTTGACAGCTTATCATAAATTTCAATAAAAATGATGACTCATTCTAGGCGGAATCTTAAGATTTTATGCTGGCGAAACAAAAGATTTTAATTACCAATTAGGGGTGAATATACAAAAGATTTCTTTGATATTAATTGAATTAATTTTTGATAATGCGTGATTATCTGAAGATAAAAATAATAATACAGAGTTTTTATGTAACATGTTGAATTAAATTAAATATTTGTGATTTAACTTTTATAGGTAAACACTGTAAATTATACTTTATCTGCATTACATTGCAGAAGAATTTTCTATATTCAATTTACCATGATTATATATAGCATTTTTTTATTTGTAGCAAATTTATTTTCTTTCTTATTGTTAGTAAAATTATCATACTATAGCACCATTTTTTTAATTTCCGAATAATTGTTAAATGCTAAAGTATTTTCAAAATAGAACAAAGGTACATACTTTTATCTAAACTTCAGAACATTTGCCAAGATGTTTTGGCTCTTAATTTGGAGTTAAGGTAACTTGCTCAGTGAAATGACACTTTAGGGCTATTTTTTAATTTTCTTAAGAATTCCTAATATAGTGTAATATTTCTAGAAATACTTTCAAAACTCAATAAAACAAGATATTTTTGAGATCTTTATATATACAATTAATAATATTTATCAAAAGTAATCGAACAAACTTTATTTTGACTCTGAATGTGACGTTAAAATGACTCTATTGAATGCGGTATGTTAATGTAAGGCGTAATATAAACTTGTTCGAACAAACATACATCATTTTCATCCCTTTGGACCCTTTCTCAAAAGCAGTATAGTTCAGTTGTATCCAATCTCTCTTATTGTTTTCTGTGCTAAAAATTGTGCTATTGTTAAATTTTTTGAAAAATTCCTAATATAGTGTATAGTGTAATATTTTTGGAAATATTTTTAAAATATAGCAAAATATTATATTTATATTTAAAGGATACATTGCTCTTCAAAGAATATGTGGCGATATCAAGCAGGCTGGTTTTGATTTATAAAAAACAATGGGACATGTCATGATATTTTTTTGATATCGAAATATTTTTACAGTTAATAAATTTATATTTTTTTATTATGTTGGGAGTTTCTAATTTTATATATAGTCATAATCATTACTACTCCCACATTGGTGACTCACGACGATGGAGATGAAGATAAAGGAGTTTTATTTTTCGAAGATTTAAGAAAAATTGATTTTGACGCAGCACCATAATCACTGGTCTTCAGTGACGACCTATAAGGTATGTCCAGTCCAATCCATCATAGTTAACGCACTTACTATCTGGATCAGACCTCCGAGGTTACTCATTTGGTATACCCAGACCTCAGTGTTTATTGCTGACAGAAAAAATAATTTGGAGCCTGAACTTTTCATTGAAATGCAATTCAACCTCTCTTTCTCTGTTAACTCAACAAATCGTCTTATAATGCTACCTCCCATTATTGGTGACAACGACGGATCAAAACAAAATTTGACATAATTTATTGGATTCCACAATTCTGGACTCTTATGTCAAAGAAACCAATGATCCTGATTTGGATAAAGAGCCAACTTCTTTCTCTGATCGGAACTCATCAGATACGAATGCAACGCTTGCAGAAATGGAAACTGTACCCATAAATTATGCATTCTAAACATTAAGTTATTCTGATATAACTAATACCCATTAGATCGAGAACATTATGCAGAATATGGAGTTGATGGCAGGTCAAATCACCACATACGGTGGATCTGCTGACGAAACATGGAAATTTGTAATTGACCAGTATTACAACACTGGTCTGCTATAATCTGCTTTCCCACCACATTTTTATAACGTGTTTTCCTGTATTTTTTTTTAAACTGTGAGATCAACACTGGGCAGGGAGTGTGTGGCGATATCAAGCAGGCTGGTTTTGATTTATAAAAAACAATGGGACATGTCATGATATTTTTTTGATATCAAATATTTTTACAGTTAATAAATTTATATTTTTTTATTATGTTGGGAGTTTCTAATTTTATATATAGTCATAATCATTACTACTCCCACAAATATTTGTTTGGTTTTTAACAAATGCACTTGGAATCGTAGAGGAAACTTGTTCGAACAAACATACATTATCTTTATTCTTTTTATTTGGACTCTATCTCAAAAGCAGTATAGTTTAGCTGTATCCAATCTCTCTTACTGTTTTCTGTGCTAAAAAATGTGCTATTTTTTATTTTTTTTGAATAAATTTTAATATAGTGTAGTGCAATATTCTTGGAAATATTTTCAAAATATGACAAAATATTATGCTTATATTTCAAGGATACATTGCTCTTCAAAGAATATTTTATTGCTTTATAACAAATGCACTTGGAATCTAATTTAGAGAACAATCTCTATCTCTCAATGATCGAATATGCCATATTTGATAAATATTTGATATATCAGGAAATTTTAAACTATATTAAATTATAAGATCAAATACGTGCTTGGATTTAAAAGTATTTTCTATCATTTTATTGCTTCGAATACCTAGGAAATAAAATTGATGCCATTGTATTCACGTATAAAACTTTTACAACAATTGCAAACGCATCTCTTTGATATCACGATCTTCAAAATTGCATATATTTCTCGAAGAAACGTTATATAAGGAACGGTTATATTCATTTTGTTACACAGGTTGCTCATGTTACTGGTGATATCCTATGCACGTTCTATTTCTGATGTTCTATATCTTTATCCATTCGAAAAGGATTCCAAAGCGTTTTCTCCTGTGAATAAAATCGACTAAATCGACAACAAATCAATGTGTTCACAATATAATATTTTATAGATTTTCGAATGCGATATGTTGCACTTCCGCAAATGCAAATGTGGAATAGTTTGACATTTGTCAAACCACTCCAATGAATTCTATACAAATTTGGGATTCCATTTGGTATTTGCATACGCAGAGTTTTAATGGCATTTCGTTGCACCGTGCAAAGATGATTTGTATGAATAAATGTATGAATTTATATCGGATAATAAAATGAAATAGTTTTCTATGATATTATTGCATTAGTTTGTACAGTTTCAGATTGCTTCATAGTTTGTAAACTTACGAAGATTAACTAACATTATATATACCTGCGCAAAATTAGTAACAACTTGTGTTCATAATATAATATTACTGCTATAATATTTAACTTACTGTACATCTTTAATTAATTTCTGAATATGCACTGAAATTTATGTTTTCTCGATGTTTCAAGCCATTCTGAATCGAATGAGACCGAATTTGGAAAAAATATGTGTGTGTGAACATACACACATACACGGCTCGGTAGATTTTTTACTGTAAAACGACGTTTTCTCAAAACCGGCTGGACCGATTACAAAAATTTAATAGCCATTCGATGTATCTCGATGAGGATTATCGTTTGTCAGTTTTGCGCTGCGATCGGCCGAATCATTTCTTTGTAATTTTAAAAAAAGTGCTACTTTTCGTCTATATTTAGGCTCATACTACCGAATCGATTTTAAAAAATCAAAAACTGTTCGAAAAATATTAGTTGGGAATGATATTGATTAGTTTAAGGTGAAAATCTACCGAGCCATTTTCTTGTAATTAACTGTTGAAAAAAAATTAAGCCAATTTTCATGGAACTTTTTTGGCGATATATATCATGGTCTAATAGAGCTTACTGAAATATTACGGTCTTACGACATGTAGTTTTAAAAATTCATCAAAGTTTGAGTAAATGAATGGTTTAATTGACGTTTGTTAAAATTAAAATTAGACTATTTGCTTGGTCTTAATGAAATTAGAGTACTTGGTCTTGATGAACACAATAAATCATTAAAGTGAAACTGGTTCAATTATAAAAATTATTGATTTTTCAAAATTTGCTTTTAGAAAATACTCCGAGTTAACGTATTCGTTCATTTTCAATTATGTGTAATAAACCCACTCGGAATACTTTCAATCACTCATAAATTAATTTATTTTTTATTGATTAAGTCGATTATTTACACATATCGAAAAGTTCATGTAACTTGCCTCAAGGCAAAACACCAATAACAACTAGTTATTTATACATTTTTATAATATATATGTACAAATATATCATAAAGTTTCAGAATTTCAGAGATCTTTTTCATGGTGTGCGAGCATCCGATTAATTGGTTACGTTGATTTCCAGGAATGACACTTAATTAAATTATTCTGCGTTTCTGCTAATTTTAGATATTTTACGTCACATATAGATATTATATAATTATTAATTGAAAAAATAATAAGCAGCTCCAAATAAAATCTAGAATATTATTTATATACTTTTTTAACAAACTCAGCTTCTTGTAGAAAGATTAGTATATATTTTTTTGGTTAGACTGATTTATAAAGCCGATTAGTGCTACTTTAATTTCAACCATGGATGGAATAGTTTCACAGCATCTTGTGAATCTAATTTTTTTGATGATACTTTAATATTTTCAACGGAAAGAAATAGTAATAACTACTCACGTCTAATTAGTAGATTCACTACTAACTCACTAATTTTACCTTTGAAATTTTAGAATAATATCGATCTCATTTATCCTTAGCTTCTTTAAAGTTCTCTGTTTTCCTGTTTGTGTCTGGTAGAAAAAAAAACTATTATTTATATTTCAAAGACTTTGCTAATTAGACAAGCAAGTACATTACAGAACGAGCTTTAACGTTAATTGTAATTGTATTTCTCTCGTTTTTCTGAAGCTGAATTGAATGGCTAGAAGTTCGAATTACCGAGCTTTGAGGAAGAGTTAATTGACGTAACCAGATAACACAAAACATCTCGCGTTTCTTAAATTGCTTACAGGCAGTATGTGCACTTTATGTACCTACTTGAAACACTTGGAAGAAAGTTAGAAAATTGTTTAATATTAACAATTTTTGTTTTGTATTTGATTTTTGTATCATGTTTATTGATTTATACTTTTTTATTTTTCATAACAAACTATACAATAAGTACATTCAGCTACAATTATAGACATGATACAAAAGTCATTATATAAATAATATAGAAATATTATAAATATCGTCAAATACAATTGCAAAATAACAAGACATTTCAATATTAGAAATTTGTTCATATATAATTATATAAAAGATAAACATGATATATGTGTATATGTATATACTTTTCCAAAATAGAGTTGGTAGGGGTCAAATTAGATTTGAGCAAATCTATTATGAAAACCAAACCAATTACACCACAAAAAAAACACATATTAACCAAGCAATTCTCAGACTATGTTTAGTAAACTAGCAACTGATTTATCATTGTGGAAATGTGTTTTTTACCATTTTTTAAAAAAAATGTCACCTTAATACTTTTTGCACCATGGGCGAAGTAAAATGGTACGCCCAGGGGGCAAACAGTCCAATGTCTTAATTTTATTTTTGAAGGGATTTTTTTTAAATTATATCTGCGTTATTTAATACATCTTTAATATTATTTGATACATCATATTCATACATCTTTTTTCCTCTACTTTCTAATATTGTTGTTAAAAAATATTTCACTTTACTTGTTTTCGAGATATTGATGGTGGTATGTTTTACCCACGAATCTTTATGCCCTGCTCTACCCTTTTATAAGGACAAATACAAAGTATTAATATATCGCTTTATTTTGCCCTATTTTATTAATTCTCATTTCTCGTTAATATTTGTTTAATCCTTATTTCATATCTATCAACTATTTGTAATTTTATCGATTACTATATTTTACAAATTATAATTAACTTCAAATAAATACTATTATATTTATATCCCTGTTTTTGATGTAAAATAAAGGGTTTAATCAAATATGAATAATTAAAATCAACCATCCTATTATTCATTGACCATGTGGATTCACAATGTTGTTCTGAATCGCAAACAAGAAATAGAAGCAAAATACTCATCTGACCAACAGCAACATATGGCGAACCTGTAAATGACCTAGTTAGTTACTTGCAAACAGTAATTCATTATTGATTACATAATGCGATTTGAATTGCTTTGATCAAAATATTTGGAAAAAATAAATGAAATGGAATCCTGATTTTTAAATATTAAATTAAATTTTAAACATATTTATGCTCACTAAATTCGGACTGCAATAATCAACTTTGTGAAGACCAACTTGTAGTTAAATTTGTTAATTGTATTATTATATTTTTGCATGTGTATTAAGTAATAATTGATTTCTTTTCCTTATATTTTAGTTCATTGAAGCTTGTGCACATATTTTCGGTAAACCCTCATCTGGGACCTCTGCAAGTGTCGCTGTCTCGGATGGTGATGGATATCATGAAGTTCTTTTTCTTGTACGTGCTCGTGCTGTTCGCCTTCAGTAGTGGTCTCAATCAATTGCTATGGTAAGTTATTTTATTTAGTTTTCATTATGTTGTTGTGGTCGTTATGTTGTGGAATATTTATCTTTAGTCATTCACGCGATAATATTTCATTTTTGATTGTAAGGTCATCGAATATATTAATTTAGTGTTTTCCAACCTGGTT
>NW_020537646.1:21178936-21255056 GCF_003426905.1 Ctenocephalides felis | reverse complement strand
GAATTAATATGTTAAATTGATTAGTTTGTTTCTTTTAATCTATATTAAAATTTGTTAGTTCATTGTAAGGTTGTCTATTATTTCTTGTACTTCTTTGGGGAATTACAAGAAAATTTGGGATTTTGAGTTTTGTGAAACTAATGTAATGAATCAGTCGCTATAACCAATGGAGATTTTCAGATAAATTATATATTTGATAATATTTACGGCCAAAAATTCGAACTAAGAATGCAAGGCACAGTTCATAATCAAGTAACTTACCTTTGATATATAAATTATAAATTTGAACATTTATATGGTCAAAATTCAAACTTAGAATGAAAAGTCATAATGTATTATCAAGGAATTTTGAGTTTGTTAAGCTAATGTAATGGATCAGTTGCTATAAACCAATGATAATTTTCAGCAAAATTTTATATTTTGATAATGTATAAGGTCAAAAATTCAAACTAAGAATGACAAGACAGGTTCATAGCCAAGTAACTTAACTTAAGATATATAAATTATAAATTTCGAAAATTTTATTGTCAAAAATTCAAACTAAGAATGAAAAGTCACAGTTCATTATCAAGGGATTTTGAATTTTTGTTAAACTAATGTAATGGACCAGTTGCTATAACCAGTGATAATTTACAGCAAAATTTTATTCTTTGATAATGTATAAGGTCAACAATTTGAACTAAAAATTACAAGACAAGGTTTATAATTAAGTAACTTATATTAAGATATATAAATTATAAATTTCGAAAACTGAAATGGTAAAAAATTTAAGCTAAGAATGATAAGTCACAGTTCATTATCATGTAACTTACTTTACTTGATAATGAAGACTACAATTGTCCAAAATTTTATAAAATTGGATCATGCTGAAAATCACAGTACCATATATCTTATTGTTAGTTCTGTATATTATATGTCCAACCCGTCATCCTCCAGCTCTTCTCATGTTACAAGGGCAGAAATTCACAAAAAACACAGCTAGTTACGTAATTGTAAAGGGTTCTTCAAAGAACTTTGAAGTCGTCGGGTTTACGGATGAATCAATTAGGTCGGAAAACAATTAACCAACTGAGCGCCTAAGTTTTGCTTTCCATTCGGAGATAGAGTCATTTGTAGGGAAGGATTAGGCTCTGACGTAAAGTGAGTCATAAAATTTGTATGCGCGATATTTATCGGAATTTCACGCCCTCTGTTAATTTTGAGCGTGAATGTCAATGCTTCTCGTCAATTCTTTAGACAAACGACTTGCTGGATATTGGAAAATGGGATTATTGATCGCAATTGTTTTATTTTACTTCAGCTTGAGAGCATACTCGTATTCTTTGCTTAGCTTGAATAATCTAATGAACGAAGTGTCTAAATGAAAATAAACATTAATCTGTATAAAACATAAGGTTCTACCGCGTATCAATAATCGTAGTTATTATTATTGCATTGGTGATTCATGGGACTGATCATAAAAACACTTTATTTAATTCTCATACATCAATACTAATTTTAATAGTTAATTTTAATTTTGATAGAATGGGCTAATTTTATCAAAATCTTCAAAATCGGAATAACAAACTATATTTTTCATTCTTTTTAGGTACAAAGAGAAAGGGCCGCCATGTGGGCGCTTCGGACTGTCCGCGTGAAAAATGGATGCTGGGATCCGATGCTCATATCTGAAGGATTTTTTCTGCCGCTAATATTTTTCAGTGAGACAGAACAATATGTTACATGTCAAAAGAAATGTCATTGTGTTTTGTCTATTTTTGTTATACTTCTATATCTTATATTGAAAAGTATTTGGCGTTGTATAGTAGAATTGGCGTTGATTGGCGTTGTATAGTAGAAAAAATTTGATTCTCAAATGTTATGTACTGTATTAAATGGTATATATTATGAAATCGCTGAATGCACTTAAACGTAAATTTTCTCCTAAAATAATAATCTTAACTGAATATAGATATTTGATTTGCCAAATAGTATACGTGATAACATTAGCATAATAGCGATAAAGAGTATCTATAATCCGATTTTGTTTATATTTTACAATTCCAAATAAATTCCAATCAACCCTGCATAAATTTGAAATCTATTCATAATAACAATAGTCATAACTATTGCAACTTTCTTTATTTATTTAACTATGCAAACAGTGTTGTTTAACTTAAGAATATTATTACAGCATTTCTTTTTTTTTGAAATATAACGCCAAGCAATTTACTTTAGCGGTAAACCAATTATAACATTTTTCTTTGAACTTGGTAGTTCAGAGCAGTGAAGTTTAAATGACGCTTTAAATATATTCAATGCAAAAACATTTCATATTACTTAAAGCGCAGAAGTTTTGTTGAAAATAGTCACAGCAAATAGAATTATTTGCATCTAATATTAGACTAATTTTAATGTATTGTATTTATGAATAATTAGGCTTTATTTTATATAATATTTAATATCATTTATTTTATATAATATTAATAGGATGGGACAGGGCACAATGGTCCAATTTGGCTTTAAGCAATTAAATTTTAAAACAAAATTCAAGATAAATAACAACTATCTGACTATGTTCAGTAAAACTCTTAACTGATTCATCCTTGTAGAATAGTGTTTCTTGCTGCTTTTTGAAAAATGTGTCACTTTTTATTTTTACCCCATACGCGGGGTAAAATGGTACAGTAAGAAGGCAAAGAGGTCCAATGTCTTACTTTTAAATTCAAAAGAATTTTATAAAGTCATAGCTACATTATTCAACCAATGCAAAATACAAATTTTATTGATAAAATTTCACAGAGATAATACCGTATATAACATAAATCTGGTATGCCGTCAGAGATAATCGTCAGCAATGGTTGAAAGAACAATTATTTAACTTATCTCTTGTAAAATTGTCTTTGTTAACTTAGGGACCGATTCTGCCGATAACAGAGAAATATTATGACAAGGTCATGTTATGAAAAACTTTCCATTATTGACAAAGCCATGCGGTTGGTGCGCAGTCAGGCGGATTTCTCGAGTTATCTGATAAAAAAACATAACCTAAAGCCGCAAAATGTCAAAAAAACGATGTTAGATAACATTGTGTTTCATATACAGCTTCATAACATATGTGTGATGTTGTAGTTTATGTGTAAAACGCCCTGAATGATCAACAATTACAAGACATTTGACAGTATTCACTATGATTCATTAGCATAATGTATAGAAGTCGGAGCGTAACATGGCCTTGCCGTAAGATTTTTCTCTTATGCGGCAGAATCGGACCCGTAATTTACTTTTTAATTTACTATTTTTTATTGTTTACACCTTTGGCAAGGTAAAGGTCCAGTTGGTTCTTTTTACAGTACCCACATGCATGCTTTTATAGACGTTGTATAAGAAAACTGTTAAATCTAATTTAAAAATAATAATACATCTTATAAATTTGAATAACGTAGATTTGAAAATTATATTAAGATCGCGTAAACTAAACCACAGTGCTCACAACCAAAAAAACTAGCAACGAAAAGAAATACTTCTGTTAAGGATTTTCAAACATTGCCATTTATCTCTTGATAGCAACGTCGTAAGATTCAAGGTGGTCGCTGGTTATACATCTTTTTTCTTCTACTTTAAAATATTGGTTTGTAAAATGTTATTAACTTCACTTGTTTGTGATATTGTTGGTGGATCTTTTTCCAAGGACCTTAAAACCCTACTCGACTCTAATCTTATATATAAAAATGTAGCAAATGTATTGGTATGCGCATAACTCAACAATGCCTGACCAATTTGGACAAATATTTTTTTTATATATTCGTTGAAGTCCAAGGATGGTTCTCACAGCGAAACAAAATCGAATAATTACCGGGAAAACCCTATAAAATCACTTTTCTTTTTCACATATAAACGTTTTCTAACTAAAATCAATTGAGCTTATTGCTATTATATAAAGTTCATATTAAACTACAAGCACTCACTGTATACTCCTCCTAAACAATTATTCAAATTTTGTTAAATCTTCTGAAGTTTGTTAAGGAAATTTTCTAGGATGTATGTGATTATAAAGTACTGGATATACTCGTATGTGCAATATTGTAGAAATAAATGGAAAAAAATGCCAAAAACGACATGTCATTGTTTACATTGAAAACAAATGTAAACTATCATCTGCCAAAAATTTCAATTTACTTATGAACCTGGACAATTTGAATATGTATAATGAATATGTATAATGAATAAGAAAAATGAAATGTCTACATTATTATTGCCCAAAAAAAAACCGCTGCGATGTGCCAGAAATTAAAATAATATAAGGTACAGTATATGTATGATATTGAATGATACACATATAACAGGATATGACAAATTAATTCACTTAAAATATGAAATTAAGTATTAACCAGGGCTGCCCTACCTTTAACGCGATGCCTGCGAAAAATACGAGCGCACGGCTTAGGGAGCGCCAACACAAGATTCGGATATTAAATATTCAATATAGTTTTTTTTTCAATATATAATTTCTTTGCATCTTTTACTAATCTTTCCACAATATTTTTTAAAATTCGTAAAAATTTCACTTTATAACAACAAATGGGAAAGTAAAGATGAATACATACAATTCGGACCTCACGAATTAGGAGAAATTAAAATGTAATTTTGGATATCATAAATAATAAAAATTAAATTAATTTAATCCAACATGAAGTTACCAGTGCTATGTAATGGTTATGGTTATGTTGGAATTGAGACTCATCATTTTATTTAAAGCAGTTCTACATTTAACATCGCTCATATTGTAAAATGTATATGCATTTTGGCGTGAAGAGTATTTAAAAAAATTAATTATTATTTTTAGGTAAACAATAAATATTAGTATATATATTATTAAAAAATTGTAGACATGGTACAGACAATGTGTCGGCTCATCTAGTTGTAATATAAAGCAATATAAACAGAACGAATAGTTCTACAATCAATAATTAAATCAAAACCGTCATAAGTTATGAAGGTATCAGATGATTCGAAAATTGATTCAACAAAATCATCTAATCATTTATGTTTCATTATTTTCTTCCGGCAAATAAAAACTCATTTTTTACATAAACTTTCCTTTCCATATCATCCACGTCGCCGGTTCCATTGTGGCGACGGTGTAAACAGCTCGCATAATTTCGCCTATTGTTATATCCTTATTGAAATTTGTTGTGCGTGCCGGCGACCTCGGACGGCGCTCTTGACGAGCTCAGGGATAAATCACCTCAGGGATGTTTACCGGGAGGAAAAACAGCAGGCGCCTAGTTTGTTCTTCCTAATTCACTTTCCGTTGATTCATACGACTTCTCAAGCGAATCCGTTTTATATCTATTCTATACATATTCAATTTGTTCTGTAGTTAACGATGCTGAATGTGATGCCAATCACTGTATTAGTAATGTTATAGTACTTTCTGAACAATTTATTTTCTAATTTCATTTTGTTTCAGTTTTGAAACACATGTTAGTTTTTAGTATTTTTTTTTATTTAGATTGTAAGTTATATGAATTACAATCTGTCGTAATAAACAACATTCAGTAATTTTAATGGTTAATTAAATAATAAAAAAAAAGTCGAAAGGCCACCCAGTGGTAATCGGTTTCGGTGTTGATTATGTATAGCTTATAGAAGTAATAGTGGTGCTGATGCGAAATTAAATAAAGCGAACGGTAGTTGACAAATTTTCAAAAAACAGCAAAAAAACACTATTCTACAATGATGAATTAGCTAAAAGTTTAACATAGTCAGATAGTTGTTATTTGTTTTGATATAACTGGTTTCGTTTTCAAATCTAATTGCTCAAAGCCAAATTGAACATTTGTGCCCTGCCCCATCCTATTAATATTATATCAAATAAAGGCTAAAAATTAATATTATATAAAATAAAGCCTAAATATTCATTCAGAATTCTGTAACTATTTTCAACAAAACTTCTCCGCTTTAGTAATATGAAATGTTTTTACATTGAATATATTATAAATCCTCATTTAAACTTCACTGCTATTCACTACCAAGTTCAAAGAAAAATGTTATAATTGGTTTACCGCTATAGTGAATTGTTTGGCGTTATATTTCAAAATAAAAGAAATACTGTAATAAGATTCTTAAGTTAAACAAACACTGTTTACAGAGTTAAATAAATAAAAAAGTTGCAATGGTTATGACTATTGTTATTATGAATAGATTTCAAATTTATTATAATAAAATTAGTTTCCAACTCTAAAAGATCAATTAATTATCTTCAATGGTAGTAATTGTAGTATTATAAATTAGTACACAGTGCACAATTGAATAATGGGTATTTAATGTTAGTAAAGGATTACTGAAAGGGGCCGTTTACTTTTGAGCTGTTCGATGTCATGGTACTTCACTAAATTTTTAGCCATGATGTTTGGGTGGTTCTGTATTCTTTCCTTGTATCTTAGATTGAATTTTTCAATTTTTTCTTTAACTGTGTTCATGCTCAAATCTGCATGAACCAACCAATTTGGGACATACTTGGGTGCGTTTATAATTTCTTTCAAAATCTTGTTTTGAAATCTTTGAATAATGGCGATGTCCGTACAGAAGAAATTTATTCCATGTAGTTTTAGTTTAATTCAGAACATATCTGAAGTTATATCTAACTATATATTTGGAACAAACATCGAATTATGTTAAGTCAAATGTTGAGCTGATTCTTAATTATGAAAAATTTGGAACAAAAAATTGTTTTAATTTTTTCATAGACTAACAAATGATTATTTAACAATATTTGTTAATTATAATATAGACCACACCGATGTGAATAGAATTGCGTTATTTGTTTGTCGATATCTTTTACAGTTTCGTCAAAAGACGACTTTGAAAAAAAGGGTCACTTTCACATATTTTCAATGATATCTCCGCCAAATGATGAGTTACGGATTTGAAATTTGGTATTTCTAATTTCCTCGAAAATACCTATAAAATGGCATCAAAACCATTGTGGGAGGGCTAATTCTGTATGGAAACACGATCAGACCCTTTGTTTTTATATTATTTTTCTAAAATTTATCATCTGTTCATTTTTAGTCAATAGACAGGATAAATGAGATGTTGATTCTAATTGAGAAATAACAAAACATCTTGTAAAACAATTAAATAACGTATACTTAAAAACTATATCAGGTATCATAAACTAAATGAAAGACCTCACAACAACAAAAAAAAACTACTAACTAAAAATTACTTTTGTTATGAATATTAAAATAAGGCAGTTTCTCTTCTGATATCCTACGAATTAAGATGATGGCTGGTTGTGCATTTTTGCCTCCTACTTTAAATTAGTATTTTCGAAAAATTATATAATTTAGTTGTTTTTCAGATAAAAGTTTTTGCCCGCGGACTTTTAAGTCCAGTTCTACCCTGTATAGTGTAAAAATTAATACAATTTTGTTTTATTTTATATTCCGATCGAACTCAATATTTAAATTAGCAATAAATATATTAATTTAAATTCATCAATATATTAAAGGTTATATTAAATAGGTTTCATGATAATTTAAGTGTGAATTAAAACAAGGAAGGATATCGAAAAAAGTCAAACATTCAAGTTTTTTGTATTCGAACCATAATTGTAGTCGCAAATCACATTTTTTTCTCTTTTCACTAAAATTTTATTGCTGCTGGAATGTATAAAAAGTGCTTTGCTCGAATTCCAGGAAACAAAAACACTTTTCACTATTTTGATACGTAGCTGATTCTAAAAACAAATTTCAATAGCGCAGACTATTTTATAGATAAAGGGGGATGAACATAGAATTTATGGGGCGCATACAAATTGGTGCACGATCCTAGTTTGTATTCAATTCGATTGAATTTGCCTAGATATTTTTTATATTGGGTTTGTATACTCACAGAATAACAGTTTTAGAAAACTATTTTAAAATAATGGTTTTTATAAAAAAAAATCCAGTTTCAATTCAAACTCGTGATCAATGTGGAGTATAATTATAATGTGGTGCTCTTTATACATATAATATGTAGGTGTTGGTAAAACTAATTAAATTTTTGTTAGAAAATAAGTCGTAAAAATTACGTTTGATTAAGTATATGCTATGGAACAAAAAAAGTTAGTGCAAAAAATTAATTTTATTAGGTGGCAAGAAAAATGTAGGTACATTAACATATTTTGTGAGCTCTTCTAAAGTGTATATTGAATATTTTTATTTACAATATATGTACTTATAATTACCACAATGTGCTGGAAGCATGATTTAGCAAAGTTTAGCCATTTGATTAAATTTGTAAATTATTTTCTAAGTTGCATAAAATTCATCATAATTTTAACTAGCATGCAGTTAGTTTTTACATAACGGTAATCTGCAAATGAATTGATTATCTTTGTAAAAAATTAATTTGTAATGGAAGTGTTAATTCAAAATTACATTATTACTTCCCTACATATATTTATATTATGAAACTTTAAATCTTGCAGTTTGTATTCGAGCATGAATTATAATAACCCGGCACGTGAACATGCAAACCCTTAGCTGATAAGGGAATTATGACCCGTGTACTCTATCTTTCAAGATATTATTAACCAAGGGCTTGAAATTTACGATTTCAGTCTCCTTACTAAATTCAGCAACGATTTCGTGAATACACTATAGAAATGTTAACCATATGAATAGCTGTATGTTATGTTACCATATAAACTGTTATATGTTACGTTCAATACACTAATTGTTTACTCGAAACTCAATCTAATAACACTATACGAACCATTTCAAGGATACTAGAATTCTAAGAGACTCCAGGTACGACCGTAAAGGTTATTGTTTAAGGATATGATGTACTTCTGCATATGGTTATAATACTTTGTTTTAGTGCAGTTAGTAATAATTAATTGGACATGGTAAATTAGCTATAAAATAAACATCTTTACTACTAGTTATAAAATAGTTATAGATGTCGGTCCACTTATACGTCTTGTTTATATTCGACGGGAGAGAAATTTTGATTCATAGATAAATTGATAAATTAAAAGTGATTCTGTATAAGCTAGCCAAGCCGAGTATTTAATGATTATAATTATGCAGCAATAAAATTCCATTGTAAAGTTAAAGTTTCACTTTGTTATTTTTATCAAATGTTTTTTGCAAGTTTGCAATCGGCAATATTATGATTAATCAAACGGCAATATTGAATTTAAGATTTTATTATAAACATAAAAGTGTAATATATTTTTGATATTCAGAATTTTTACAATTGTAAAATATTATATTATTGTAGATAAAGGGGCATTCATTAGATACGTGAGATTTTTGAAGGGGAAAGGAAAGTTTGAAAAAAAAATACAAAAAATCACCAGGGGGAGGGAGTGGTTTAGTAAGTTATTACGTGTATTTATTTTTTACCTATTTTTTTTTTAAATCTAAACATTATCAAAAAAAAATATTTCTCGCAACTAAAAATACACGAGATGTTTGTTGGGAGAGGGGGAGGTGATTTTGAATATCAATAAATATCATCAAGGGGGAGGGAAAGTCCAAAAATTCTTAAAAAATTGATCACGTGATTAATAGAAGCCCCCTAACATTATTTCTATAATTAAAAATATTTATAATTTGTTAGAAAACTATTTTCTGGATTTTTTAATCTAGCTGGTTTTCAGTATAATGATACATTTTATATAATTTTGAATACTCATGACATCTTAACACTTACATAAAACTTTTATATAATTTTATACATGGTACTATGAGAAACCACGATAGTTGGAAAAATATCGATACAAAATCTAATAATCTTACCAAATTTTAAGCACTTTTACAATATATATTGTTCAATTTTATTCTAAGCTTTTATAGCATAGCATTTCATATTTATATCATAGCTATGAAGAGCAGAATAAAATTGAACAATATAATTTGTAAAAGTGCTTTGAATTTAGTAATATTATAATGATTTTTTTAACGATATTTTTCAGACTATCAAATTTGTCTAGACATTTTTTGTAAGTTAGCAGTTTGCAATATTATGATGAATCAACCGGTTATTAACTCAATATTGAATATAAATTTTATCAAAACGTATAAGTGTAATAAATTACATAATTCACTATTTTGATATTATAATTTTTCATTAAAATATAAGTTTATAATTAACAGTATAACATAACAAATTATCCAGTACACAGATTTTTTTATTAAAAGTATGTATAATTTTGTGGAGAACTTTTATCTGAATTTATGAATACAGCTAATGAATATCTGGCCATTAATAAATAATTATCTAAAAACACTTAATTAAATAGTATTTTATATGATTTTGTAACATGTTCAATTTTAATTATAAAACAGCTATATTTTAAACTTTAATGATACTATGTTTTAAAATTATACAAAATTTAAAGCGCAATATTTTTTACAAAGTATTTCAAATTTTTGTAAATATGCAAAGTAATTAAATTTATTGTATGAAAATGATATGTATCTTCAATATTAAGGAAATAATTGACTCAAATTAAATCTAATAATATTGAATTTCTGTTTATTTGTGAAGTAATTAAATTCATACTAAGGACTTTCGTCAAAAGTTTGTGTTTCAGCTTAAAGCTCGTTTTAAGTTTAATGGATTTTTATTCAAATTAAAACTAATTGTGTTGAGTTTTCGTTTATTTGTGAAGTTTTTGAACTCATACTAAATACTTTTGTCAAGAGTTTGTGTTTTAGCCTAAAGCTCGTTTTAAGTTTAAGGAATTTTTATTTAAATCAAAACTAATTGTATTGAATTTTTGTTTATATGTGAAGCAAGTATATTCAATCTATAAAATTTTGCCACAAATTTGTCTATCTTAATTATTGAGGCAATAGTTCATTCAAATCAAAACAATTGTATTGAGTTTTTGTTTATTTGTGAAATAATTGAACTCACACTAAGGACTTTCGTTAAAAGTTTGTGTTTCAGCTTAAAGCTCGTTTCAAGTTTAAGGAATTTTTATTCAAATCAAAACTAATTGTATTGAATTTTTGTTTATATGTGAAGTAATTAAATTTATTCTTTGAAATTTTGCCACGAATTAGTGTACCCCAATTATTAAGGCAATAGTTCATTAAAATTAAAACTAATTGTATTGAATTTTTGTTTATTTGTGAAGTAATTAAACATATATTAAGGAATTTATTGATTAATCTGGAATTTTGTTGTTGCATAATCTGGAAATACACGGGTTGTCCAGCTTTTACAAAATCAATTAGTCAATTCATCAATTTATCTATGGACCGAAACTTCTCTCTAGCCGAATATTAATAAGACACGTGCATGAGAAAAACTTTAATCAGTGTACCTACATTCATAACTAGTATATAATTAGTAGTAAAGATGTTTATTTTATAGTTAATTAAGCATGTCCAATTATTTATCATTAACTGCACTAAAACAAAACATTATAACTATATGCAGAAGTACATCATATCCTTGAACAATAACCTTTACGGTCGTACCTAAAGTCTCTTAGAAGGACTTGTCGAGAGTCTGTGTTTCAACTTAAAGCTTGTTCTAAGTTTAAGGAGTTTGTTCATTCAAATCAAAACTCATAATATTGAATTTTTATTTATATGTGTAATTCCATGGATTTGTTTCAAAAGTTCGTGCGTTATGGACATTTGTCAAAAGGTTGTTTATTATCACAGTGCATGGTTTAAGCTTAAGAAAATGGTACATTCAGATCAAAACCAATTATACAAACTGCATTAAATTGCAACGTGGCATTGTATTTAACTTATTAATGCTCTCGAGGTTGCAGATGGGACACAATCTCAATACAATGCGTTACGAAATTACACGTCTCGGCAATTTGCTCTGCGAGCGTCTTCGCGTGCAAATAACTTCGTAACATCCTCCAAAGACATAATACGCAATTTGTACACGCGCTTATTAGTGAAATCAGGCGGGTGTTCAAATGCACCTCGATTTACTATTCTATTTTGGCATAATAGAGTTATTTGGGGGTAAAAGCTCAGTGTCTAAAACTGAGCATGCGAAAGCTCCGAGGGTGCTTGACACATAGAGAGGGACTTCGAAGCCTCAGAAAAAATCAGAATCAGAATCATTGAATCAGTTTCATTGTTCAGTTGAAATTCAAACGCAATTTTAAGTGAAATATCTTACATCTGAAATAAATTTAGAAAAATGGCTTATATAAAGCACTATCTATACTGACTAAAAATTTTTATACATTCCTCAGTTTGGAATGACAGTTATCTGATTTATATATTGATTTTATTGAAAAATTTGGTTAACGATATCATTAAAAATATGATAAAAATAATTTTGAAACAATCATAGAACTACCACAGTAGAAAATGCTGAATGTATTGACATATCAATCGGTTCATACGTGCAAGTGACTTGCAGTATTCGCAAAATAGCAAAAATAAATTTATTTGCATACTTTTACATTTAGAAACCATTTTGGCATATCTTAAAAAACTAGTGGTATATGGCATAGTTGAATCATTCAATTCGGATGCTTATTTCTCTCAAAAACTGCCCACTTTTTGCACATTCAGCTCCGTGTCTCTGAAATAGCTGAACCTACTTTTGCTTAAAACTTTTTTTTTATTATTATTTCTTTTATTTACAACTGTTTAGTAAAGGACATTCAATAAATTTGATGAATTTACAATAGTCGGCCGAAAAGGGACATTGTATGCTACAAGGGCATGTTGGAAAAAACAACTCAGTATTTGTTTTTCTATTCGATATAAAATTCACAATATTTTATTGATAATTATATAATTTTAACTATTTACTTATTAAATAATTTCTTATAAATATTGATTAAGTTATTTCCATTTTTTATGAGGAGAGTTGATGGCTTAAATCCAGTGGCGCTTTTCTTTTCAATCTTTTTGGATAGTTCTCTGTTATCATAGCTAAAACTAATCACCACTTTTTCCCACCATTACAAATCGCTTTTTTTATGAATCATTCAAATCGGATACTCCGTTCTCTCAAAAACTTGCTTTCTATTTTATGTACTCTTTACTCCGTAACTTCAAATCAGCTGGACCGACATTTGCCAAAAACTAATATTAATAGGAATCGAATGTTTTTTAAATCATTCTAATCGGTTGATCCGTGCGCCCGAAAATAAGGACAAGTAATGGTATCCATACATACATACACACACACTTTTATTTCTTCTAAGGTATGCCAAAATGTTTAGAAACCTTCAAAATGTGAAGATATGCAAAAATTTTCAAGTTCGATTTTGGACGATTACAATAATTACTCTACGGAAAGTTAAAAAGGAATAATATGTGTGTATGTATGTATGTGCGAGTACAATTTTAAATTTTGTTTATATGTGTTCACGTGCAATGTAAACACATATGTTTTTTGTACGATATAAAATATAAATGAGAAAATTTACATATTTATAATAATTTATTTAATTTATTATTAATAATCATTGATCAATTTTTATTCCTTGGATGTTTAATTACGGTACGAAAAGTTCTAGCAATTTGTCTTTAAAATTAATTTAATTTCGAAAAAAAACTGCAGAAACCGCAAGAATTTTTTTCCAAAATTTTTGAACTTGAACAGAAAAAAGTTGCATAAGAATTGCTCATGAGCTTTTTAATGGGGACATTGATGATCCTGGTCAAAACTGGTAACTTTAATGATGTAACTGAAACTGTTTATGACGTCTAAAAGTTATTTATCTGTCAAATAAATACTACATGTAGGTACATAAAACATGAATAGATTCGGGCCACAGACACCAAAATTCTATAATCGAACTAATATCTCTATTAGACATCTAATTAAACACCTGGTATGCATATATCATATCTCGTGAGTTTCAAATACATAAATTCCGAAACCGATTCGCAAAACTTACAAATTAATTTTATATATTTACCCACCAACTCTTTGCCTATGTTTGAGTGGTAGAAAGCTTCGACGTTTCAAGTGTGGTGTCCTGAAGGGATTTAATATATTCAAGGTGCCAAATGGAGCGTCGGAATTTGTTATCAGAAGATTGATTTACCTGCGAACTGTATTCGAATGGAATAAGATAACGTGTCATAGGTTATTTAGAATTTTTTATTGGCAGAGGATTTGTGTCCAGAATTTATACCGTTATTCAAAAGATATTTAATGCAGGAATAAGATATTTTGTATCTACCACCTTTTCGACTAGGATGAAACGATAATATATGAAAACATGGAAAGTATTCCATAAATTCAATTCCTATTATACTATTTGAATATACCTATTTTACTTTCAGTTGCAAATGAAATTTATAATGTAAATTTGTAACTGCCCAATGTTTTTATGGTTGCACCTAAAATAATGTGAGATAATAAATTTCTTAACTCCGGCTGCAAAATTCATATAAATTTCGGAATAAACGAGAGAAAAGGGTTAAATTCAATTTCAAGTAGACTTGATATAGATACGATTGTGATTTTAAATTAAAATGTTATCGAATCAAATTTATATATACGGTTTAAAATTTATATTATTATCGGGATAATCCTGTTTTATTGATATTTATATTCATTTACCGGTATTTATAACTACTAGGTAAAATCATTTAATATTACACATTTATTCAATTTTTAATATAATAAATTTAAACCAAATTAATTATTATATCGATAAAATGAAAATAAAGAAATCGATATCGTACAATTATTATTGGTTATTGTAATTGTAAATTTTATTACTACTGTATACCGTCACGTAATTATGTAATTTATTAAAACTCTCCTTCGATTAACTCAGGTTGTTGGGTTCTAATTTAACCCTTGTAGCTGTGGACTGTATTAAACACTGATTTGTTTGTGTATTATGTATATGTTGCAGTTGTAATTACTATCACTGATTTGTAAGTGAGTTATATGTGAAGAAGATATATTTATATTTACTATACATGTTGTTTCGCGGACTTTACTTTACTTTACCAGGGGTAGCAACCATTCCGTGTAAAGCTCAATGCCCTGAAGGTTGTCGCCTTCATAGCCTTCATAGCCAATTTACTTCCCTGAAGGTTGTCACCTTTACAACATTTACTTCCTTTAGTTGTTATTTTGGCGAAGAAATTAAGTAGACACCTACAGTAAACCATTTAATGATTTAGATAATTTATTTATTTATTATTTAAAATTATAGCATCCAATTAATATTTGTAATAGAACAAAATTGTGATTAATTGTGTGGCACAAATTCCTTAAAACTATATTCTTGTTAAAATTGAATTAGAGTGGCATCTGGTCTACTTATCCAGCTGTGCTCTAATTGAAGTTAATAGGATTCCCTCGATGCATAAGTAAATTGCTGGAAGGTTTTGTATCTATTTCAAAGCTTATGTTATTATATCGGCAAGATAGATTTTCTTCATAATAATTTGACTTATTAGTCAATTTATGAAGTTTTCATCATTATAATATATTTTACTATTAACTATGTTCATATTAATTTAGTTAATGAATGATAAAAAATAGTTAATAACTAAAAAAATTTGAATAATTTGAATAATAATAATGTACTTCATAAAGTTAGAACCTATCGATGCAAATGCTAATGGTACAAATCAGCATATAAATATATTGACGCAAACGCCATTATCTTTAAACCTTCAAACTATTAGTCTAAATAAATAATCACTGAATTTGGATTTCGATTTTTGACAAAATATTTCTACTTTTTATTCTAAAAAAAACATACTTATAAGTAAGAGTAGCATATTCATATAGTTTGCTATATAAAGGTCCGATTTCTATTATTTATGACCTATAAGAATAAATAGGTTTATTTTACATATTTGACTTACAGTTTATGGAATATTCCAACGAGAAGCAAAATGAACTTTTCGGAAAAGTAATATTTATATTATATTATAATGCATTCAAGCGTAATATTTTCATTGTGGTTTTTACGTTTTACTTAAAAAGAGAGTTTCTTATGAAATTATTGAACTCTCATAAAAATTCTTTAAAATGTAATGTCACAAAATGTATATAGTCTCAATTTGTATCGATTATATATCTGAACGTAAAAAGCAAATTTCCGTTTGCTTAATTGCCGGAAATTATACAGTCTGCTTGAAATAAATTATTTATGTTGAGTAATATATACATGAATGATTTTATTTTCTGAATATAAATATTACATTGATCTTAACCCGTATTAGTACTTTATTTATTATCTTTATATTTCATTCAATGGATTGTGTTAAGATACTGTATAAAATGTAAAATTAAACTAGTTGTGTATGGCATGGTGTCTTGAGGCAAATTGCAGGAACTTCCCCTACCGTAATGAAATGTTCGAGAAATAATAATTGTTTTCAAATAGATTATTGTAAATACTTTAACATTGTCTAATATTTACCAAAATTATGTAAACTGAATTAAAATGCTAAAACTATCTTTTTAAAGTATATAAGTGAGCTTTAAAACTTTAGCTCGAATTAAAATTGAAATCTGAATTATTTTTGATATACAAAAATAAAATTTTTTTTGATGCAATTGTTTTGTCAACACAAGCAAACAGTTTTTGCAATCATTCAAATCGAATGCTTAGTTCTCTCAAAAACTGCCATTTTTTGTACATTTAGCTCTGTATCTTTGAAATGTCTAGACCTGTCTTTGCTAAAAAGTAATCAACACTTCTCCCAATCATTACAAATGATTCGATATAGAATGAAAATTATTTATTTTTTGTTTCAAGCCAATTGAACATTTTAACATTTTTATAAAACATTGAACTCAAACTTACTGTAATCGGCGATTGAATTTAATTATTTGAAATTTAATTAACATGTGCACAATTTAAATAATTACCATAACATTACAAAAATCAATTTATAACAAACGTCTCAAATTCAAATCGTTTTTATCATATTACTAATACTAGTTCCAACTGAGTTTATAATTTATTTGTTGTGATGTAGTTGTTTTTGTTTTCATAGTATAATTACTTAAAGTCGAAAACCTTTGTCAAAAATGATTCCATGAAATTTCTATTTGGAATTGGGTGAATAATGTTGTTATTATCTTGTGAAAATCCTTTTAAAAATAAGATTAAGACAATGGATCTGTTAGCACCCTAGTTGTCCCAGATTACAAATTTTTGAAAGACGCCAAAAAACACATTTTACAATAATGAATTATCTAGTAGTTTTACTAATAACCGTCAGATAGTTGTTTGTTTGATATGTATTTTTTGTTGTGGTGTAATTCGTTCGGTTTTTACAATATAATTGCTTGAAGTTAATTCGGACCTTTGCGCTCCACCCTACCATACTTCTAAATTTTTATGTTAGATAATGAAGAATATTTGTTAAGGTCTTATTGTATTGTATGTTATAGATAAAAAATGCTGCAAAAAGTGCCATGATATATTTACCTCCATAGATAGTCGTTCACGCGTCTCATTAGGTGTGAATTTATTTATTTAAAATTTAATTTAGATGAGTCCAATCAAAATAATCTTCATAATATTACTAAAATCAATTTATAGCAAACGTCTCAAATTCAAATAATTTTTATCGTATTACTAATACGAGTTTTGACTGAGTTTATAATTTATTTGCTGTGATGTTGTTGGTTTGAATTTCACAATACGATTACTTGAATCCGAAATGGGTCTTTGTGCCCTGCCCTACCCCACTTCTAAATTTTTATGTTAACTAATGATGTGTATTGCATGGCATTTGTTAAGGTCTTATTGTATTCTACGTTATGAGTAAAAAATGGGGCAAAAAATGCCATGATATATTTACCACCGTAGATAGTAGTCGTTCACGTCGCCTCATTAGGTTAGCTATGACACCTCGGAATCTATTTATCATTCAACCTCTTTTCAGAAACATCCGTTAAGCTCAGACGCTTTTTGCTCTTGCAATAGATTTTTTAAGCTTGGGTATATATAGACCTATCATTAAACTAAATTTATTTGAAAACCCTAATGCAGTTAGGGTTTCTACATTATGGGGAAGGGCGGAGCATGAAGATCCAATTTGACTTTGAGCAAATATTTTGTTAAAATCAATCCGATTATATCACAATTGCAAACACATATCAAACAAAAAACTATCTGACTATGTTCAATAAAACTCCTAGCTGTTTCATCCTCGTAGAAATGTGATATTTTGCTATTTTTTCAAAAATTTGTTATCCGGTCATTTTACCCCGCAGACTTGGTAAGGGTAGAAACAGATATAATGTCTTATTTTTAGGTTTAAATAGATTTTACTATATGATAACTATATTATTCAACAAATGCAAAATATAAACTTCATGGGATCATTTTTGATAAAGACAACTTATTGTATACAAACTCCATCTTGTATTTAGTCAGAAATATTCATCAGCAGATTTGAAATAACTATTTATTATTTATTTATTATTTATCTCTTGTGGAATTTCTTTTTTTACTTAATTTACTTTCTTATAATTTTTTATTGTTTACACCAGAGGTAAAGGTTCAATTGGTCTTGTTTACCACATCTACGTGTAAGCTTTTATAGAGGTTATATGAAAAAAATTTTAACCTAACTCAAAATTACCTATATATCCTATAAAACGTTCAAATGCTTCAAGTATACTGAGCAATTATATTAAGATCTCGTAAACTCATATAAAAAAATAACAACGAAAGCAAAAATTTTTGTCGTGGATTTTTATCTTTTTTGTTTTCTTCAACTGATTTACATTGTTATTTACTATTTAGTATTGTTTACATCTTTGTTAGTGTAAAGGTAAAGTTGGTCCCTTTTACCCCCATGTAAGCAATTATACAGGTTATATTTAGACATTTGTTGAATCTAACTGAAAATTAACAATACATGTTATAAGACAATTTAATAATGTATAGTTAAAAATTATATTATTATCTCAAAAACTAAATAATTGTCGTCAAAACCTTATTAAAAAGTTATACTTTATCTGCATTGCAGAAGTATTTTCTTCATAAACTTTTATCATATTATAATTGTGATGAATACTCAGCAATTTCCTAATTTGTCGCAAATTTATTTCTATTCTTAGTAAAATTATCATACTGTAATACTATTTTTTAAATTGATGTATACTTGTAATATGATGGAATATTTCCAAAATATAATATGGGTTTATACTTTTATCTGAACTTAAGAACATATTTGAATGCTTTTTAGCAAAGATGCTTTGGCTCTTTGGCTTTTTAGGAAAGATTCTTAGTATTGAAGAAACTTTCTCACTAAAAGGATACTTCAGTGCTATTTTTTAATTCTTTTAAATATTCCTGATAAAGTGTAATATTTCTAGAAATACTTTTAAATCTCAACAAAACAATATATTGTTGAGATCTATATGCATACAAATATACTAACAACGAAAGAAAATACTTTGGTTATAGATTTTCGAATATGTTGCTTGATTTGAGGATGATTACACATCTTTTTTCTGCTTTCATATATTGTTCTTACGAATTTTTGACATTACTTGTTATTAAGATATTAGCGATGCATCTTTTTACCCGCCGACTTTTAAACCCCGCCTTACAATATTTCAATTATTTTAATATACTTATTTGTTTCGTGATTTTGTTGCATTTATTTATGTAATACAGACAATGCAGAAAAAATATAAATATTTCTTTCACAACTTTCACAGTATCGTTCTTCTATATATTAATATTATTTATCAAATTTTGCAGTTTATAAATGTTATTATTATCATTTACGGCTTTTGACAATAACTGCAAATTTTTATTAGCAATTTTCTTTATGCATAAAATGGCAGTTCGTTTATAGTTTTCGGTGTTAGTTTATGGCTTTTGAGTCAGAAATTGAATCATATAGTGATGGAATTAGTTTTGAAAATATATATGTGACATTAAACTTATTATTGTTTTATTATAGAATATAACTCAGTTGCGAACATAAAATTTACACTTCACAATATTGAAAAATGGCAAAGTTTATATACTGAAATAAAAACGTTGATTATAAAATCGTTAAAATCTGAATTCTGAAAATTTAATTTGATTATTTATACACATATATACATATATATATATATATATATATATATATATATATATATAATTTTGAATAAATAAATTAGTAGATAAATAAATAAATAAATTTGATGCGTGAAAATGAAATATCAGGTATACTATCTTGTATTAGTTTTATGTATAATTTCATTTTGCATTTTGATTCAAAAACTCAATATTTGTTATTCATCAAAATTAATCAAATTAATTGCGATTCCTATAAATGATTTAACAGCGTTTTTGTGAAAAATATTTCTTAATATGGACATTTTCGAATTTCCTTGCTCCCAAGAGCTCGAATGGATCCAAATTGATAAAAAACAATTCTCTGAAAGTTTTAGCTCTTAATATTGTCTTTTAGATAGAGCGCAATTTAATCAAAGTTTTGTATGAAAATAGCATGAAAAAAATTTCAAAAAATTTTTAGAGCGTAGAATTTTCAATAAAAAATTACACAAATTTTCACTTTTAATTCATTTGTCGCTAAGTTATACCTTAAAAAAAGATGTTTTTTAATTTTCAAAATTTTTTTATGCTATTTTCATACGAAGTTTGATTGAATTGCGCACTATCTAAATCTTAATATTAAGAGCTTATAATTTCAGAGAATTGTTTTTTATCAATTTGGAACCATTTGAGTCCTTGGGAGTAAGGAAATTCGACAATGTCCATATGAAGGACCCCCCTCATATATATATATATATATATATATATTATATATGTTTCCATATTTTTTGTTTGAAATGCGGTGGGAGGTAATTAATCAAAATAACTTGAACATAGTTTTTTCAATCAGTCACTAAATAATAATTACATATTTTATCAAGAATACTATCTAAAATTATAATAAGAATCAGTTGTCTTAAATGAATCAAATTTTCAACCGTCATTACTTTAACCAGAGTATAAAACTATATGTCTGAACTTTAGATCTTCATCAGTTTTAATGATTGTTTACAATTATTCACAATAGTTCAGAAAACGTGTCTATTTCAAGTGTATTTTCAAGGTTTTGATGAATATTGAGGATAAGAATAATTTCCATTACAAGAAACCTAAATTTCAAAAAAAATTCTTCTAGAAAACTTTAGTATTCTAGAAAATTTTAAGTTGGACTCTAGCTTTTAGAAAATTTTATTTTAAAAATACATTACAGTACCAGATTTATAATGGTCATACTTCTAGATAATTCTAGTGCTCCAGAAAATTTTAAGTTAGACTCTAGCTTTTAGAAAATTCTATTTTGAAAATACAATACTGTCCCAGATATTCAATGGTCATACCATCATCTTGTGAAATATATTTCATATATAAAAGAAATAAAAGTAATTAAGAGGTTCTATGTACAGTTCGTCTACCAACCACAAGCCCACTAAAAGTCTTATGATTTCTATAATATGATCATTTACGTTCCTCGGCACTAAATAAAAATATTCTCTCCATGTAAATGATTCTTTCCTGTTATCATATCCGGAATTAATTTGTATTCTCGTCGTGACACCATCGTCTCTGGCGCAAGTTCAAAGCTTCCATAATTACTATGGGCGGTTAACTTTTTGCAGTCACAAATTCCTAACAACAGGGCAAAAATTATATTAACTTTTTGAGTGAAGCAGCGTTTAATGACGCTGAATTTATTGCTCGTTAAAGCATCCAATTTATTATCATCGCATGCACTTAAGTTATTTTTGACAGCTTATCATAAATTTCAATAAAAATGATGACTCATTCTAGGCGAAATCTTAAGATTTTACGCTAGCGAAACAAAAGATTTTAATTACCAATTAGGGATGAATATACAAAAGGTTTCTTTGACAATAATTGAATTAATTTTTGATAACGCGTGAAGTATTATTTTATTATTTGAAGATAAATATATTATAATAGAGTTTTTAATGTAACATGTTTTATTAAATTAAATATTAGTGATTAAACTTCTGTAAATATTATAAATTATACTTTATCTGCATTACATTGCAGAAGAATTTTCTATGTTTTACCATGATTGTAATTACCAATTTTTTTATTTGTCGCAATTTTTTTTCTTAGTAAGATTATGATAGTATAATATTTTTTTTTAAATTTCCTAATAATTGTAATATGCTAGAATATTTTCTTTTGTGTGAACTTCTGAACATACTTGAATGCTTCTCGTCAAAGATGTTTTGGCGTTGAGTTTATTAGAGTTAAAAGAACGTTCTCAGTAAAATGACAGTTTAGTGCTATTTTTTATTTTTTTGAAGAATTTCTAATATAGTGTAATATTTTTAGAAATACATTCAGAATTCAACAAAATAAGATATTGTTGTGATTTATCTGTATACAATTAAAAGTTATTATTAAAAGTAATCGATTAAATAAACTTTATTTTGACTCTTTAAATGTGACGTTAAAATGACTCTTTTGAATACGGTCTACAGATTATGTTAATGTAGAGCGTGATGGAAACTTGTTCAAACAAACATACATCATCTTTATTCCTTTGGACCCTTTCTCAAAAGCAGTATAGTTCAGTTGTATCCAATCTCTCTTATTGTTTTCTGTGCTAAAAATTGTGCTATTGTTAAATGTTTTGAAAAATTCCTAATATAGTGTATAGTGTAATATTTTTGGAAATATTTTTAAAATATAGCAAAATATTATATTTATATTTGAAGGATACATTGCTCTTCAAAGAATATTTGTTTGGTTTTTAACAAATACACTTGGAATCGTAGAGGAAACTTGTTCGAACAAACATACATCATCTTTATTCTTTTTATTTGGACTCTATCTCAAAAGCTGTAGTTTAGCTGTATCCAATCTCTCTTACTGTTTTCTGTGCTAAAAAATGTGCTATTTTTTAATTTTTTTGAATAAATTTTAATATAGTATATAGTGCAATATTCTTGGAAATATTTTCAAAATATGACAAAATATTATGCTTATATTTGAAGGATACATTGCTATTACATATTTTATTGCTTTATAACAAATGCACTTGGAATCTAATTTAGAGAACAATCTCTATCTCTCAATGATCGAATATCCCATATTTGATAAATATTTGATATATCAGGAAATTTTAAACTATATTAAATTATAAGATCAAATACGTGCTTGGATTTAAAAGTATTTTCTATCATTTTATTGCTTCGAATACCTAGGAAATAAAATTGATGCCATTGTATTCACGTATAAAACTTTTACAACAATTGCAAACGCATCTCTTTGATATCACGATCTTCAAAATTGCATATATTTCTCGAAGAAACGTTATATAAGGAACGGTTATATTCATTTTGTTACACAGGTTGCTCATGTTACTGGTGATATCCTATGCACGTTCTATTTCTGATGTTCTATATCTTTATCCATTCGAAAAGGATTCCAAAGCGTTTTCTGCTGTGAATAAAATCGACTAAATCGACAACAAATCAATGTGTTCACGATATAATATTTTATAGATTTTCGAATGCGATATGTTGCACTTCCGCAAATGCAAATGTGGAATAGTTTGACATTTGTCAAACCACTCCAATGAATTCTATACAAATTCGGGATTCCATTTGGTATTTGCATACGCAGAGTTTTAATGGCATTTCGTTGCACCGTGCAAAGATGATTTGTATGAATAAATGTATGAATTTATATCGCATAATAAAATGAACTAGTTTGCTATGATATTATTGCATTAGTTTGTATAGTTTCAGATTGCTTCATAGTTTGTAAACTTACGAAGATTAACTAACATTATATACTCGTATACCCACGCAAAATTATTAAGAACTATAATATAATATAATATTACTGCAATTTATATTTTATGTGTGTGTGAACAGATTTTTTACTGTAAAACGACGTTTTCTCAAAACCAAAAGCTTACAAAATTCGCCAAAGTTTGCAAAAATTAGTATGGTCTTTTTGGCATTTGTTGAAATTAGAACTTTCATCGACGATTGCTCAAAAACGCCTGAACCGATTTCAAAAATTTAATAGCCATTCGATGTATCTCGATAAGGACTATCGTTTGTTAGTTTTGTGCGACGATCTCCCGAGCCGTTTCTATGTAATTTAAAAAGAAGTGTTAAACTTTTCGTCTATATTTAGACTCATACTACCGAATCGTTTTAAAAAATCAAAAATTATTCTAAAAATATTAGTTGGGAATGATATTGATTAGTTTTAGGTGAAAATCTACCAAGCCGTTTTCTTGTAATTAACTATTGAAAAAAAATTAAGCCGATTTTTAGAAATTTTTTTGGCGATATATATCATGGTCTAATAGAACTTACTGAAATATTACGGCCTTACGACAAGTACTTTAGTTTTAAAAATTCATCAAAGTTTGAGAAAATGAGTAGTTTTTTTTTACGTTTGATAAAATTTAAATTAGGCGATTTACTTGGTATAACGATAGAGTCTTGAAGAACATACTAAATCATTAAAATCCTACGGAAACTGGTTCAATTATGGAAATCATTGATTTTCGAAAATTTGCTTTTGGAAAATACTCCCAGTTAACGTATTCGTTCATTTTCAATTATGTGTGATAAATCCAATCGGAATATATTTAATTACTCATAAATTAATTTATTTTTTTATTGATTAAGCCTCAAGGCAAAATACCAATACCAACTAGTTATTTATATATTTTTATTATATATACAAATATATCATAAAGTTTCAGAAACTCAGAGATCTCAGAGATTCTTATGGTGTGCGAACATCCGATTAATTGGTTACGTTGATTTCCAGGAATGACACTTAATTAAATTATTCTGCGTTTCTGCTAATTTTAGATATTTTACGTCACATATAGATATTACATAATTATTAATTGAGAAATTGATTAGCAGGTACAAATAAAATCTAGAATATTATTTTTATCCTTAACAAACTCAGATTTTTGTTAAAAGCTTAGTATAGAGTCGGTTTTCAAAATTTTTTTATTTAGACTGATATATAAAGACATATTCAATCACTTATATTCAATTTTAATTTTATATTTAATAATCTTTAAAATGACACTTGAAATATTATTTTTAATACTTTACGAATTACGAGAATATTCAAATATAATAAATACTAATTTACTTATAATTCAAGGCATATATAGCCAAGTTTTTATCATAATTTATTTTTATAGTTATTGTTATAAAAAAATAATTATAATCTTAAATGTTCTGAAATAAATTTAAATATTACTTAAGTTAATTAAGTGTTACGTAAGTACATATTTATTTTCATGACCACAACATATGCCCATCAGTTTTTTAATTTTAATCATTTCACAGTAACGTGTGAATCAAATTTTTGTTGAAGATCTTTAATTTTATATCTAAATTGAGAAGTAACACTTTTTTAAATAATTAAATTTAAATTATTAAAATAAATAAGTAATTACACCTGTTACTTAATATTTTTAACGGAAGAATATAATAATGAATATTATAAGGCATATATTTATAAACTTGTATTATAATTTATTGTTATCATCATTATTATTATAAAAAAATTAATTATGATCAAAGTTGTCATATTATCTTAATAAGTACTACTTCAGTGAATATTTACTTTCATTAGCGTAACATATGCCAATCGAATAGTTTCACAGAAACTAATTTTTATTGACGATACATTAATTTCATATCATAATTAAGAAGAAACACATTTGTACTGTAAGTGTATAAATAAGTTTTCACCAAATTTATACTGGAGTAATATTTTTAATGGAAAGAAATAGTGATAACTTATTTTAAATAGTAGATTTACTCACAGTAAATATTTTAATTTTACCTTTGAAATTTTAGAATAATATAGATCTCATTTATCCAGAGCTTCTTTAAAGTACTTTATTTTGCTGTTTGTGTCTGTTAGAAAAAAACTATTATTTATATTTCAAAGACTTTGCTAATTAGACAAGCAAGTACATTACAGAACGAGCTTTAACGTTAATTGTAATTGTATTTCTCTCGTTTTTCTGAAGCTGAATTGAATGGCTAGAAGTTCGAATTACCGAGCTTTGAGGAAGAGTTAATTGACGTAACCAGATAACACAAAACATCTCGCGTTTCTTAAATTGCTTACAGGCAGTATGTGCTCTTCGTATACTTGAAACACTTGAAAGAAAGTTAGAAAATTGGTTAATATTAACAAATTTTATTTTATGTTTGATCTTTCATATTATGTTTAATGAATAATATGATGCAAATGTCATTATATAATTATTATAGAAATAATACCTATCGTCAACCTGTAACCTGTTTCTTTCTGCTCCATAGGCTGTCTATAATGTCTTAATTTTAACTTTGAAGGGATTTTTCGAAATAATAGTCATATAAATAATACACTTTCTAATATCGTTGTTAAAAAATATTTCACTTTACTTGTTTTCGAGATATTGGTGGTGGTTTGTTTTACCCACGAACCTTTAAGCCTCGCTCTACCTTATTATCAGGACAAATACATGTTTTATTATATCGCTTTATATTGTCCTATTTTATTAATTCTCATTTATCGTTAATATTTATTTTATCCTTATTTAATATCTGTCAACTATTTGTAATTTTATCGCTTACTATCTGTAACAAATTATAATTAATTTCCAAAAAATACTATAAAAATTATATTCCTGTTTTTGTTGTAAAATGAAATGTTTAATGTAATATTAATAATAAAAATCAACCGTCCCATTATTCATTGGCCATGTGGATTCGCAACGTTGTTCTGAATCGCAAACAAGAAATAGAAGCAAAATACTCATCTGCCCAACAACAACATATGGCGAACCTGCAAATGACCTAGTTAGTTACTTGCAAACAGTAATTCATTATTGATTACATAATGCGATTTAAATTGCTTTGATCGGAATATTTGGAAAAAATCATTGAAATGGAATCCTGATTTTTAAATATTAAATTAAATTTTAATCAAATTAAGCTCACAAAATTCACAACTACTATGATTAACTTTGTGAAGATTTACATGTAGTTAAATTTATCAATTTAAGTGTAATTATATTTTTGAATGCAATAAAGTAATAATTGTTTTCTTTTCCTTATATTTCAGTTCATTGAAGCTTGTGCACATATTTTCGGTAAACCCTCATCTGGGACCTCTGCAGGTGTCCCTGTCTCGGATGGTGATGGATATCATGAAGTTCTTTTTCTTGTACGTGCTCGTGCTGTTCGCCTTCAGTAGTGGTCTCAATCAATTGCTATGGTAAGTTATTATATTTAATTTTTATTAATAGAAAAAAATTATGTGATTATTGAAGTATGTTGTATTTGTGCCTTGTGAAATTACTGTCTTATTCACTCGACAATATTTCATTTTTGATTGTGAAATTATCAAATTCATTAATTTAGTGGTTTCCAATCTTTATGGAAACTTTCTTCCTTTGTTTAAAAAATAAATTAGCTCTCTTTTAATTTTCCTAAAGTTTAATTTTAATTGATGTAACAACTTAATACTCAATTGATATTATGATTTAAACCAAGCGCAATTAAGGAAAACATAATAGTATGTAAAAATATACGTAGAAAATGATTATCTATTTATTTGACACCAATTCCTCTTTTCTGGCTTATTCGAAAATAGTATTTGTAACCTTCATATATAATGTGGTAGTATGATTTAACCGACTCACAGTTTTGAATTCACTGCATTAATCATCATAAGATAAATAATGCACAAAATTCTACTATAAACTGTATTTTTTGAAAAGCTCGTTAATTAGAAATTTCTCAATTTACGACAATATTGACTAAAGCTCATTAAAACTTTCCTACAATTTGGTAATCTGTAGGAGTGAATATTTAGATACAAAAATGTGTATAAAGTATAATTTTCATCAAATTGTTTCTAAAAAATGTAAATGCGATTTGGATATGCAGTGCATATAGTGTAGAGCGGGGTACAAATTTCCAAACTGACTTCCAGCAATTATATTGCCTAAAATTAACTATAACATAGCAAATAACATGTGTTAAACTACCAACTATCAAACTATGTTCAGTAAAATTTCTAGGTGATTCCTAATTAAAGAAATATATAGGCGGGGTAAAAAGGCCAGTGCATACATTAACAATATCGTATTTTTATTTTGAAAGAATTTTCCGAAATAATATCTACATTATTTAACCAACGCGTAATACAAAATTATTGGGCACATTTTTTACAAAGGTCACACTGTATATTAAAATTGATCTGGTTCTTAGTAATAAATATTCAGGAGCGGAGTTAGAATAACTATTAATATGATACTGCAATTAATTAAAAATTAGAGATGGTCAGCAAACCGTAAGACTGGTATCGTTGCTAGCTATTAAACTTAAAACAAGTGATCGGTGATTGGTGATTTTTCTAAAATTTTCATCTTATCCCGCCCATAAAGTGAACAGATACTGTATCTTATTTTTAATTTTAAATAAATATTAGGGAATAATATCTACATTTTCCAGTCAATGTAAAAAACAAATTTATTTGACATATTTTTTAAAAAGGTTACTTGTATAAAACTTTGAACTGGTTCTTCTTAATAAATATTCATTAGTAGAGTTTTAATTACTATTGATTTAATTTATTACTTGTAAAATGCTTGTTTTCACTCAGTATACGTTTTGATTTGCAGTTTTACTATTATTTCCACCTTTGCTTGTTTAAGAATTTTGTTGGGCCTTTCTAACACACTCACATATAAGCTTTTATGATTTGCAACCTCTCTGAAAAGGGGTGAAAAAATTAATTTTTTGAAAAAAAATTTTTGTTTTATATTTAAGTAAGCGAGCAAAAAAATTAGGCATTTTCAAAATTGTAATTTTTTTTAAATTGGCAAATATGGGAATTTTCCTATAAGTGAAAATCTATGATGGGTAAAACTTTTCCAAAAATAATTGCACCATTCGAGAACAAAAAAATCACTGATAACGATGGTAAAAAGAAATTTTATTTTTTTAATTTTGCATTTTTAGAGGGGTCGGTGCTGACTATACGTATAGTTAGCACCGAATTTGGCCCCACCCGTTTATCTCAAGAACGAAAAGAGCAAAAAAAATTTAGTTTACACAAACGACAGCAAAAGAATCGTCAAAAAATCAGGTCATATCGGTTTTGCCAGTTTCCACCATCGCGGTGCCAAGTATACTCACGTGCTTTTATGAAAATTATATTAAAAGCTGTTGAATCTAACTTAAAAATAACAATACATCTAACAAACCAGTTAAATAATATATACCAAAAAATGATATTCAGGAGTAGCAAAATTTTTGAACGATATTGTCATTAACTGAGAAATAGTGATGGGCAGCTAAGTATTGAGTATAAATCTTGATTTGAATACAAGTTATCTCTGAATTCAAATTCCGAAAAATCTTTTCAAATTGAAAGATTTCAATAAAATCGCCATTCCATCGCCACATGTTTGTCCTTATCGTCTAATCAATGATATGCGATACCCAAGCAATCCGTTTAATCCATCATTCTGTCATGGTCCGTGTGTGCCGTATGTGTCGTATGTGTCGTGTGTGCCGGTGTGCGCGTCCATTATCTCAGAATCAGCACACATCACTCCTACAATACATGCAGACGGACATGTTATTGCCAAAATATATTGCTTTCACTATCGTGCTTACGTTGGCTTATGGATTATAGATGGATTATGTTTCAAATTTTGAAACACTGTAATTTATAATTATGTACTCACGGTAATTGGAAATTTGGATATGTATGATAGGTAATTATTTTGAGTGGATATTATTTATGATAGATGACCAATATATTTTTTAGTTCAACAATTTTTTTGTATATTTGATTTTCGATTTATCTTTTGTTTGAAAATTTTGTCAATTTTTATTATTTATTTTTGTATGCTTTCTATAAACTTGTGGTTATGAGGTATAAATATTTTTTAGTAGAGTGTGGTTGTGTTACTTTTTTTGATCAGCCATAATGTTGTTAATTTACCAGTAAGCAGGTAAAAAACTAAATTAAATGGTAATTTGAACATTTGTCTACGTGAAAATATTGCTCGACCGTCTACATCCGATGGACGATTGTGAAAGCACTTGGGGTCAGTAGTTTAGTCATCAAAAAAAGGTTTAAAACAATAGGTATAATCTAAGGTGTATACGTCCAGGTTTGGCCGGCACAGTCCCAAATTTGCACCTTGTGTCTCGGGTTTTTTCTAAAAGCAATATTTATCCCGGATATAAATCTTTTGTCTCGGATTGTTTCACTTTTTCAAAAATTTAGAGGTTTGTTACCAAAAAGTTTAAAAACAAACAAACAAGTGTAACTTTTCTTTCAATTAATTATGAAGAAAGTAGAATAGAATTTTATACAAGGCACAAATGCAAAAAGTATAAGCTAAAAAATATAAAATATAATATAATATCGTAGATAGAAAAGAATATCATGATATACGTGTATATATATATCCATAGGGCACAAAGGTCCAGTTTTACATTGAGCAATTATATTGTGAAAACCGAACCAATTATATCAAACAAATGATACATATCAAACAAACAACTATCCGACTATGTTCAGTAAAACTCCCAGCTAATTCATCAATGTAAAAATGCTTTTTGTAGTTTTTCAAAAATTTGTTACCTGTTCCTTTTTACCCCATAGGCAATTAATTTCAATTTTAATTTTGAAGGAATTTTATAAAATAATAGCTACATTATTCAAACATTATTGGAAAATATAAATTTTAAGGATGCATTTTAAAGAAATGACACTGTAAATAATCTAGTTCTGGTATTTTGTTAGAAATATTTATCAACAGAATAGAAATTACTATTTATTTAATTTATTTCTTGCAAATAGCATTTTCTAATTTAATTTACTTTTTTAATAACTATTTTTTATTGTTTACGCTTTTGCTGGAATAAAGGTTCAGTCTGTTATTTTTACCCATCCCACGTGTAAGCTTTATAGAGTTTATATAAAAAAACTTTTGAATCTTAATAAAAATTAACAATCTTATAAAACAATTACCTATAATCGAAAAATAAAGTTCGCAATAATGATTTAAAAAAATGATTTATATTATTATTTTACATTTATTATTTATCATTTATATTTGATTATTATTCATATTGTTTTTTAAAAACTTTTTTTAATGTATCATTAAATGGCATTTGTAATTTTAGAGACCTGCCCCCCCCCCTTCGTCCTGGATTTTTGCAACTAAAAATTGCCGTCCTGGTTTTGACTTAAAAAAATATGGTCTTTATATAAACACCAAAATAGCTTAAAATCAATTTTATTGTCGTTAATAACAATAATAAGTATAATATGTAACATGTAACACAGCACAACATAAAAATTTAAACAAAACTTACGAGAAAATATAACAATATATAACAAAACATATTTTCTTAAACAATGTTAAAAAAGAATTCTTTGCGCATTTTTGTTTCTTTTGTTGAATTTTTATTGTATTTTGACCGAATTAAGTCAGTTTTTTATATCTGTTTAATATTTAATCGTTCTAAAAGCAAATCATCAGCATGGCTGAACTAAATTATCTAAGCAAAAACTAATTGCTGGTAAATAACTTCTAATGTTCAACTTACAGAATAATAACATAAAAGTAATCTATATGTAAATAAGACATTGACTAAAAGTAATAATTAGAACTTGTTCATAAATTATTCTCCATCTTTTCTTTTTGCAATTTAACTGATTTGACGACTCTCATAATCGTACCCAGTCTCCTCTATCCTTTCCATATGTGATTGCAAAAGATATTCATTAAATATTTTTTTAAACTGCAATAATATTCATATAAACATTTTATTGATAGCATACATCGTAAAAATTTTGACAACTTCTATTACTTTTTGAACGTTTTTCTACAATAAAAATGTTTGTTCGATAAGAAAGTTTGGCATAAGTGACGAGAAGTCTTTTGTAGATACAATAAATAAGTCACTCCTGCTGTAAAACATGAACGGATGCCGAAAATGGCATCCTTGGACAATTTATAACCGAGTTTATCTCTTCTTAACATTCGCGACAGAAAATGCGACATGAATATAAAACTGGTTTGGCTGTCATAGCTGACAGCTATGTATTTTCTTGTACGGAGCGCATTCAAGAACAAAATGTTGGAGGAGAAGGTGCCTCGCCCCCATAATGGGGGAAAGAGTTCCTTGCCATTTGTAGAGTTTCTCACAAATTTTATAGTATTGTTTAAAAACATAAACGCTGAATGAAATTAAAATAACTGTAGAGAAACAATTTATGTCAATTCATGTTAGTCAATTAAAGCTCATTCTAAGTTCAAATTTATTTGAAATATTGTTAAATTCAAATAATATAATATTAATATTTGAGTGTTATATATAATTGATTTTAATGACTAGGTATTTCTTAAAAAATGATTAGATGTTATTTTTTAAAAGTTTACAAAATTACTTATCAGAAGTTTATTGTTCTATAAAAGTGCCTTGCAATTGAATTTTAAAACACGAGAACCAGTTATGATATGTATATTTAGTATTTAATACTACTAGTGTTTTGATTCATTTCAAGAAATTTCCATAAAATTATGTTTATTTAAAAAAAATAAAGAGTTTTCAATGTCGGTATTAAGAAAAGGATTACTTTGAAATTATCTGTATTCAATTTCTTTGTTTGTATCTAATTAATACGCGTTTGTTATTCTATAGAAAATTTTACTATAGATTTCTTCTACCCTATTTTCAGTAAAGTGTCGATCGATGAGCTTTTTTAAAGTGTAGCGCCTCAAAGATCATTTAAAAAGGGTGACTATATTAAAATCTATTTTTTTTTTCACTTTCAAAGGCTATGGTAGAATGGAGTTTACTTATATATAAGTAACTTGATCATGTAGAGATATTTTTTATAGAATCACAAAGTGCTAAAAAGTATTTAAAATGCAAACCACAGAATGAAACAATGATATAATTTAAAATTTGAGTTTTTATTTATGTCTAAAAAGGAATGAAGACTTAGAAATACGGCTCAAAATTGTATTAATAATAATATGTTATTATATATTGTTTAAGCATAAGATTATATGCGCATAGGAAGTAAGATGCATAATCAAGAGCTGATTAAAAAGCATTGGAATTCAGAACAATTTTAATTCGTTATATAGTATATGATTCATTAATTAAATATATAAATTAAAAAATTTGATTTTTTATATACTTTAAATTTTTCTGAAAATTTTGAACTTGTTTTCAAAGCAATCGTCAGCGCCGCATATAACGGATAAACAATGTTACGGACCCCATAGAAATGTAAACAAAATTCATACTTATTATTAAACTTTTGTCTGTATAAAATTTCTGATAATTTGGTGTGGATATGTCTAATCATCATTTTGACCGCCAAATGTTTTTTTTTTTACTTTTTTCATTCGGTTTTTAAAACCCCTAATACCTGCTACCACAATAAATTTAAACGATTCTTATCAATACAAATAAATTTTTTTTGAATTATTCAAACCGGATACTTCGTTCTCTCAAAAACTGCGTTACCATTTTTAACTCTTTTTGCCCCGTATCTTTGAAACGGTTGGACCTGCTTCTACCAAAAACTAATCGGCACGTCACCTTAACAATAGGAATCGAATGCTTTTTGAATTACTCAAATCGGTTGATTCGTGTTCTTAAAATCGTCGACAAAACATTGTATCCACACATACATACACACACACATACATCCATTTTTTAAGGTATTCAAAAATGTTTAGAAACCTTTGAAACGTAAAGATATATAAAAATTTCCATTTTCGAATTTTTTGCGATTACTATAATTTACGCCACGAAAAGTTAATAAATTAAAATAATCAATTAAAAAATAAAATCAACTACATGTATTTCGAGTATTTCTTCAGTTTCTTACATTTGAGAGTTTCATCATCTTTGTACCATCGCGCCAGATGCGTTAGAACTATTCTACGGAAAGTTAATAAATTGATATAATCAATAAATTAAAAAATAAAATCAACTATATATATTTCGAGTATTTCTTCAGTTTCTTACATTTGAGAGCCCTATCATCTATGTACCGTCGCGCCGGATGCGTTAGAAGCATCCTACGTGCATCTTACAAAAGAAGCACAAAAGGGCGAGACTCCTCCGCACGTAGAACGCGACACCACTCTGCGGAGCCCCTCTAGAAAAACAACTCACAACTAATGGGCTGCGAGTTTCAACCCGCGAAGACAACGAGGCATTTTCACCCCAGAGATGGGTGTCATGTACAAGCTGTAAGAGAACAGCTTTTAAAAGCTTTAATATACTGGAATGTCGAACTAGGAAACTTACAAAAAGAAATAATTGATTTTCATAATTTTATATAAAATTTAATTTAGTTGATTTTTAAGTAATTAACTGACAACTATTTATGATTTAGAAGCAGTGGTATTTCAAAATTATAGATATTCATATAAATTTATATGTTTATATTTTTAATATAAAAATTTTAATATATTTTTAATTAAATAAAATTTCAAAAAACCTTTATTATAAATGAAAGCATGTTAAATAAAAATTGATATGAAAATGTGAACTATGAATAACTAATGAATACATTTAAATTTAAAATATATTAAATATCAAATATACCTAACAATTTTATAAAAATTATGTTAACATTGGTTGCTGAATTGTAAGATATGGTTTCTCAATACATTTAATTCAAAATAAATATTATACTTTATTTCGGGCTATTAACTATTAACTAATTCAAATAATATGTTTCAATGTTCATAAAGAAAAATCAATATACATGTTATCATATAATATTGTATAAGAAAATTAAAGATACGTAATACTCATGAATAATTTTCAAACAACTCTAATTTATTTCAAAACTTAAAAAAATATTAATAACAAGAATTTTATAATTGGTTGTAAATGTATAAAACATGTCTCATATTAGAAAAGTGCAATACTTTTCAATAGAGAACAATAAGTAGAGGATGCTTTAAAACTCTTCTTAGTTTTTATTTTAATAAGAGCTGCCACATGAAAGCTTCCAAAGTCTTTGTCCAAATAACAATTGCAGTCTCAAAGAATTGTCTTAAATCAATAGGGATTCTAAGGGATTCTATGAAAAATATGAGTGTGAAATATTGTTAAAATTTTTATTCTATAAGAAATCGCTAAAACTATAAACGCAAAAAATTTGAATGAAATTAAATATATATATATATATATATATATATATATATATATATATAAACATAGAATTTTGTGATATGAGTGGAACGAATATTAAATGTTAAATATGAACAATACAACACTCAGATTTTTAACACACACTTTATTTGGTAATTCCAGACGTTTATTTATTTATGTATATATATATATATATTTATATATACGAGTATTTATATAATCATATTTTATTGCATTTTAAGATACTCAGTCTAAAATGTGAAACTTATTGCTTTTCAGATTTTCACATATATTTATGCATAAATATGTATTTACATATATGCATATTTTATTCCATTCCAAACCATTTATGAAAAATGAAAAACTTATTGCTTTTCAAATTTTCATATCTTCTTCTTTCAATCGATAAATAAAACGTAATATAATGATACATCCAGCTTTCTCTCTGTGATCTGTTCACGACGTATTTCTCAAAGACCTTATCTCATAATAAATAAATTTTACGCATTCTTCTTTTTTCTTATTATATTAATTATTATAGAACAAGATGCCACGAAATTTCATTACTTATTTAATAACAGAAACAGAACCGCAGGCAAAATCGCGTTAAGAAACATCACAGTCTGTTTTCGGAAGCGTAATAAGAGATTTTCTCATTATGCGTTCTGTGAGTAATACATAGCTTTTTGTGAAGAAAAGAAGCATTAATAAGTCAGAGGTAATTTTTGTACGTATAAATATTCCTAAACGTCAGCTTATTTTCACTTTTATTTATACAACTTTTATTGAATTCAAATATGGCATAAATAATTCATTAACAAGTAGACATTCAAGAATTAATTCTAGTTGTTATAGTTTAATTTATAAAAGATTATATGACAATGAACTTTTTTTTCCTTGAAAAATAGCATTATTAACAGCAATTATAGTGCTAAAAGATAATCGTGAAATATTGTTTTACTTAAAAATAAATATTTCATTCAAATAACAATAAATTATTCAACTTTGGGAACTTGATTGATAAAGTTCAATTTTTTATATACTCAAAAATTCAATTGATAATTATGAATTTAGAATGCTTGTTAATTAATTATTTTAAAATACCATATAAAATTCATTTAAAATTCAGATTACTGCAATTGCCTTTTATATGCACATGATGCAACATATTCTAATCATCCATCAAAATAAATTATTACCGTAGCGCTGAATACGGTGGAGACGCCATGTAGAATCGAGCACAATGAAAACTTTAATAATGATACAATTTTTAAATAGGAAAGTGTTTATTCATTATTAAATAAATCACAGTAATATTTAATTCATCATAAAAACTAAATTTTAAACTCTAAATTAAACAATAAAAATGAATAAATAATTACAAAACGCATATATCTAAGCATAAATAAGTTTTAAAAAAACTATAATATAACAAAATGTAATACATGTAATTAAATGTGATCTTTGATATTAACTATTTATGTTAACTATGTTTTCATTGATTATTTATTTTATATAAAATATCTTAATAATATAATATTAAATGATTCTAGATTGTTGTGATACCCAACGTTATTTATTGATAAGCAATAAGGCAGTAAAACTTCACAAATAATCAATCTTTAAATGAACTCGATGAACAGTAAACATTGATGATTCTTTGTGGGTTTATGTATAAAAAAGTTGTATCGATAATTTAATTTTATGAAGAAGTAAACATCTCACTTCCTCGATAAATAAATATTTTTAGAGTAAAAAGGTTTTAGTTCAGAAAATCAAAATTGTAATCATAATATAAATTTTTATTTAATATATAATAATGACAGCCTTTCGAAATGGCTAACTCTAAATTTCTTTTATCAATTGTTTCTTTTCATTCATTTTTCGATTTGTATTCTCTTTTCAGGTACTACGCTGATTTAGAAAAGAAACGTTGTCCCGACATCCAATCTTTTAGCTCATCATATCCAGCAAACCATTCAATCCAAGAACCTGTAGATCCAAATGCTTGTACAGTGTGGAGGCGCTTTGCAAAGTAAGTACCTGATGAAATATTAATATACAGACAAGTAGCACTAGAAGCACGTTCCTTTGGGATTACTTTGGATTTCCAATATGTATTATGCACCAAATACTGTAGCAATACTGCAGTATGACTTACTTACATGCTTCTTGCCACGAACGTTTTACTCAATGAGTAATTTATGCCAACATTGTGCTTTTAATTTTGACTATATTCTTTTTTCGTTAATTAATATAACATTCGATTCAACTAACTTTTTCCTAAAGTTGTATTTAAATATGAGTAGAATAACATTACTTTGTTTGTTTAAACTGACTACAATATTCTATAATTTATTACAAAAAGTTTGTAACTACGATTTGTCTTTTTGAAAAACACCTCTATCTCACAAAACTATTTCTTTATCTGCATGATTGCACTTATCGGCTTTAAGTAATCTGCAAAAGTAGGTCAGGAAAATAAATTTGCAATTTTTATCATTGACTGAATCGCCCTCTCTATGTCTAATGCGTTGAAAATAAAATTGATCACATTACTTTATTTTGTTTAAATCGAATGATTTACAATTGATTAAAAGAAATTAAATGAGCCAAACTAGAAACCCTATTATTATTACAATTGATTATAGTAAACTTTTACAGTTATTTAGTTAGTAAATTATTAAGTTAGAACCTATATATATGAATTGCTACTAACTTTTACAGATATTGATTTATAATGTATTATATTAATTGTTTTTCAACAGTTTATTTGAGACTACACAAACGCTTTTTTGGGCAGTTTTTGGATTGGTAGATTTGGACAGTTTCGAGTTAGATGGTATCAAAATCTTCACACGATTTTGGGGAATGCTCATGTTCGGAACTTATTCAGTTATTAATATTGTGGTGTTACTTAATTTACTGATCGCGATGATGAATCACTCCTATCAACTCATATCGGTAAGTTTCTTTGAAATTGTTTGAACGAATCATAATATATTTATTTCTTTATTCTATTAATTCCAATAGGCTATACACAGTAATACACACTTAGTTCTGATGCAAAACTAAGCATAACAAAACATACAGGAATATAAATTAATGTAATTTAGACAACATATAGAAAGATTAAAAATATTTTTAAGTAATATTTAGAGAGCGTTGTTTTAAATCTCACTTTTGCATAATATTCTGGAAATTAAATATACATATCTGGTGAGGAAAGTAGACTACAAAAAGTGACATAAAAATTCATATAATCTATTTTACTTGCATCAATTTCCTATTCGTATTTATCGAAATATATTACTTTGGTCTGCATAAGTTTCCAAACTCTCAAACTGATCTGCATATTGCTAAGTCCAAGGCCATGCAATAAATTTGCGTAACTTTTTTGTATGCAAAGTTCGGCCGAGTTGTTACACACAACGAAACAAATTAAACTACACTTGACTTTGTAATCTGACCAAAGTTTCAGGTAATAAATGCTCCCTCCGGAAACAGTAACCTGCAGTCGCACCAAGACTCAATATAATTCTCGTTGTTTAAGAATAATTCTATCTGAAATATTTTGCGAAGAACTTTTTCGAAATGAAAAAGTAAAGTTGCAGTGATGTGATTGCTTTCACTTAGCGTGCTTTTATATATGAGCTTTTTAGAGAAGTTAGATACATGTTACAAGTCGCATCTAAAGTACTTTGTTTCAGAATCAAATGTTGAGTGCTTTGCCCTTTTGAGGATTCATTTTTATCCGTCTCATTCTATTTGATTTAATTTAAGTTTTTGACAAGATTTTATGTAAAAGAGATACAATGTAATTAATTCTCCAAATTATATTACTTTTTATTTGTTCATAACACGTTTCACGTTTAAACGCGTTATATAGTATTATATTGCTATGTTAATTATTACTCGTAGGGTATTTACCCAGTGAGTGACTAGGTGACAATAGAAATAAGTATAAAGAATTTAAATAATTATTTAATTAGAGTAATGAAAAATACAGTAGATAAATTTTCATTTTAAATTTAATTTAGGTGACCTTACTTAATTTAGGATTTTCGCCTTGTGTCTAGAGTTCTTCTAAAAGCAATATTTTTCCCGGATTGTACCGGTCTTTCGAAATCTAATAGGTAAATTTACAAAAATTACAAAAATAAACGAACAAGTGCTACTTTTTCCAAAATAATAATGAAGAAAGCTGACAAAGCTCAAAAGTGAGTGTTCCCGAAATCGTCAACGAAAATTTGTATCCGTACACACACACATACACTTTTTCTACACACACATCCATTTTTTCTAAGGTATGCCAAAATGTTTAAAAACCTTTGGAATGTAAAGATATATAAAAATTTTCATTTTCGATTTTTTGCGATTACTATAACTTACCCTACGGGAAGTTAATAATAAATGTGTTTTAACTTTCATTAATATTTTTCATTATGGTAAAAAGAGGTTCATCACGGATATCTCAAAAACAAGTAAAGTTAGGAATTTTAAACAATAATATTTGAAAGTAGTAGGGAAAAAATGTGTGATTAGCTATCGTCTTAAATCATGCAATGTTGCTATCAGGAGATAAACAGTCATGTTTAAAAATCTAGAATATAAGTATTTTTTTCGTAGTTAGTTTTTTTTTAGCACTGTTGTTTAGTATATGAAATCTTGATATAATTTTTAAATTTCCGTTATTTAATTTGTTTCAAAGATAATAATTTTCAATTAGATTCTACAGATGTTTTATATAATTTTTATACTATAATAGTTTACATGTGGGTGGGGTGAATAATATGAACTAACTGTATACAATTTTTGATAGAGCATTTTACATCGTATTAACTTTAAAGGCCTAACTTCCAAATGGCTAAAACTTGTTTAGTTTATGAAATCTTGATATAATTTTTGAATTTACATTATTTAATTGTTTTATAAGATGATAATTTTCAGATAGATTTAACAAATGTTTTTAAATATTCTCTATATTAGTTTACCTGTGGGTGGGATAAATAATATGAACTAACTGAATCTTTACCCTGGAAAGATGTACAAAATATAAAACAAATAGTAAATAAAAATGTAAATTCAGTTAAAACTAATTTAATAATTTAAATTAAGTAAATATGTATGCAGTATATGAGGACCAACTCTTGATGGAGCACCGTATTAACTTTTAAGGACTAGCCTCCAAATGATTAAAACGTTAGAATAATAATGTCGTCGTACGACTATTTAACAAAGAAGACTAGTAATTTTACACAATTATTTTATTCGGAGATTTGGCTTCTGGATATTGATAACATGATAAAAAAATTCAAAATCTCTATTTAATGCAGTAAAGTTTCAAAAAAATGTTTCAGTATTATAAGGTAATAATTAATTATTTGTTTTTTTTTTAAATTATTATTTATTATTTATCAACATTATGTTCATTTTCAAATCACTAAACACGTTATTGTTTGGTTGTATTTATAATTTGAAGTGTATTACGATAAGTGAATACGATACATATTTTACAATCAAATAATTACTATTATAAGACGTTCGATCTTTTACAAGAGCACTGGCCCTCGTTTTTTTATAATCATTCAGAGTATGGTCCTTTCGGCATTATTTCGAATGATATGCACGTTTGGGCAATTCGGATTCAGATTTGCGTTACGGTCCTAGTGAGTTGAATGACGCTCTGCCAGCTGGCCGACTGGTCAGCAGCGGGTCAGGGATTACTGTATCAGGCTACATTAAAGTTAAGCAGGCGATATAAATGATGCTTCAGGACTGGTTAGACGTACGCAATATTTTACATAGCACTATTTGGGAGTGATATATGGACAGCCACATTTCAAGCAACATTATATTCTAAATTTATGGATTTTGATGAGATTTATGAAAACTATAAGGTAATAAATTTTATTATATATGCATATTTGAGTGCATATTATAATATATTGAATTATATGTGATATATAATTACATATAATATAATCTTATATAATATATCATATAATATAATCTCAATAGCATTTTTAATTTCAACAACAAAATGTAACTGATCATAAAAACTTTTATAAGGAAAACATACTGAATATTATAATTGAAACTGAAAACAATAAACATGTTATAGCAATTTATATTCTACTATATATATTTATATTTACGTGAGATCAAAAATGAACTGATACTGAAAAAAATTCCTATAATAACCTAAAAAATATAACCCAGTTGGAAATGTTTGATTTTTTAATGTGCTTGTTTAGTGTGTGTCCTTCTGTATAATTAAATTCATTATGTTTTCGAAGCTGATTCAACGTCGAACAAAGATATTACTATATATATATACTAGCTGACCCGGCAAACGTTGTTTTGCTAAATAAGGTATATTCTAGACAATTTCTAGAGAATCAAGAATCGTATAATTCAATCGGAGTCCGAATAACTGGAAAAATGTTATTCGACAAAAGGTCCATTTGATCGATACCAAATTTAGGTTCTGAATTTAAATAACATTCCGGAATAATCCGAAGTCCGGATAATCCGAAGTCCGGATAATCCGAAGTCCGGATAATCGGAAGTCCGGATAATCCGAAGTCCGGATAATCCGAAGTCCGGATAATCGGAAGTCCGGATAATCGGAAGTCCGGATAATCGGATGTCCGGATAATCGGATGTCCGGATAATCGGATGTCCGGATAATCGGATGTCCGGATAATCGGATGTCCGGATAATCGGATGTCCGGATAATCGGGTGTCCGGTTAATCGGATGTCCGGATAATCGGATGTCCGGATAATCGGTTGTCCGGATAATCGGTTGTCCGGATAATCGGTTGTCCGGATAATCGGTTGTCCGGATAATCGGTTGTCCGGATAATCGGATGTCCGGATAATCGGTTGTCCGGATAATCGGATGTCCGGATAATCGGATGTCCGGATAATCGGATGTCCGGATAATCGGATGTCCGGATAATCGGATGTCCGGATAATCGGATGTCCGGATAATCGGATGTCCGGATAATTGGATATCCGGATAACCGGATGTCTGGATAATCGGATGTCCGATAATCGGATGTCCGGATAATCGGATGTCCGGATAATCGGATGTCCGGATAATCGGATGTCCGGATAACCGGATGTCCGGATAATCGGATGTCCGGATAATCGGATGTCCGGATAATCGGATGTCCGGATAATCGGATGTCCGGATAATCGGATGTCCGGATAATCGGATGTCCGGATAATCGGATGTCCGGATAATCGGTCGTCCGGATAATCGGATGTCCGGATAATCGGATGTCCGGATAATCGGATGTCCGGATAATTGGATGTCCGGATAATCGGATGTCCGGATAATCGGATGTCCGGATAATCGGTTGTCCGGATAATCGGTTGTCCGGATAATCGGATGTCCGGATAATCGGATGTCCGGATAATCGGATGTCCGGATAATTGGATATCCGGATAACCGGATGTCCGGATAATCGGATGTCCGGATAATCGGATGTCCGGATAATCGGATGTCCGGATAATCGGATGTCCGGATAATCGGATGTCCGGATAATCGGATGTCCGGATAATCGGATGTCCGGATAATCGGATGTCCGGATAATCGGATGTCCGGATAATCGGATGTCCGGATAATCGGATGTCCGGATAATCGGATGTCCGGATAATCGGATGTCCGGATAATCGGATGTCCGGATAATCGGATGTCCGGATAATCGGATGTCCGGATAATCGGTTGTCCGGATAATCGGATGTCCGGATAATCGGATGTCCGGATAATCGGATGTCCGGATAATCGGATGTCCGGATAATCGGATGTCCGGATAATCGGATGTCCGGATAATCGGATGTCCGGATAATCGGATGTCCGGATAATCGGATGTCCGGATAATCGGTTGTCCGGATAATCGGTTGTCCGGATAATCGGTTGTCCGGATAATCGGTGTCCGGATAATCGGATGTCCGGATATATATATCTGTATATATATATATATATATATATATATATATATATGGCGCTGGTGGGCCATATATTATTAATTATTAATTCTTGAATGAAATCGCAATAATTTTATTTCAACTCGATAATGACTGTTTATTAATGTCTCAATTGATAAAGATGTTGATATTACATTAAATCAAATCTAATTTCGATCACGAGAAAACGCTCGTTGGCAAAAAACTCGATACAATATTTTCGATCGTTTTAAAAAGCGCGACAATAATATTCGATCGTATAAAAACAATCAGATCGTTATAGCTTGCTTGATGCCAGATCCGAATCAACGTAGCCCAATATAATTTAGTTTTATCATCAATTGACGTTATTCAACTGACATCTGTCATATGGTGTTCATTCCGCCATTGTCATCAATTGACGTCCTTCAACTTCATATGGTGTTCATTCCGCCATATAAAAAATATGGAGGCTTGGTCCATATTAATACCAATTGTAGTCATAATAAATTTCATAAAATATTATTTATATTTCGTTTATTTTATATATGATTAATATCCACAACACTATGTGTTGTCATACTGATCATTAATAAAACGTTATTGGTATTTTCTTATTTATAATAGAAAAGAAAGGTTTCAAGAATTATACATTTTTTTGGCAAAAACTACTAGAGAGAAAAAAAAGCCGTGTCCGATCTGACACTTGAATTTATTTTTGTTTTTTTTCTGTGCTGTCAATATATGGGCCAATCTGTCCAGTAACATGTGATGCGTGTTGACAAGCCGCTATGCGTGTTGGCAACCCGCTACATCACTCGTGAATGATGAAGAAACTCGTGTTCTCTATACTACGAATATTGTTTATTATGACAATAGTAATAACACTATGTGTGATTATATTGATCATTTACAAAAACGTAGATGTTATTTCAGTATTTATAATAAAAAAGGAAAAAGTTAAGAATTATAATTTTGGCATTTCGAACATTGAGCAAACAAAAACGAGATCTGATCTGACACTTGAACTTTTGTTTTTGAGCTGACACTATGATGAGCTTCAAATAATGAACATCTGTCAAGTTAAAATGCGACGTGTGTTGACAGGTCGCTACAGATCACTCCGCCCTAATGAAAAAGATTGTTTCGCATCTCTGAGTGCCATCTTGAACTTCCTTGTAAATTTCTTTTGGTTGAGATTGTGTGATAAATTTTATTTGTTCGTGGCCGTGGCCGTTTTGAATGCCGTGTTGGCTTGTTGAGTTTGTTGATTGCTTACGTGGCCCTTCGCTGGTGAGTTAGCGGTTGAGTAGATGTGGCCCTTCGCTGGTGAGTTAGCGGCTGAGTATATTTGACACTTCGCTGGTGAGTTAGCGGTTGAGTGTATGTGGCCCTTCGCTGGTGAGTTAGCGGTTGATTGTATGTGGCCCTTCGCTGGTGAGTTAGCGGTTGAGTGTATGTGGCGGTTGCCAAATTGTTTGCTGACGCTCCCTGTCCTCTGCCGTGGTGCTTATAATCGACTCATTTTCCAGGATAATGAGGGATTTATTGAGCACGTGTTGTTGTTTTCGATGTGCGTGGCCGGAGTCTCAGTTGTAGGATTAGAATGTTCTTAGAGTTATGGCGGTTGTGAGCCTTTTCTTAATAATTCATGAGACTTCAATTTATTTTTTTACTTCTAAATTTGTTACTTCTAAATGTGTCTTGATCTTCTTACCTTCTTTCCTTCTATATGCGTGCTATTAATTCACGTTCGCGGTCACCACTAAAGAAACTCGTGTTCTCTATACTACGAATATTGTTTATTATGACAATAGTAATAACACTATGTGTGATTATATTGATCATTTACAAAAACGTAGATGTTATTTCAGTATTTATAATAAAAAAAGGAAAAAAGTTAAGAATTATAATTTTGGCATTTCGAACATTGAGCAAACAAAAACGAGATCTGATCTGACACTTGAACTTTTTGTTTTTGAGCTGACACTATGATGAGCTTCAAATAATGAACATCTGTCAAGTTAAAATGCGACGTGTGTTGACAGGTCGCTACATATATACAGTCTATTTTTAATATTTGTACCTAAATTTAGTATATTTATTTAATCAAATGGTGAAACAAAATGCGAACCCATACATAGAGTTTTTCATGAAAAGCCTTGTTTTTCTAATGTTATTCAGTAATATTTATAGTGGAATTGTCACTCCAGATATTTTTATGTATATATTTTTCCCATTATCGTACTTGTTCATATAAACAATAGTTTGTACTCATACATGAAATTTGATATTATTTTATTCCAACCGAGTAATATTCACGTTGATATACGATATTAGTATATATATAAATAAAATTACTTACATTCGCTGAATACAGTAAATGTTTTGTGCAAATTTAATAATTTTATCATATTTGTTTAAATTTAACTCATATTGTGAAAGAAAACATCTATTCTGATGATAAATTTATATAAAGCATCATAAATAACTCACAAAATTAAATATAAAAAAATTACATTATGATTCTTATTGAAATTTATATAATTTTATTTTTTTAACATTGAGTGCATAATCCTTTTCTGTTGAATTTGAAAAAAAGCAACTACGACTGCTCGTTATGTAAAATATACTAATAAAGTTATTACCATTCAATTTACCTGTAAGTACATGTAGGATCACCGCGTATTGCACTATATTGATCATTAAAAATTAAATTAGATTATCCCATATTATGGGTGACATTATCAATTATAATTCCGTTCGCATTGGCGTTATATTTACTACGGAAGCGATGTATATTATATATATATATATATATATATATATATATATATATCGATCAATATCACATGTGAGAGCAATATTACGTGAATTGTCGAGTGTGTCACATCATTTGAACCGCGCTCGACTTACATATTCTGTCATCGTACCGAGAAATTCATTTCCCCACTGGAATACTAAATCACTTCTAGGATCAATTGCTTGTTAGGCACCTTGTCTTCAAATATAAGGTAGAGAATGTAACATTAGGATAAAATATGTTCAATTAACTATTCCATTTGAATTATAGGGTAAGGTTAGGTTAGGAGGGGGCACAAAGGTCCAATTGGACTTTGAGCAGTTATATTGTAAAAAGCAATCATATTATATCACAACACAACAAATAACACATATCAAGCAAACAATTATCTGACTATGTTTAGTAAAACTCCCAGATCCCAAATTCATCATTATAAATATTTGTTTTTTTCTGTTTTTGAAAAATGTATTATCTGGTCCTTCTTACCCCTTCGGCGTGGTAAGGTGAGACGCCCAGGCAGCAAACAGGTCAAATATTTTATTTTTAAATTCAAAGAGCTTTTACGAAATAACAGCTGCAATATTCAATCAATGCAAAATATAAATGTCATGGGTGCATTTTTTACAGAGATAACACTGTGATTAATCTTGATCATCATAATCATTAGAAATATTTGTCAGCAGATTTGATATAACTATTTATTTAATTTTTTCTTGTAAAATTGCTTATTTTAACCTAATTTTTTTATTTGCTATTTTTTATTTTTTACACCTTCGCCGGAGTGAAGGTTTAGTTGGTCCCTTTTACCCCACCCAGGTGTAAGTTTTTATAGAGAATATATGAAAAAAACTATTGAATCTAAATTAATATAATATTGAAATCAACAATAAATTTTATAAAACATTTAAATAACGAATACTTAAAAGTTATATTAAGGTCTGGTAAACTAAGCAACAGTGGTCACAATCAAAACAAATAACAACGCAAGAAAGTATATGAAAAAAATATTTTTGTTATAGATATTGAAGTAAGAATCAAGATGATAGCTGGTTTTTGCCTTGTCCTTTAAAATATTGTTGTTAAAAAATTTTTAACTCTACTGGTTTTTGATATATCATTGGTGGATTTTTTGATCCTCGGACCTTTAAGCCCTACATGAAAAATAGTGTATTTGCTTTTTACAAATAATTCTCTAATTAAATATATTTATCAAAGATAATAGGTTTCTGAAAAACACTGAGCTATGGGATATAAAAATAAATCATTGTATAACTAATTTTAAGAAAAAAATATGAAATAAATTAAATGATTTTTTTTATTTAATTTCAAAAAAATCTAAGTTAGTAATATAATTATTTATTTTTGATATTTCTATATTTGTAGGTTTTTGATTAAATTTTTATAATATGTACTATAAATTAAAAAAAACTTGCACAAAATTGCTTTCATAAATATCAATATATGTTAAGCCTTCAATTCCAAATAGTTTATTAATTCATAACTCTGTGCATATTTTAATAAATTTGATAAATTTTATTCATATCATTACATTGCTGAATAAACCTAACTCGGTTTCTTCTTCTTTCATATGAATTATTAGAAACGAATAACCATAAATGTGTTAAAGTTGGTGGAAGGCACGAATAGCTTCAAATTCAGAACTCGTTTATACGATAGTTTAAGTAATCGAAGAGTCGACGAAAGCTGAACTTTTAGATATAAAATATATAAAGCAGCGTAAAAAAGTGCTTAGAATATACTTCTATTATAAACCTTTTTTTCTTTAACACATTTGGTACATCATATAGTATTGAAACTTTGAACTATTTTAAAAATGAAGCTAAATTTTATATTGCCAATTTCTGAATTTTCATATCTTCCAAACCTTTGGTAAGAAAATACCACTTGCTTTTCATGTTATTTGAGTAATGTGATGATTTGATTAAAACCATCAAGAGAGTAAATGTATCGTATTTATATTTTGAAAATAATACAAGTAATTTAAAATACAGAAAATAACCAAACAAGGTGTTAGGTGTTTGTGCTATCTATTTTGATTTTAATTCGGTAATAACATTCTACAAAGCTTAATATACATGTATTTTAGATATTGATGTGAACTCGATATAAAATAGCCCTAGATTAGGTTTAAACTTAAGAAATTTTATTTACCTTTCACATTTCATCTTTAAAAGTTTTCTTCAAAAAATTGGTGTGACATGTCACTTAAAACCTAATGAAATAAACCACATAAGGTGATTAGGAAATCTATGATGATTTTGCTAAGAAAACGGCATGAAGCAATGAATTAAGATTTACTTCGAGCTTTCTGTCAAATAAATATAAATTAGTCAAAAATTATTTAAATTTAAAAACTATTGATTAGAAAAATTTTAATATTATGACTGATGTAACAAAATATTTTAATTATCGAATTTGAAATATCGCACACAATTCTGATAGAAATTGAAAATCAAAATTAGAGCCTGAGACAAAATATGCTTGTTTATGTTTATTAATTGGACTTTAAAATTGCATTTAATTATTATATATTATTATATATTATACTATTATAAATATAGATATTTAGTTTAAGTTTATTAAACACGTTAATCGCCACGAAAATATCAGTAAAAATTTTCGTGGGCCATGGTATTAGATAAATTAGTTAAAAATGTTTTGTATGACATGTTATTTAAAACCTAATAAAATAAACCATATAAGGTGATTAGAGAATCTACGATGATTTTATTAAGAAAATGGCTTGAAACATGCAATTAAAATATACTTCTAGTTTTCTATCAATTAAATTTAAAATAGACAATAATTATTTAAATTTAAGAACTTTCATTTTAAAAAAAAATATGATTCATATATCAAAATATTTTAAGTATTTAATTTGATCATCACACAAAATTCAAAGGCAAATTGAAAACCAAATTTCAGGGCTGTTTAAGGTGCCTGAGGTAAAATATGCTTGACTATTATTATTTATCATACTTCAAAATTTTATGAAATTAAAATTATATATAAACATAGGTATTGAAGTTTATTGAATACGCTAATTGCCATGGTAATATCGGAAAATATATCGCATAAACCTTGGTAACTTTATTAGATAATTTAATTAAAAATGTATATTTATCCAAGTCCGAATTTGGATTAACACTATTTTTATGTCACACATATATGACTGGTATGACCCTATATTAAAACTTCTTTAAAACGTGGTTCAATCGCCCGGATGAAAAGAACAAAGAAAAAATAATTACTTGGGAAACCAGTCTAGAACGCTAGAATTATTATATCATTAATTAAGTTTTTGTTTATATTAGTAGGAGTAAGGTAGGATTAAGGTATTGCTGTATTTATAGGCCATTAGGTTGAAATAAATTATTAAAAAAAATTAAACGCGGTCTTCTGACAAATCACATTTGTCAGACATGGCTCATGCAGAACTTCTTAGCGTTAGGCACTTATAACTTATATGGCAATTAACGCGTTGACTTATAAACAACGAAGAAGTTTATAAATCAAATAACAATAAGCTCTGCTGCTAATCCACTAATTTTAGAGAAAAAATATATGAATATTATCAAATTTTCTTCGGCTCCTTTACTAAATGTTTATATTCGTCACACCCTTGTCGTTATGAAATGAAATCACCCCAGATTCCCCGATAGTCTTGCGGTTCCATAAAACATAGTTCGGTGGCCCAGGAGCCTAGACCCACACCAGACGGTTTTCCAGGAGTCATTATATGCACACGAGGCGCGGTCAATCACCTCACTTCGATCGCCGCGGCCGCCGCCGTCGCCGACGAAAGTGACTGAAATATATATCGCTATTTGGTTACAGCTTACATTTCCTTTCATTTTCTTTCAGTCGATGTCGAAGATATATTTGAAGTTTGAACAAATGTCTGGATTACTCGAGATGCGTTTTCGATTTCATTTCTTATATAGACTTTTTAGAGTTTCTTCGTCTGCGAAGCTTTACGACTTTGCTGACGGTGTTTAGGTGGAATGGATAATATCAGAATTTATTTTTAGATAGTGATTTATATATATATATATATATATATATATATATATATATATATATAAATTAGGGTGGTCCTTAATAAGGACATTTTCAAATTTTCTTGCTTCCAGGGGCTCGAATGATTCCAAATTGATAAAAAACAATTTTCTGAAAGTTTTAGCTCTTAATATTAACTTTTAGATAGTGTGCAATTCTATCAAACTTCGTATGGAAATAGCATGGAAAAAATTTTGAAAAAATAAAAAAAAAATAATTAGGTATAACTTAGCGACAAATTTTGAATAAAACACATTCATTTGTTTGCAAAATTATATCTAAAAACATTTTTAAAGTTCTTGAAAAATGTTTCATGCTATTTCCATACAAAACTTTGATTGAATTGCGCACTATCTAGAAACCAATATTAAGAGCTACAACTTTGAGAGAATTGTTTTTTAACAATGTGGAATCATTTGAGCTCTTGGGAGCAAGGAAATTCGAAAATGTTCATATTAAGGACCACCCTAATATATATACATATACATATATGACAACTTGACTTTGAGCAATTCTTTTGTGAAAACCAAACCAATTATATCACAACAAATAACACATATCATGCAAACAACTATGGGACTATGTTCACTAAAACTCCCAGCTAATTCATTGTAGAATTCATTCATTCATTCCTTCATCATTGTAGAATTGTGTTTTTTGCAGTTTTTCAAAAAATTGTCATCTGTTTTTTTTTACCCTATACGCGGGGTAAAATGGTGCAGCTAGAAGGCAAACAGGTTCAATATCTTATTTTTAATTTTAAAGGAATTTGGCGAATAATTGTAGCTATTATAGCTACATTATTTAACAAATGCTAATTAAAAATTTAATAAGCACATTATTTCAGAAAGTTATCATTGTATATAAGCTTGATCTGGTATTTTATCAGAAGTATCTACAAATAGAGTTGAAATAACTTAAAAATTATAATAAAGTCTAGTAAACTAAACAACATTGCTAACAACCAAAGAAAATACTTTTGTTATGGATTTTCGAACAGTGCCGTTCTATCTCTCAAAGCAACGTCGTAAGCATCAAAATGATAAATGGTTATACATCGTTATCCCTCTACTTTCAAATATTGTTGGTAAAAAATTCTTAACTTCACTTGTTTTTGAGATATTGATGGTGGATCTTTTTACTGCGCACCTTTAAGCTCTGCTTCACCATGGCTCTACCCCATTCAAAAGTATAAATATCTAAAAAAAAAAAATAGTATTAAAATCGTGTTTTTGAACTTCAGCATTTGCTTTTAGTATACTGATATCAACAGCCACAGAGCTGTTGGTAAAAAAAAATCACACAAAAATGATTTAAAATTATACTTTCTTATAATAGTAATTTAAAATTGTTAAAATAAATCATAATTTTTTAAGCATGATCATGATATTCGTTTGATTTCGAAACGGCCTTTGCGATATCTAACTGACTCTACTTTTCTAGTACAAAATAAAAGAGCATCGGAAAAGGAAAGGCCTGCTGTAACAAAACACGATCGAAACTTGCATTTCTGATTTATTCAGTTCGCGTGTTGTGGCGGCTTGTAATTACCGATCTATTAACCTGGTGCCAGTAACCTGCTGCCCTACATATACACACATGATTCGAACTGATGTAGTACAACGTGGATAATATACAAAGAACTATATAAGTTTACGAAACTACAGTGCATATAACGCAAAACTGAATATAATTATATGCTCGTACTTATGCCCAACTTTAAGCACTTTGGTACTTGATACGTGAAGACCAAATATTCGTGCAATATCAAATTATTTATTTAGTTATGTACTAGAATAATTTTTTTAAGAATTTTTTTTAATGATTTCTATTATATTATATATAAATATTTTACTTCATTTAAAAGAAATTAATTCAATAATAATTGAAAAATTTAATATTAACTTTAATTTAATTAATGCTACATTTATTATATCTGAATAAAGTATTCAGATATAGGATGTGTATGTGATGTACTGTCAATAGGATTTTTAGTATCCATAAAGCTGAAAAATTTATATTTCAGCGCATAGTATTATCTCAGGTGTCTTTTATTTTAATTTATATCATATTTTTACCAGTTTTATAGAATTTTTATATTTTGGCTTATTATTATTATTCTATGGAAATTACAGTATGAAAATGAAGATGGTTATTGTAGTATTCATAATTTATTTCTTCTACTTTATCTTTATTTAACGTGGTTAGTTGGCTACTTCTATGAAACACGTTTCTGTTTTTAAAGGATTAAATATTTTATTAAATTTATATATATTAAAGTTATATATTTTGCATAAAAAGAAAAAATTAAAATAGTATTTTTTTATTAACTTCATGTAAGGTAAGTTTTTACATATTTTTACGTTTCAAAGGTTTTCGAACATTTTGGCATACCTTAGAAAAAATGGATGTATGTGTGTGTGTATGTGTGGATGTGTGTGCGGATACAAAATTTCATCGACGATTTTGGGAACACCGACCAATCAATTTGAATAATTCAAAAAACATTCGATTCGTATTGATAAGAAGACGTGATGATTAGTTTTTGGCAAATGCAGGTCTAGTCGTTCTAAATATACGGGGCAAAAAGTGCCAAAAACGGTAACTCAGTTTTTGAGAGAACGGAGCGTCCGATTTTAATGATTCAGCCAGCGACGTGGCGCTTACGCGCTTCGATATTTCGTCTCTATGCAGCTAGGGCAGTGCGATTGCTGTTGAAGAAAAACAGAAACAGTTCAAAATCTCCAATATATTTCAAAATAAAAAAAAAATCCAAAAATTTTTTTTCCAAAGAAGTCATTTTTTTTTTCAAAAATTTAAAACTTCTCAAAAATCTAATTTTATCAAAGTGTAAAAAATGTAATCTTTCTTAACAAAATTAATTTTTGAAACAGGAAGTTGCAGCAGTTTGCCTTAAGGCACGATGCCATACACCACTAGTAATTTCTTCACATTTTGTCGATAATATTAAGTCTAAGGCGTCATAATAGTTGAAGCCTGAATTTTTGTATTCTTCGCCAACCACCTTAAGTCATTACCATATAATTATAAAGTTAAGTCATTATACCTACAAAAATGTAAATTCTTCCTCGAGTTATTCGTCACATGATGCAAATGCTCACGTATGCTAGACTTTGCTTGTAGCAAATAATAAATAAGGTCTCGTATAAGTTCCGGGGTTAATGCTCGTAGTTTCGTTTGTGGTAGAAGAAGTGTAGTATTATTATATCGAACGTAGTACTACAATCGAATGGGACTTATAATTCATAGCGTGCTCCCGATTTCAGTGAGTCACGCGATGCATTTCTCTATTTCTCGTACTGGTTTGTCCCCCCTGACAAATGAACACTTAAGATCCTGATAACAACGCAGCAGTAGGGTCCGCGATGTACTTATCACGGGCGACTTTTGTTTAGGGACTCTTTGTAATTATTATTCGACGATCTTATCGAAACTATTTAGAGAAAATAAAAACAGTGTGCTTTTTAAGCGCTAGAATTTCACTGGGGTTGATTCAGAACTATTCGTTAACTTTTAATCTACTTTCCAAAGGGATAATCAAAATTTGTTTACTCATTTATTTACATAGTAGCTAATAAAAGGTTTATATGAAATACAAATGTTATTTAAATGTTAAGGGTGAAGATAAAAGTTGTACTTGAATGTTATCCGTAAAATGGTAGAATATTATTAGATCTTTTAACCAATTTTAGTAGGTGTCACCAATTGAACAAAAATTTCTGTCTCTTTGCACCCGACACTAAGTCGTCCCTTAGTGCCGGACAGTAAACATATTGATATTTTTTGTGAGAATTTTTGTAATTTATTCCAAGTATTTAATTTTGTTCTGTATGAGTGCTAACGGTCACTACGTACCCCCATTCTTCGTATTTCCTAGTCAAAGAATAAAAATCTTATGATTAATGCTCCAGCTCGGAGCATCGGTGTGGCCCAGCCAAAAGGGTGGATAAATAGGGATTTTTTGCAATATCTAGGAATATTCGTCAACGACACATGTGCAAACATTCCAAAGTGGTGCCACTGTTTAAAATCATATTTTTTATACCAAAGTTTGATTGATAGTATTAATTATTTTTAGCAAAGATTGCGGTTTTAGTTTGATTTCTAACTTTGTTATCTAACATGAATCGTAATTTAATATTCGTTAAATAATTTTTGATTTATTTATAAATAACCTTAGGTATCCGCCACTAGGGGACTTCCCCCTACCTTTTAAAATATAATTTATTTTTATATATATTGACCACGGTAATGCTCCCCTATTTTCTATCTCCTTAAGCTCGTATTTATTGATTTTTTTTCGAATCTATAACCTACGAACTTCTCCATTCTTCATTTTGATCTACACATTACATTTTCTCTTCAGCATGATCTGCATTAATCCAAATCTACGATTTTCATAATTTTTTAAAATTTCGAGAATATCAAAAACAAGTTTTTTTTACTGTAGCTATTTTGTAAAAAAAAAAAATTTAACTTGACCTTAGTTTATACGATTCCTATCTTATTCTAGATTTTTTTTCTTCTGAAAATTTGAAGGGCAAAAATCATTGGTATAGTCAGGTTTTTTTTTATATTCTCAAAAGATTAATTAATAACTTGTACAAAATATCTAGTAAAAAAATTGTTTGCCTCTTAAAAATTGCTTAAAATTCATTTCTTTAGACCAGCATACCACCATGAAGATTTTTGTATACACATTGTATCATACAGAATTAGAAGTGGAGTCCCATATAAAAATTTATTTGGAAATCGTCAGGAACTGTAAAAATTTCTCACAAAAGATAAAAAATCATAAAATTAAAAAAAAGCATATTTATTCATCTTAGTTACCACCTATCTTTCACTTTTTGCAATATTTTTACAAATAATTTAAATTAAATATGTACACTTTTTGCCAAATTTAGCAAAATAATTCATGAAATTATTTGATACTGATGATAAACCTAGTTTCTCTAAAGTCGTTGCCTTTTTTGAGCAATAGCGACGCACGCTTCACGCAGAAAAAATAGCTTTTTTTCTGCTTTTGTCATTTGTCAAATACAAAAAATAGAAGGTTTTATAGCTTTTCCATTGATATTACTTATATATATATTTAAATAATATGTATATATATGCTTACTACATTTTTCAATATTGGGCAGTTTAGCGGGTATAATTAATAATATCAAAATCAAACATAAAAAATTTTTAAAAGGCCTTCATTTTAAAATAAAAATTCTGTTACTAAAATTATTACAAAATTTTGTTCTTTCATGTTAATGATTATCTATTACATGCATACAAAACTTTCACATCCTCAATCTAATATACACGTTGAATTCCATTCTTCGTCGCATATTCCATTCATTCTCAATCCAATCTTGCTTTTCGAGCAAAAGTGAAGCTTCTTATAGAAAATCGTACAATAGAGCAGTCTCGGTTATTATTGTAGTGTCTGCGGTTTAGCAATATCGATCGAATTTAAGCCTCTTCACTCAGAACCTCATACCGGTACGGCTTTACGACTATTCGAGATGCAATGAGCTTTGTCATTCACACCTGAGTGAGATGCTATTAATAATATAGGTTAGCAGATGTAATAATGGAGATATATCATAAGCTATTATAACTGTAGTTAATGTAGTATTATTCAGTGGTTGATACCTCTTATGAATACACAAATTAAAACATACTGCATATATTAAATTATTTATGGATGCACCTGCAATATGTATTATTTTAGTATATTAGTACCGACAGTGTATCAGTTCCTCTTTCTTCCGAGTCCATGAATAATGTATTGAATACATCTACATTCCTAATATCTGTATCCAAGAGTCCGAACAAATGTTTAATACTGCCAACGAATTGCAAAAATACATCCAAATTTGGAGATGAGCGTTGTTCGTACTGATGAGAAAGAAGAGTCTATGAAAAGTTTTAGTAAATCGGTTTAGTAAAAGTTGAGAAATCATGGGAATCGTATCGACAAAGACTGCTCCGAGAAAAACGGGTTTAAAGTATTGAAGAGTAAGGAAACAGAGGAAGATTAATGTGATCAAACAGCCATATTTTTTAAAATAAACTAAACTTTCAATAACACAAATTAGAGATGGGTAACTCACTCCGGAATTATCACTCCGATACAACTCCTCTCTCGGAGTGAAACCGAGTGGAGTTGTTTCACAGGATTTGTCATATCCGACTCCCCTAAACTGGTACTAAATCTGTTAACATGTATTTATAGATAGTAGATATTTACTTAAGATTTTTTACTAATACAAAGATTTGGGTCGAAAGTAGTGATCTTTTTCTCGTCTCACAGCCAGTTTTAGGACTTTCCAGGTATATAATGTCTCAAAATAATGCCATTTTGTATTCTATATTCTGTATACGATAATGTTTGATCGTAAATGAGCTCTTTCAATGGTATACAACCAGCTAAAAAATATTTAGTATTATATTATAACGTTTACACAATTATGATTTTATAATTGTGTAAAAGTAATAGTATGCTAATCAAACTACCTGATGTATAATTAATTCTCGAAAAAAATTATAAAAGAATGTGAGGTATTATTATTTTGTGAAAAATATTATACACAATGATTTCTTCTTATTTCATATATAAGGTTCACTGCATTATTTTTTTATAAAATTAAACATATTTAAAGAATTTTATATTTTTTCTCCAAAAATAATTACAAAATTGATTTTGATACTCAAGTTTTTTGCAAATTTGATATTTGCATGCACATTGAAATGCATAAAATAGTAATTATTATAATAAATGAACAAAAATGTTTGAACTATTTGTAAACTATTTCCAAAGTCTTAATAAATCCTTAGATATGTTAACAACATACTAGAGAACACATGTGTTTCAAGTATTATGTTTCAAAGTTGTCGGAGTTGTTAAGTGAATATGACTCCTCTCTGAAGAGGAGTCAAATCCTAGCCGATCCGGCTTCGGATATGATAAGCCCATCTCCAATACATATATTTGTACTTTTTGTACACATACTCTATAATAGTTAAACTTTGAAAATATCCAGAAAAAAACGATATATATAAAATTCTAAACCAGAATAATCTTGTCTAAACCAAATGATAAGAGGTTTATTTGAAATCATAGCAAATTATCAAGAAATCTTTAAATATTGTAACAAAATTATAGCAGTAACCATAATATTTTCTGCATCATGTTCTACATTTTTTACTAGATTTACATTAAATAATTATATTCTGAATATAGTTGCAAAATGCAACTAACGCTAAAAAATAATAATTATTATGTGATATTTTAAAATGCCCTATAGCTATTATTTATGGCGATATTGGTTTTATAATATTTTAAATTATCATTAAAAGTTTCGTTTCAAATATATAACTACGAAATAATTAAAATTGAAATATATTTGCAGTATCAATGCGTTTTTGTTTGCGAATTTCAAACGGTGCGCCTTTATTGCAATAGACGCCTCCGCACAGCGTGACCTGAATTATTACTTTGACCTAAAAGATATAAAATTTATGTTGGAATTCATAAAATTATGATTTAATGTCAATCCGGTATTTAAAATGAAGTAACATTAGTTTTATTCCTTTCAACTTTTATACGATTTGATACGCCACTCAGATCTTTACTGGTATCACTAATAGTATTATTGAAAATCAATTTATTTAAGATTTATAGCAATTTAAAAATTTTTAAATTTAAAGGTAAAGTTTCAGTTGGTCTTTTTTACCCCACACATATGTAAACTTTTATAGAGGCTATAGAAAAAAATCTGTTAAATCTAACTTAAAAACTAGTGGGGTGTATGGAATCGTGGGTTAAGGCAATTTGCTGGAACTTCCCGTACCGTAACGGAATGTTTGAGGCATACTGAATGTTTTCAAATAGATTATTATAAATATTATAACATTGTCTAATATTTTGCCAAAACTAATAACCACTTCTCCTAATTATTACTAATTGAATGTTTTTTAGATCATTCAAATCAGATACTCCGTTCTCTCAAAAACTCGATTTCTATTTCCTGCACTCTTTGCTCTTTATCTCTGTAACTTCTGGACCTGCCTTTACCAGAAACCATTCAAATCGGTTGATCCGTGCACCCGAAAACGTGACTGAAAAATTGTATCCATACATACATACACACACATCCATTTTTTCTGAGGTATGTTCAGAAACCTTCAAAACGTCGAGAAATGTAGAAATTTTCAATTTCGATTTTTGGACTTATCCTACGGGAAGTTGATAACAATACATTTTATAAAACAATCAAATAACAAATACTTAAGTATTGTTGAGGTCTCGTAAACTAAACAACAGTGCTCACATCCAATAAAAATAACAACGAAAATAAATATTGTTATGGATTTTCAAACATTGCCGTTTATCTCCTGATAGGGACATTGTAAGAATCATGGTGATGGCAGGTTATGCATCGTATGCCGTCTACTTTCAAATATTGTTGATTAAAAAATTCTTTACTTTACTTGTTTTTTATATATTCGTGGTGGATCTTTTAACCCTAGAAACATTACATTTAAAATTATTTCTGCAAGTAACTAAAAGAGAAAACCAAAATAAGTATGTATTTCTGTGATTTAAATTATATCTATCTCCTCCCTTACTAAATTTTATCACAGTCAAAAGCAAGATCTTGAACGCGCTGCAAAAAGCTATATATCAGTTTTCCTCCAGTGTTTTTCCCTGGCTTATTTTCATTTGTGCATTCGAATCAAACCATTTTTTTTTTGCGGAAGGGGCCGCGGCACCGTGTCTGACCTGAATCCGAGCCATCGACCAGTGTGCATATAGGCTTTCAAGTTTCTACTATCATAAAGCATAAAGTCAAGTGTGGCATGCGCCATGTGCAGGAGTATAATAATGAGGTGTTTCTGTGTCAACGTCCTAGTTGCAATTCGCAAAACAATATCGCCTGCCACCAATACCAAGGTTCTTTCGTGCAATTGCTCACCGCATAGAGCATGCAACTAGCCACCAAGAAATAATGCAGGGGGGATCGAAAACATTTGGCTAACTATAAGTTCTTACTTCGTACGTACAATAATGGTACCATATTGGTATTAAAAAAAGTAAAACTTGGTCTTGGAGGGCGTCCATTAATCACGTGAGCGAGTTTTAAAGGATTTTTGGACCCCCCCCCTCCTCCTTGGTGATACATGGTGATATTCAAAATTACCTCCCCTCCCTCCTCCACCAAACATCACGTGTATTTTTAGTTACGTGATAAAACTCTAAAATTTTTAATTTTTTTTTTAGAAATTGTTTGATTTTTTTCAAATCAGTTAAACATTAAATACACGTGATATCTTACTATACTCCTTCCTCCCACGTGATATTTAGTGATTTTTTGTCAAATCCCACCTTCCCACAAAAACCTCACGTGATGAATAAATTGTAGTATTGTGTTAACGATATTGTAACAATATCAACTAGGTTTCGTAATTTTTAATTCACACTTTTCATTCTTTGATGATGTAATATACCTGAAATGATATACAGAATTTCTTTCCCCAATGTGGCAAAAGTTTTTTTTTATTGGCTTTTGATATACATTATAAGGCCAGATGCCATTCATATAATTGTGGCAGAAGTTGCCCAGTTATTAGTACATACCCATCCTCGATCCAGGGATTCTCAGGTCGAGTCCTGGTACTGTCATAAAATTTGAATTGTTGAGTTGAAGTTGATTAGAATTAGAAGTGAGAATTAAAAGCAAAATTAGAATCTGAGCATAATAATAATATGAGTTAGAAAAATAAAGACATCTTTATAAAACAAATGTTGTATAGTGTAGAAATATTTCAGTTGTAAAGAAACAAATGGTCAGAATAGGAAATATATAAAAAGATGTAATTTGATATCAATGATATTGTATGTGGCTAAATGCTCTAAGTAATCACAACCCATAATATGTATCAAACAAATAACAATCTAACTTGGTTCAGCTAATTCTTAATTACAGAAATATGTTTTTTGCTATTTTTCAACAATTTTTATCTGCTCCTTTTTATCCTACCTTTGGGGTAAAATTAGACAGTCAGGGGGCAAACAGATCCAATGTCTTATTTTTAATTTTAAGGGGATTTAACAAAATATTACCTGCATTATTCAAATTGCATAGGCACATTTTCTACAGGGTTCACACTGTATGTAATCATTTATCTAGTATTTCGCCAGAAATATTCATTATCAGATTTGGAATCAATATCAATTTAATTTACTTATATTGCTTTTTTTACTTCATTTAAATTTTACCTAATATAACTTTACATCATTATCTTATCCAATTGGTTGATGGTTTAATTTAAAAAATTTGCATTTAAATAGCTTTGTATTAAAATATTTGCCGAACTAGTTAGATATTCATGTCATATGTCTGCGGCTAGTGGGCTTAGAGCTGTTCTGAGCGCTCGCGATACTCGAATCCTGTTTCAAAATTCAACGTGCATCATGCGAAATAATGCTCTTTATATTATTTCCAATGAAAGAGTGCAGGTTTGCGATATATTTCCACTTACTACAGGATCAAACATAACAAGTTTGTTTCAGATAACTTCAGGAAAAGAAATAAAAAAATGAGAATAAAACGTTTGAGAATTATACATAAATTTCATTTCATTCCAAAAAATTATAATTTATATAGATAAGAAAGTTGAGTTAAAAAGATGAATTTAAATCTAACTTAATCTAATATTATATCATTAATAATTATTGAAAACATAAAACAAGCATAGTCTAAATCAATTAAAACCATCCTAATAAAAAAAATTTAGTAAGTTTTGCGTTGCTTTAGTTAAAACTTGCTAAATTACACCGAACTTTTTCGAAAGATATTCCTTTCTAATAAATTAATAAAACTCTCCTAACAAGTATTATTATGGCCAAACTTATCAAGCAATTAAGTTTTTCAAAAAAAATTAATATGCGTATAGAATTATTTAATTAAAATATTTCAAAGTTCTGCTTTGATTAAACCTCGCTAAATGACGCTTAACTTTCTCAAATGATATGTCTTCCTCATACGTCTCGATAAAACTCTCTTTTCAGCAATAGAGAAAGAATTTTTTCATTTATTGATTGGTCTCACTTACTTAGAGCATTTAGCGACCTACTATATTTTATATATTCTGTTCTATCTTCTTATATATTTCGTATTATATCTATTCTTTCCTCACAACTGAAATTACAGCATTATTATTGACAAAAAATTGTTCTATTTATGATAAATATTTGCTAGTATAATTAAATAAAAGCGGACGCATTAAATAAGAGCTGATACATTAAAATATCTTTTAATAAATCAAAATTATATAATATTTACAAAACAGGTAATTTAAAATGAACTGAACAAGATTTTTAAACAAACTTGTATATGACAAGGCTATGTTATGAAGAATTTTCCATACTAATTCGTTCTTAATATTGACAAAAGCCATGGTTACTGTGCAGTCAAGCGTTTTTCTCAGATTGTCAGATAGAAAACCTAACCTAGAAACCGCACAAATATCAAAAAACGGTCTTCGATAACAGGGTTTTTCTGGCAAAGCTTCATAACATACGAGTGACGTTGCAGTTTTGTGTAAAACGCCTGAATGCACAGCCATAACATTGGTCTGTTGTGCGGCAGAATCGGCCCATCAATGACATCTTGGTAAATGGCTGTAATAGAAATATTTCATCAATTTGAAATCTTACAATTTCAGATACAGCATTAGTCATCATATTTTTATCCATTGGCATTGGTTAAAATCATACGCAGATACTAGTTTGATCCCAACTTTGGTCAGCTCGATATAAAGCAGTATGGTATCAGATTTTTTAGATTCTTTAGGTTTAGAATCTTAAGTAAAAATATATTGTGAGCAACATGTATGCGATAACTCAATTAGATATACATTTATAATATATATAATCTACACATAAAAAAGAATAGTGGTTGACCTGGCTGGGTTATTCCTTCGTGTAAAATACTGTGGTGTGTTGTAGTATAGCAAACACAGCTCATAAAATACGTAGTACTATCCGCTGTTAAAAGAAATATTCATGTATTTTTATATAAATTAATCTTATTTTTTTAGGAACGAGCAGATGTCGAGTGGAAATTCGCTCGTAGCAAATTGTGGATAAGTTATTTCGAGGAAGGCGGTACTGTACCACCTCCATTCAATACCATACCAACGCCGAAGTCCATCTGGTATACCGCTCAATGGTTGAAGAGAAAAATGTGCGGACATTCGAGGTCCATGAAAAAAGAACATATGCGAACAATTCGAGTGAGTATTTATTTTGAGAACGGTTTTTTATATGAAATCTTCCTATGTATAATACATTCAGTCTTTGAAATTTTTTTTGCTATCTCTTTATAAATGAATTTTTGTAAAAATGGTAAAATATTAATGAATATATTTGTGAATGCATTTATTTATTCATGATTATCATACATTAATGTTAGTTAATAATTGTATTATTTCTGTAACATGAATTTCATTAATTTTAAATCTATTTCAATTCTTAGAAAAATATGATAAATATCTTACGTACGTGATATTGATTTTTTACAAAATGAAAAACTACTAAAAAATCCATACGTAAAAGTTATAGGTACTAGTATTTCCAATTCTTCCATCATATAATATATCGAGGCAATTAACTAGCTTCTAAAATAAATCGCTAATAAAATAAAGTTTTATAAAAAGCTATCACAGTTTTTTTGTTTTAACTGCAGCTGTATTTTTCACTAATAATTTGTTGCAATAAATTTGCCTATTGGGCGTGCATGTCAAGAGAATGTTTTAAACGGTACATAACTTATGCACGGTGAATACCTTGAAGTTTCTTTGCCCCATTTTCGATAAATCGCAGTGCAGAACACAAATAACATGTTTATATAACCCATCTTTTATCGAAAGAAAAGATATTGACACATATTTCTAACAAAACACACGTGTCAACATCGTTAAACTTGGCAGGTGCTTGATGGGCGTCATTACTTCGAAAATTTTATGAAGATAACACAAGACGTATTATATTTATTTATAAACATTCTCTAGTATTTTGGCAGTATTAAATTATTTTTATTTATTTCCTAAGCCTTATAGTTAAACGATCGAATAATATACTTTGAATTATAATATGTTTATAATTGAACATATAAACATAGCCATTTTTAATAGTAATAATTGAAATATTTTCTGGAGTTAATATAGATCGTAATTGAAAATCTGAAGGTAAATCTGATTCGATGTAAAAGATATATTTCCTTTATGAGTAATTTAAATTAAAGATATTTAATTTTAGTCCAAGTGTGCTCTGGTTCTGTTTTGTTTCAGCGGAAGGTGAAACAAGCTAGCGAAAGAGACTTTCGATACCAGGTGAGCAATTAATATTTTTTTATTTTATTATGATATTTTTTTTTTAATCTAAGTATGTATAACGACTTAAGAATCAAATTGTTGAATGATTATTTGCCTACTCAAATTTATTTTCAATATTTTGAAGAGTGAAAACAACTTACTTAAATTAATAAATCAGTTTTTTTTTTCATTTACAATTAAATAGCAATAAGAATCTAAGTATTCTGTAAGCTATTGGAATCTACTTGAAATCAAAATAAATATGGCTTGTTTAGAAAACTCTCCAATGAAAGCCCTAATTACTTCAAATAAATCAATGGGTTGTTTTTTCTTCTAAATAAATCTTTTTTTTTCGTTTACAATTAAATAACAATTACAATCTAAGTTCTATAAGCTATTAGAATCTATTTGAACTCAAAATAAATATGGCTTGTTTAGAAAACTCTCCAATGAAAGCCCTAATTACTTAAAGTAAATCAATGAGTTGTTTTTTCTTCAATCTCATACTAGTATTCGAAGAGTCAGCGATTGACATGAAAAAGCAGTTTAATATTACATTTTCAACGTTTATATATTATATTATTTAACATTTAGAAAATAGCAAACATTATCTACTGAATTAGCAGTCTTCTGAACATATTGTTGATGAAAGTATAAAAATTTTTGTTTTGTTTTTATAAGAGTGTGCCTGAATGTAACGCTTTTTTCAAATCAATTTATTTTGAGGTGCACTAATTATATCTCTACGAAATGAAGCTAAATATATTTTTTAACTATTTCGCTACCATTTCAAGTGAAAAATAATTTTATAGACATTCTTCATTATTTTAAATTAATTATTTTCCAGAAAAAGAATAGTGTTACTGTGATTGGGGTTAGTTGTAACATGTACCGAAGCATGTAGTAACGACCCAAAAATAATAATAATACCTCTGATAATTTATTTTTTACATATTTTTATAAAAATTGACTTGTTTCTAAGGAATTCTTTCCATAAATGAACGCAAAGTATAATTAATACAAATAATATATATGAGGTTTCTTGTAATAAACTACAATTAATTATAAATACAAGTAAAAGATATAGTGTCTCCTGTAACACAATTTACATACATTTCATCTGAATATAATTCTTGTATGGTACAAGTAGCCTCAAGATTTTATTTCAACTAACCCCACGTGGAATTTGATCACATTAATCAAGATAACTATTTAAACCAACGGTTTCCAACCTTTTATGGACCGCGCCCCCTTGCTCTAATAAAAAAGATTGTGGCGCCACTCTTAATTTTTTCAACAATTTAATTTTATAAATACTCAACTGATATCAGACTACAAATTAATATGCAATATGTAAATTAAATTATGTAAAAATATGTACACAACTTTTTTTTTAATTTTTTTATATAATTTCAAAAATGTTGGGTTATTTCCAAAAATAATATTCTGGAAACAGATGTACGCGCCCCCCTGAGGGGGTGCTCCCTACAGGTTGGAAACCGCTTATTTAAACAATTTGAATTTAGCATACACAAAAATTGTTACACATTAACAAAGATTAATAAATTTGCAACAAAATAAGATATATACAATTTAAAATTAATAATAACGCAAACTGAAATTGTATAAAGAGGTAGCTTGTTGTAACGGTTTTTGTTAATTAATATATTTTGAGGTTCACTGATTCTATCTCTACGAAACGAAGCGAATTTTACATTATCTGTCAAAAATAATGTCAAAAATGACGCACCTGCACAATTCTGTTTACTACATCGGACTGCGGGACAGTAACTAAGTCAATTTTATGCAGGGGTAGAATAGAAAAGAATAAAATAGAAATATTTTAATTATGTGTAAAATCATATTAGAAAACGGCTGTTACTATGCTTTTACTTCTTACTATAAGCTCTTGTGTAATTATGAATTTGATATTAACAGAGTCTAATAATATCGTAATATGAATAAAAATAGTTTTTGAGAAATTAAAATATTGTAAGTAATTTTTTTTTTGAACACAAAAGTGAATTTTGGTTTAGATTATAAGTTTTAGGTCTAGATTTTATGATTAAAATCATTAGTGTTCATCAAAATCAGTAACATTTTAATACGCCTTTGAGATTCATTTTACTATTTCACACAAATCGCAAATGCGCGTTAAAAAGTTGTCCACCAATGATTGAAACCATAATAAAATCTATTTATAGTCTACATCCTACTCGTAAGAGATTTAAAATAAATTAATCCAATGTTCAGAGTATCATGAGAAATCTGGTACGTCGCTACGTGACCGTCGAACAGCGCAAAGCGGAATCGCAGGGGGTGACTGAGGACGACGTAAACGAGATCAAACAAGACATTTCGGCGTTCCGATGCGAACTAGTTGAGATTCTGAAGAACAGCGGCATGAACACGTCCACTGCCACGGGAGCCGGTTCGGGTAAGACATAGTCGATTGTTCTATTCAATTTATTACGAATGGATTCACTTGGCTGAATGTGTAATTGAGAAATTGAATTAAATTGATTTGTTTGATGCACAGTTTAGATTTGTTGAACAACGCTATATTGCGACGTAGGTTATAATCAAGTTCAAAATATTTAACATTTCCGATTTTCAAAATATTTTATAAATCGCCTTGATTCAATATTGCTGCATCAATAAAATGTCATCCCAGTGAATAAGTGGATCAGTCAATTTTCACTATTTTGCAAAGCTTAATTTCAAATATTTATTACTAGCGTAATATAGCACATTCTACCATGAATTATGCTAATAGATGGAAAATTTGACTAAATCAGAAGCTATTTTATTTACTAAAAGAAGAAAATCACCTGTTCCTCAATCCTACATACACATAAACAGCAATAATATCTTATGGAGAGACAAAGTTAAGTATCTGGGATTAGTATGGATAGAAAACTCAATTTCAGCGACCATATCAAATGCAAAGTTAATTATGCTAATAGATTGTTATATTTATTGTACCCCTTACTAAAATTTAACAACAATATTAATCTGAAGAATAAAAGAAGACTTTATCTAGCAATGGTAAGATCAATATTAACCTATGGTACCCACAGTTGAATTTATTGCAATGCAATTTATGCAACTACATAATGTAAGTCAAAGTGTTTTTAGATGTGATATAAAACACATATGGCCCATTAAACAACATTTAATTCAGAACAAGTCCCGTTTTGTTTTTTGTCCCCCCAGACCACGTTGCAAAAATTATACTATTTTCAATAAACTACTTGCGTTTTTCGGTAATTATTAGTTATTACAGTGGACAAGAAAGCTCCAGCAAATATAACTTAGTTTCACACATTTTGTATTTATTACTAAATTAAATTTGTGGTATACATACGTACCAGTAAAAATTTTTATTTGTTTTTGTAGGACGGTTGGTCCTCACCAGCCGCCCCCTATTATTTAAAATTATTTTTCTTATTTTTATTTCAACATATATCACACATTAAAAATATTACACAAACCGATTTCTTAAATACCGTCCCGAAAGGGTTAAAATTAATGGTTTAAATTTTATATAAAATATTTTATTGATGTTTGTTTCTAATCATTTTTTTTTTCGTTTTACTATTTACTTCCAGAGAAATAGTTAATACCGCGATTAAAGACTTTTTTGGCCAAAATTTGACTTAACTACTTATTATTCACTGGGATGACAGAAATTATTTAATCTATTACAGAACATTTAATAATAATTCCTCATACAGAGATAGGACAACGATTGGGTTGCCATATGTAGAATCGACTAGTATTAAATAGAGTATTGAGTCAAATTAGCACAACAGCTTAAGGGACTCTCAAATTATGATCGCTGTTCAAACAACAAACAAAAAAACAAAAAAACAGAAAAATATTCCATTATAAAACTGTCTCTTATACAACTTTACTCATACTTAATATTTTCTACAAATACAAAAATTTACGGAGTTGATTCAAAAAGCTTGATTTATATAGGGTAATGCAAGGCTTGAAAGTCTGCGGTTAAAAAGAACCACCACCATTATCTCAAAAACAAGTAAAGTTAAAAATTTGTTAACGATGCTATTTTGAAGTAGAGGACAACAAAGGTTACACCTTAATTCTTACAACGTCGGTATCAAGAGATGAACGGTATCAATATTCAAAACATAAATATTTTTTTCGTTCGTATTTTTTGTGCTTTGAACACTATTCTTTAGTTTATGATACCTGAAGTTGTACCAGATATGTTTCTTTTTTAAGTTAGATTCAAATTTTTCCATATAGCCTCTATAAAAGCTTACATATGGGTGGGGTGGAAAAAAGTACTAACCGAATCTTTATACTGATAAAGTTATATACAATATAAATAGTAAATGAAAAAGTAAATTTAGTTTAAAACGCCATTTTGCAAGAGATGAATTCAATTAATAGTTAATCGAACTCTGCTGAATGAATATTTCTTGCGAAAACCCGGATCAAAGTTATGTACAGTGTGATCTTTGTAAAAAATGTACCCATAAAATTTGTATTTTACATTGGTTAAAAAATGTAGCTATTATTTCGTAAAATCGCTTTAAATTTAAAAATAAGGCCCCAATAATATTTGTCCTCTAGCAGTCCTTATTTACGCTATCTATGGGTTAAAAAGGGACATATGACAAGTTTTATCAAAATATGTTAAAAAAACGTATTTGTATAATTAGCTAAAAAAGCTTACCGGGCATAGTTTCATAGTTTCTTGTTTGATACGTGTTGTGATGTACTCTATTTGTTTTACATAGTGATATTTTTTAGTTTACACATAATGATAGTCAAATTGGTCCTTTGTGCTTTACCCTACAATATCATTTTGTATGAATTTGTATTATTGATATATTATTAGGTAAAGCTAAGTATCTATTGTGGTATCATTTGGCGATACTAGTACTTCAATTTTTTAATATAATATTGTTTCTAAAAGCAAAAATTCGTATAACATGTAATCACAATAAGTTTATTCTGAGATGCATTTACTTTGACTTTGAGATGTATTTTATTGTGTATTTGTAAACATTCTTTTCATAGGTTCTGGTGGTAAGAAGAATCGTCAAAAGGAACGTCGCCTCATGAAAGGATTTAATATTGCACCTCCCCCAACGGGAAGCACCCACACTTTGCCACCGGTTGCAGAATTCATAGCATCGCTACAGCAGGTTGGGGTTTAGTGTATTAATAATATTAGCATACAATGCTGTAGTATGTTTAGCTTTGGTGTTTGACAAAATCGTAATTTTGAATGAAAAGTTATAATTATCTTATTTATATCTCGTTAGTTATTGGAAAGGTTTAAATTTGATTTTCAGATTCAGATTTTCAGATTTAGAAAGTTTTTGTTACAAATAAAAGTACATAATATTTTACATAAATTCGGGATTTTTATCTGTCATATTAAAATAATATGTCTATTATAGCAATCGGCCCAGCACGATCATAGTCAATCACAAGATTTTGGTTCTACGCTTACTGGAATTTTTACTGGAGGAAACGGAGGTGGTACTCCAAGAAAATTGCACCAACTCACACATTCGCATTCGCACTCTCAAGCACAAATGCCCGTTGGGCCATCACCATTTGGTGACACTCACCAAAGGGGATTTGGAAGATTGGCACCAAGGCAAGATATAATTATAATACTATGAATTTATTTTTGTCTATAAATTCTTTAACTACCTTATTATATGGAGGAAATTTATCTTTGGAGACAAATAATTTTTATAATAATTAATTGTACAAATATGTATATTTTATAAAATAATAAAAAAAATCTCTTTTATGTCCAGGTTTCATATGAAGAGAAGCAGTTCACATAAGCGACGCTGGGGCACACTTATAGAAGCTGCAAAATCCGGTCGAGTTAGTCGACTCATCAGTAGATCAAGGTTATTTTTGTTATATTTTTCCAATTTATTTTTTTATTTTTATTTTAGCCTAGAAAGTTAATCCATCCATTAATCTCGCTATTCTTAAAAGGGGGGAAAGGCTTGATAAGAATTTACAAAATATCACCTGGGGGAAGTAGTAAGATATAATCCGAGATTTTTCCAGATAATTTCAAAAATTTTACAATTTGTTGCAAGTACAAAAAATACACGTAATGGTGTAGGACGTAATGGTGGGACGACTAATTTTAAATATCCACGTATTACTAATGGAAGGGAGTCCAAAATTCCTTAAAAATCTATCACGTGATTAGTGGCTCCCTTAGAAGAACAGGTAGTAGATAATTTAGAAGTAAGACTAAAGTTCATAATTATTCATTCAATATAAATAAAATTTGATGTGTCGAATAAATAAATTGTTATTATTGGTCTTATCTTCAAATTCCATTAGCTTACATTCATTATATGTAAATTGTATATACATATTTTAAAAATTACTTACTTCATATAACGACTAAAAATTTAGACCAAAAATATTTCTACGTTTTAAATGTATAGTTGTGCATATTAGAGACCTTTATTGAATTCTAAATCGAAGTTAATCCAAATTTAAATTTTTAATTGATAATTAAATTTAAGTCTTTATTATATCATTAAATAGTTCAGTCTGTATGATATGTAGGGGAGCGTCCATTAATCCCGTGAGGTTTTTAGGGGAAGGGGGGTTTGACAAAAAAATCATGAAATATCACGTGGAGGAGGGAAGGGTATAGTAAGACATCACGTGTATTTATTTTTTAACTATTTTTTTTAAGTTCAAACATTTTCAAAAAAAATTCAAAAATTTTACAGTTTTTTGCGTAACTAAAAATACACGTTATGTTTTGTGGGGGAGGGGGATAATTTTGAATATAACCATATATCACCAAGGACGAGGTAGTATTCAAAAATCCTTGAAAAACACGCTAACGTAATTAATGGACGCCTCCTAGGTATATTTCTAAAAAAAATCGCTCATAATTATAAAATATTTAAGAGTTGTACAACTCAACTCTATTAACATTAAAATGCTTACTAATAGGTATTAAACTTTTATTTATATTAAATTTCTTGAAAAACGAATTTAAAACGGGTCTTTTATATTAACACCAAACCTACCTACAATTCTTGTATAAATATTGCTACTGCTCGCGGTCATATTGAGTTTGGCCACAGAGCGTTTTTTTCAAGAGTGAAAAAAATATTACATGCATATTCCAAGAATAAAAAAATACCACGAAAAATTACCAGCTCACGCAAACAAATATCTAAAAGAATTAACCGAGGAATCTCTTACTCGAAGATTTAAAAAAATGGCCATACGGTCAAAATGTCAAAAAATTAAAAAAAGAGATATTTCATAGGAAATAATCTTTTAAATATATTTACACCCAGCATATTGTCTTAAAAAATGTATATTATTTTGATCGGCAATATTTCTATGCAAATAAAAAAAAATATTCCAAGAATTATCAAGTAGTTTGATAGCAGTATTACAACGTTTAAAAATATGTAGTTTTGCAAAAAATATGCAAACAGGCAATTTGACTGGTACTTTGTAGGTTTAGTGTTAAATTTAATGAATCATTTATGAATTGTAATTTTAAATAAATAATTTTAGGTCGGAAGATTCCGTTTGCCGCGCATCGACAGCCGTCGTCAGTCAATCTTCTGGGAATATGACTGTCAGCAATGGGACTCAAGAATCGGCTGATAGATTTAGCAATAGTCCAGGCAGCGACGATGCTCCTACAGAATCTGCGACGGATTCGAACAGAAGCTTGGAGAGATCAACAGGGCAACCTGGCGCTCCTGAAGGATCAACGTCTGCACAAGCCCATGGTAATAATCACAACTTACGAATAGGGTTTATACAAAAACCGACATTTCAGAAAACCGGTTTTCGAATTTTAATTTTACTAAAAACCGGTTTTAGAATTTTATATAAAAAATAAATTTTTGCTCGAATATTCTGTAATGTATCCGCAAATTTAATGTGATTTAGAGCAGTGTTTGACTAAATTTATTTATTGTTCAATTTTATGGATAGTAAACAAAATTATTTTAATTTTAATTGGTAGAACTAAAAAATAATAGATTATCTTGATTTAATAACTTTGAAAATAATTATTCGTTATTCATGCATCATTTTCACATATGAGAATGAAAATATTTTTATGATAGTGAAAGGAAGTTTTCGAATAAATAAAAATAATACATTTTTAAACAAAAAACATTCATAAAATTGAAAAAATAAATAAAAAATTATTAGATACATGTTGATACATACTTGTTAATATCAATTTTAGTTTTAAAAACAATTAACTCGCATGTTTCGAGCAATTTTAATTAATTAATTTTAAACATTCTAATTGTTTTTTTTGTTTTAAAATATGATTTAAGAAAATTGAGAACGTCTATCGAATTGCTACTTAGACGTGTCCTTTGTTTACTCACAAAATTACCTGAAATAGAAAATACTCTCATACGACCAAATTATGCTTAATTGTTTTTGGAGCCTGATATAATAATATTAAGTTTTTTGTTTTTTCATTTGTAGCTTCTGGGGTTTAAAACTTTTTTTTAAGTTTGAGTAGAGGAAGTTACTTCTTCAAGAAGAAGTCACAATGATTTAAATTAATATATACACCGGATAGCAATCTAAATTAATATATCAAAACCTTTCTGGGAACAATTGCAGACTGATAACATATCAAATGCTATTTAAACCATATGATTTCAAGAATCAAAACGCTTTCATCTATCTTTTATATTTGGCATATATTTGTCATTTTCCATTTATACAGTGAAAACCGACTTTTTTCACTAAAAAACCGGTTTTCGAATTCCATAATTTTTGCCAAAAAACAGGTTTTTGAAAACTGACAAACCCTACTTACGAATGATTGGAATATATTGGAAGATATTTTTTAGATGTTGAAATAAATAAATTTCACAGAATAGGTGTTTCTTTATACAGAAGTAAAATGTTGTGCTTTCTAAAATTATTTATGGAAAATAAAATCATGCATATCACTTCAGAAAATCACTCACACATAAGAAAAATTACTAGTAGTGACGGCAAATCATAATAAGTAAAAGTAGAAAACACATATTAATTAAAATTTTCTGAAAAATTTACAATACGAAATAATAACTACGTTGCAGTTGGAGGAAAGGAAAGGTAGGGCAAAAGATTTTATAACGGCTAATAGTATTTTGAAAACAGTGATAAATTTAATATGAATAATCATAATTATTATGATTAATGTGAATTTAACAAAAATACATAACAATTAGCGAAAGTTTTAAGGTCAATTTTTTTCTGAGATGATTGTGCAAAGTATTGAAATGTATAATGTATATAGGATTTCCCATATTTCGTGAAATAATTCAATTTGATTATTAAAGAATAAATTAGATATTTTAATAATAATCCTAAATATTCATTTTCAGGAGCCCTGGGTGCGTTAGCAGTTCTCCGCCGAAAACGGAAGAAATTTTCTAATTCCCGGAATGTAACAGCTCTCACCGGTAGCAGAGCTGTGGTTCCTGCGCCAGTTTTATCTTTAGGAAAGCACACTAAAGTAAGATCTTATAATATTCATACACATTGGTATCTATAGACTATAGAGTATTACAACAAATTATATAGGAATGTCATATCATGATTTTTTTTTTCATTTTTAGTCACGTATTCAGATGTTAGAACGAGCGTCGTCGGTACCGTCCCGAGGGCCACCCGCGGTTTCTGGCACTGAAACAACCTGCCGGCCACAACGTCATGAACACACCCAAAGTCAACATAGTCAACAGAGTCAGCAAGATACCCCTGTGGGAACAGGTATAATACCCAAATATATACATGGTGTTCCAGAACTCAACGTCAAGCCGTATCGAGGTGATAGTATGAGTCGTAACTATTATGAAAAAATTGCAAAACTAGTGGTGTATGGCATCGTGCCTTAAAGCAAATTGCTGTAACTTTCCGTAACAAAAATTATTATTTTTTTTAAAACGATTAACTTTTTTTTAAACTTTGAAAGAAATAGATTTTTGAGAAATTTTAAATTAAAAAAAATGACTTTTATGAAAAAAAAATCGTTTTTGTATTTTGAAATATTTTGGAAATTTTGAACTTTTTTTCAAAACAATCGCGCTGCATTGAAAGATATCTTCATAGAGACGAAAGTCGCAGTCTAACGGACAAAAGATGTTACGGAACCCAGAGAAATGTAAACAAAATTTATACGTATTATTAAAATCTTTATAAAATATTTGATAATTTGATGTACATATGTCTAATCATATAACGGACAAAAGATGATACGGAACCCATAGAAATGTAAACAAAAGGGTATGGGCGCATTGCCATACAGAATTGGCCCCACCCTGGTATTTAAATAATTTATACGCCATTTTATAGGTCTATTTTATAAAAACCGATATACCAATTTTCAACTTTGTACCTCATCTTATGGCCGAGATATCATTGAAAATATGCCAAAGTGGCCCTTTCTTTCAAACTCACTTTTTGGCGTAACCATAAAAGATACCGAAAAAATTTTTACGTGATTCTGCTCATATTGACTTAGACCACATTATGTAGAACAATCGATTCCAAAAAATCGTTTACTATTAGCTGAAAAAGACAAAATAATTTTTCAATTGATTATTTCGGGTAGTGCATTTATTTGGACCACTTTCTAATTAGCGTTATTCGAAAGCCTATTGTTTTTTCTTTGAGTACTACAAATATTGTTCAAATCAATTTAGTGGAACACATTGGAAAATTGAAAAAAAAGAGCCAGTACACCCGGCGCGTAGTGCTAATAGTACCCTGCAATTGCATAGAGTTCGTTCGGACGCAAAGCAGTGCGCGATACGCCGAAACGATTCTTAAGAAATTGTGAATGCGAAAATATTTATTTTATAGTTATATGATATGTATACATATAAATTAATGATATAATGAAACATTGTAGTTTCAACAAACCCAAAAAAACATTTTTTTTGAATGATAGTTGTAACATTGTTACAATAAAGCCCTTATTGTGACCATTCTTTATCAGTACTACAATTTCACAGTCATTTGATGTAAACATATATACCTCTAATAAAACATATATACCTCTAATAAAATATAGCTGAATGTACTTTGTATAGTTTGCTATGAAAAATAAATAAAAAAAAATTGATGTAGAAGCTTTTTATATAGTACTTCAGTAATTTACAAAAATTATTACTGAAAGTATTCTAATAATCATTATTTTTATAATATAAAATATATTAATTAATTTATTTCGAAAATTATATTATTTATATATTTGTATCTTTTGTGTGGTTTATGCGAAAGATCGTGTTTTTTTATACTGATTTTGTATTAGCTAATTCGCATCTACTTATAATATAGTGACAATTTAAATGCATTTAATTTCGGTATATATTTTTAACTTTCCGTACGGTAAGTTATTGTAATCCTTCAAAAACCGCAATCGAAAATGTTTGCACATCTTCACGTTTCGAAGGTTTCTGAACATTTTGGAATAAAATAGAAAAAATTGATATGTGTGTCTGTGTATTTGTGTTATATTTCGTGTATGAATGTTGTAATGAACATTCGATTCCTACTGATGGGGAGACGTACTGATCAGTTTTTAACAAATACAAGTCGGAGATACGGAGCAAAGATAGAAACCGAGTTTTTAAGAAAACGAAAAATCCGATTTAAATGATTTAAAAAAGCTTTTGCTTTTTTGGACGACAAGATTGTTTTTCAAAAAAAAAAAACTAAAACATATATTTTTTTTAATTCGCAAAAATTATTATCGAAAATAATTCGAATCAAATAAATAATTTTAATTTTGCCATTCAGTTTATGCAATTAGATTCAAAGCTTCATTCTAACTCCGCTTCATTAAGTTTTGTTCATTCACTTTTCAGGCTAACATATTTAAACACCATCGTTCAATTTATAAGCACTTTTATTTTGTCTATAAATTCGAATAATAAAAGTTACAGTATTTATAATAATATATTTGAAAGCATTGAATATTTTTATTTCATCACAGTACAGGAAGTTCCAGTAGTTTGCCTTAAGGCACGATACACCACTAGTTTTAGTGATTTAATTAATATAGTAAAACTAATAATGTCTAAAAATTTCAAACTCCGTGATTTATACATATAACTATAAAATAATATTTTCGCATTCACAATTTCTTAAGAATCGTTTCGGCGTATCGCGCACTGCTTTGCGTCCGAACGAACTCTATGCAATTGCAGGGTACTATTAGCACTACGCCCGGGTGTACTGGCTCTGTTTTTTTCAATTTTCCAATGTGTTCCACTAAATTGATTTGAAAAATATTTGTAGTACTCAAAGAAAAAACAATAGGCTTTCGAATAACGCTAATTAGAAAGTGGTCCAAATAAATGCACTACCCGAAATAATCAATTGAAAAATTATTTTGTCTTTTTCAGCTAGTAGTAAACGATTTTTTGGAATCGATTGTTCTACATAATGTGGTCTGAGTCAATATGAGTAGAATCACGTAAAAATTTTTCGATATCTTTTATGGTTACGCCAAAAAGTGAGTTTGAAAGAAGGGGCCACTTTGGCATATTTTCAATGATATCTCGGCCATAAGATGAGTACAAAGTTGAAAATTGGTATATCGGTTTTTATCAAATAGACCTATAAAATGGCGTATAAATTATTTAAATACCAGGGTGGGGCCGATTCTGTATGGCAATCGCGCC
>NW_020537646.1:21153817-21177936 GCF_003426905.1 Ctenocephalides felis | reverse complement strand
AAAAAAAACAAAAAAAAACAGAAAAATATTCCATTATAAAACTGTCTCTTATACAACTTTACTCATATTTAATATCTTCTACAAATACAAAAATTTACGGAGTTGATTCAAAAAGCTTGATTTATATAGGGTAATGCAAGGCTTGAAAGTCTGCGGTTAAAAAGAACCACCACCATTATCTCAAAAACAAGTAAAGTTAAAAATTTGTTAACGATGCTATTTTGAAGTAGAGGACAACAAAGGTTACACCTTAATTCTTACAACGTCGGTATCAAGAGATGAACGGTATCAATATTCAAAACATAAATATTTTTTTCGTTCGTATTTTTTATGCTTTGAACACTATTCTTTAGTTTATGATACCTGAAGTTGTACCAGATATGTTTCTTTTTTAAGTTAGATTCAAATTTTTCCATATAGCCTCTATAAAGCTTACATATGGGTGGGGTGGAAAAAAGTACTAACCGAATCTTTATACTGATAAAGTTATATACAATATAAATAGTAAATGAAAAAGTAAATTTAGTTTAAAACGCCATTTTGCAAGAGATGAATTCAATTAATAGTTAATCGAACTCTGCTGAATGAATATTTCTTGCGAAAACCCGGATCAAAGTTATGTACAGTGTGATCTTTGTAAAAAATGTACCCATAAAATTTGTATTTTACATTGGTTAAAAAATGTAGCTATTATTTCGTAAAATCGCTTTAAATTTAAAAATAAGGCCCCAATAATATTTGTCCTCTAGCAGTCCTTATTTACGCTATCTATGGGTTAAAAAGGGACATATGACAAGTTTTATCAAAATATGTTAAAAAAACGTATTTGTATAATTAGCTAAAAAAGCTTACCGGGCATAGTTTCATAGTTTCTTGTTTGATACGTGTTGTGATGTACTCCATTTGTTTTACATAGTGATATTTTTTAGTTTACATAATGATAGTCAAATTGGTCCTTTGTGCTTTACTCTACCCTATCATTTTGTATGAATTTGTATTATTGATATATTATTAGGTAAAGCTAAGTATCTATTGTGGTATCATTTGGCGATACTAGTACTTCAATTTTTTAATATAATATTGTTTCTAAAAGCAAAAATTCGTATAACATGTAATCACAATAAGTTTATTCTGAGATGCATTTACTTTGACTCTGAGATGTATTTTATTGCGACTTGTAAACATTCTTTTCATAGGTTCTGGTGGTAAGAAGAATCGTCAAAAGGAACGTCGCCTCATGAAAGGATTTAATATTGCACCTCCCCCAACGGGAAGCACCCACACTTTGCCACCGGTTGCAGAATTCATAGCATCGCTACAGCAGGTTGGGGTTTAGTGTATTAATAATATTAGCATACAATGCTGTAGTATGTTTAGCTTTGGTGTTTGACAAAATCGTAATTTTGAATGAAAAGTTATAATTATCTTATTTATATCTCGTTAGTTATTGGAAAGGTTTAAATTTGATTTTCAGATTCAGATTTTCAGATTTAGAAAGTTTTTGTTACAAATAAAAGTACATAATATTACATAAATTCGGGATTTTTATCTGTCATATTAAAATAATATGTCTATTATAGCAATCGGCCCAGCACGATCATAGTCAATCACAAGATTTTGGTTCTACGCTTACTGGAATTTTTACTGGAGGAAACGGAGGTGGTACTCCAAGAAAATTGCACCAACTCACACATTCGCATTCGCACTCTCAAGCACAAATGCCCGTTGGGCCATCACCATTTGGTGACACTCACCAAAGGGGATTTGGAAGATTGGCACCAAGGCAAGATATAATTATAATACTATGAATTTATTTTTGTCTATAAATTCTTTAACTACCTTATTATATGGAGGAAATTTATCTTTGGAGACAAATAATTTTTATAATAATTAATTGTACAAATATGTATATTTTATAAAATAATAAAAAAAATCTCTTTTATGTCCAGGTTTCATATGAAGAGAAGCAGTTCACATAAGCGACGCTGGGGCACACTTATAGAAGCTGCAAAATCCGGTCGAGTTAGTCGACTCATCAGTAGATCAAGGTTATTTTTGTTATATTTTTCCAATTTATTTTTTTATTTTTATTTTAGCCTAGAAAGTTAATCCATCCATTAATCTCGCTATTCTTAAAAGGGGGGAAAGGCTTGATAAGAATTTACAAAATATCACCTGGGGGAAGTAGTAAGATATAATCCGAGATTTTTCCAGATAATTTCAAAAATTTTACAATTTGTTGCAAGTACAAAAAATACACGTAATGGTGTAGGACGTAATGGTGGGACGACTAATTTTAAATATCCACGTATTACTAATGGAAGGGAGTCCAAAATTCCTTAAAAATCTATCACGTGATTAGTGGCTCCCTTAGAAGAACAGGTAGTAGATAATTTAGAAGTAAGACTAAAGTTCATAATTATTCATTCAATATAAATAAAATTTGATGTGTCGAATAAATAAATTGTTATTATTGGTCTTATCTTCAAATTCCATTAGCTTACATTCATTATATGTAAATTGTATATACATATTTTAAAAATAACTTACTTCATATAACGACTAAAAATTTAGACCAAAAATATTTCTACGTTTTAAATGTATAGTTGTGCATATTAGAGACCTTTATTGAATTCTAAATCGAAGTTAATCCAAATTTAAATTTTTAATTGATAATTAAATTTAAGTCTTTATTATATCATTAAGTAGTTCAGTCTGTATGATATGTAGGGGAGCGTCAATTAATCACGTGAGGATTTTAGGGGGAGGAGGGTTTGACAAAAAATCGCAAAATATCACGTGGGGGAGGCATGGGTATAGTAACACATCACGTGTATTTATTTTTTAACTATTTTTTTTAAGTTCAAACATTTTCAAAAAAAATTCAAAAATTTTACAGTTTTTTGCGTAACTAAAAATACACGTTATGTTTTGTGGGGGAGGGGGATAATTTTGAATATAACCATATATTACCAAGGGGGAGGTAGTATTCAAAAATCTTTAAAAACTTGCTAACGTAATTAATGGACGCCTCCTAGGTATATATCTAAAAAAATCGCTCATAATTATAAATTTTTTAAAATTAGTACAACTCTACTCTATTAACATTTAAATGCTTACTAATAGGTATTAAACTTTTATTTATATTAAATTTCTTGAAAAACGAATTTAAAACGGGTCTTTTATATTAACACCAAACCTATCTACAATTCTTGTATAGCTATTGCTACTGCTCGCGGTTATATTGAGTGGATAGCTTGGCAACAGAGCTTTTTTTTTCAAGAGTGAAAAAAATATTACATCCATATTCCAAGAATAAAAAAATACCACGAAAAATTACCAGGTTACCCAAATAAATATCTAAAAGAATTAAACGAGGAATCTCCTACTCGAAGATTGAAAAAAATGGCCATACGATCTGAAATAAAATGTCAAAAAATTTAGAAAAAGAGATATCTCATAGGAGATAATCTCTTAAATGCATTTACACCCAGCATATTGTCTTAAAAAGTATGTATTATTTTGATCGGCAATATTTCTATGCAAATAAAAAAAAATATTTCAAGAATTATCAAGTAGTTTGGTAACAGTATTATAATGTTTAAAAATATGTAGTTTTGCAAAAAATATGCAAACAGGCAATTTGACTGGTACTTTGTAGGTTTAGTGTTAAATTTAATGAATCATTTATGAATTGTAATTTTAAATAAATAATTTTAGGTCGGAAGATTCCGTTTGCCGCGCATCGACAGCCGTCGTCAGTCAATCTTCTGGGAATATGACTGTCAGCAATGGGACTCAAGAATCGGCTGATAGATTTAGCAATAGTCCAGGCAGCGACGATGCTCCTACAGAATCTGCGACGGATTCGAACAGAAGCTTGGAGAGATCAACAGGGCAACCTGGCGCTCCTGAAGGATCAACGTCTGCACAAGCCCATGGTAATAATCACAACTTACGAATAGGGTTTATACAAAAACCGACATTTCAGAAAACCGGTTTTCGAATTTTAATTTTACTAAAAACCGGTTTTAGCCGGTTTTAGAATTTTATATAAAAAATAAATTTTTGCTCGAATATTCTGTAATGTATCCGCAAATTTAATGTGATTTAGAGCAGTGTTTGACTAAATTTATTTATTGTTCAATTTTATGGATAGTAAACAAAATTATTTTAATTTTAATTGGTAGAACTAAAAAATAATAGATTATCTTGATTTAATAACTTTGAAAATAATTATTCGTTATTCATGCATCATTTTCACATATGAGAATGAAAATATTTTTATGATAGTGAAAGGAAGTTTTCGAATAAATAAAAATAATACATTTTTAAACAAAAAACATTCATAAAATTGAAAAAATAAATAAAAAATTATTAGATACATGTTGATACATACTTGTTAATATCAATTTTAGTTTTAAAAACAATTAACTCGCATGTTTCGAGCAATTTTAATTAATTAATTTTAAACATTCTAATTGTTTTTTTTGTTTTAAAATATGATTTAAGAAAATTGAGAACGTCTATCGAATTGCTACTTAGACGTGTCCTTTGTTTACTCACAAAATTACCTGAAATAGAAAATACTCTCATACGACCAAATTATGCTTAATTGTTTTTGGAGCCTGATATAATAATATTAAGTTTTTTGTTTTTTCATTTGTAGCTTCTGGGGTTTAAAACTTTTTTTTTAAGTTTGAGTAGAGGAAGTTACTTCTTCAAGAAGAAGTCACAATGATTTAAATTAATATATACACCGGATAGCAATCTAAATTAATATATCAAAACCTTTCTGGGAACAATTGCAGACTGATAACATATCAAATGCTATTTAAACCATATGATTTCAAGAATCAAAACGCTTTCATCTATCTTTTATATTTGGCATATATTTGTCATTTTCCATTTATACAGTGAAAACCGACTTTTTTCACTAAAAAACCGGTTTTCGAATTCCATAATTTTTGCCAAAAAACAGGTTTTTGAAAACTGACAAACCCTACTTACGAATGATTGGAATATATTGGAAGATATTTTTTAGATGTTGAAATAAATAAATTTCACAGAATAGGTGTTTCTTTATACAGAAGTAAAATGTTGTGCTTTCTAAAATTATTTATGGAAAATAAAATCATGCATATCACTTCAGAAAATCACTCACACATAAGAAAAATTACTAGTAGTGACGGCAAATCATAATAAGTAAAAGTAGAAAAACACATATTAATTAAAATTTTCTGAAAAATTTACAATACGAAATAATAACTACGTTGCAGTTGGAGGAAAGGAAAGGTAGGGCAAAAGATTTTATAACGGCTAATAGTATTTTGAAAACAGTGATAAATTTAATATGAATAATCATAATTATTATGATTAATGTGAATTTAACAAAAATACATAACAATTAGCGAAAGTTTTAAGGTCAATTTTTTTCTGAGATGATTGTGCAAAGTATTGAAATGTATAATGTATATAGGATTTCCCATATTTCGTGAAATAATTCAATTTGATTATTAAAGAATAAATTAGATATTTTAATAATAATCCTAAATATTCATTTTCAGGAGCCCTGGGTGCGTTAGCAGTTCTCCGCCGAAAACGGAAGAAATTTTCTAATTCCCGGAATGTAACAGCTCTCACCGGTAGCAGAGCTGTGGTTCCTGCGCCAGTTTTATCTTTAGGAAAGCACACTAAAGTAAGATCTTATAATATTCATACACATTGGTATCTATAGACTATAGAGTATTACAACAAATTATATAGGAATGTCATATCATGATTTTTTTTTTCATTTTTAGTCACGTATTCAGATGTTAGAACGAGCGTCGTCGGTACCGTCCCGAGGGCCACCCGCGGTTTCTGGCACTGAAACAACCTGCCGGCCACAACGTCATGAACACACCCAAAGTCAACATAGTCAACAGAGTCAGCAAGATACCCCTGTGGGAACAGGTATAATACCCAAATATATACATGGTGTTCCAGAACTCAACGTCAAGCCGTATCGAGGTGATAGTATGAGTCGTAACTATTATGAAAAAATTGCAAAACTAGTGGTGTATGGCATCGTGCCTTAAAGCAAATTGCTGTAACTTTCCGTAACAAAAATTATTATTTTTTTTAAAACGATTAACTTTTTTTTAAACTTTGAAAGAAATAGATTTTTGAGAAATTTTAAATTAAAAAAAATGACTTTTATGAAAAAAAAATCGTTTTCGTATTTTGAAATATTTTGGAAATTTTGAACTTTTTTTCAAAACAATCGCGCTGCATTGAAAGATATCTTCATAGAGACGAAAGTCGCAGTCTAACGGACAAAAGATGTTACGGAACCCAGAGAAATGTAAACAAAATTTATACGTATTATTAAAATCTTTATAAAATATTTGATAATTTGATGTACATATGTCTAATCATATAACGGACAAAAGATGATACGGAACCCATAGAAATGTAAACAAAATTTATACGTATTATTAAAATCTTCATAAAATATTTGATAATTTGATGTACATATGTTAATCATCATTTTTGACCGCCAAATGGCATTTATTTTTACTTTTTTCACTAGATCTTCAAAACCTTCCCAAAAATTTAATCATTTCTTAATTTTGTCGATACAAGTCTAATGTTTTTTGAATTACCGTTTTTGTAACTTTTTGCCCCGTATCTTCGAAACTGCTAGACCTGCATTTATCAAAAAGTAATCAGCACGTCTCCTTATCAATACAAATCGAATGTGTTTTGAATAATTAAATTCGGTTGAATAGTGTTCCCGAAATCGTCGATGAAAACTTGTATCCGAGCACACACACGCATACATGCATTTTTTCTAAGGTATGTCAATATGTTCAGAAACCTCTAAAATGTGAAGATATATAAAAAATTTATTTCTAATTTATTTTCGATCTTTTTGCGATTACTATAACTTACTTAAGGAAAGTTAATAATGCATGTAGTTTGGAAGTTATGAGCTTTTAAGTGCAATCTAGAGCTTTAGTAAGATTGTGACCATTTTTCGGTAATTATGGTTAATTACTATTAATTTTGTTCTTTTAAACTTTGGATCTGTAACCAGTGCTGGATTTACAGTAGGGGCAGTCGGGGCTACTGCCCAGGGCGGCAAATTTTCGGGGGCGGCAAAATTTGGATATCCAATAGTGAGAAGAAAATTCTATACCATATAATTAACTCCTTTTTTTAATAGCATTTTTAATTTCAAGAAATATAATTAACAAAACATTATACAAATGCAATGCAAAATTTGGCAATTTGGCTAATCTAAAGATTTGTAAGTGAGTTGAAAGGTTAAGTAAAATATGTTGTTCAGATCTCGAGCCCTCTTAAGATGACGAATTTGTGCACTTACAAGCTCATAGCGCCGAAAAAAATTAATTATGTTTCTTACGGCAAGTTACTGAAACTTTCCGTACTGAAAATTACATTTTATAAAAAGCTTCAAAATTTTTTGAAAAATGATAAAAATTGAATTTAAAAAAACTTTTTTTATATTTCGAATTTTTTTGAAAATTATTGAGTTTTATTCATTAAATTTATTAAAATTAAATTTTATTTGAATAATTCGATTTCTATTGATAGCGAGACGTGCTGATTAGTTATTTGCCAAGACAGGTCCAAATGTTTTGGAAATACGGGACAAAATGCCAAAAATAATAATACCGGTTACTATGGCAAATACTTTTGATGATATGATGCTGATATTTTTATGGTATCGAACCAATATTTTATGACAAAAAATTGCAAAATCAATAATATTATCATATTATGAATTAAAATATTTTGTCCAATTATAATATTCCTATTACTAATAGTATCATATATTACAAGTACTAAAAATCAGGTTAGTTCTATATATAATATTAGTAATTCTATAGTATATTAGTAAGTAATTCTATATAATATTAGTAAAATAAAAATTCAAAATAAAAAAAAATGAGGGAAAAATACAATTGGACATAATATTATAATCCATAATAACATAATATTATTATCCAAACCATACACTTGTTCAAAACGTAATATAGTTTATAAAATTAAATTATTTATTAAATAATAATCTTACCCGAAAAAAGTTGGAGATTTTCAGATTGAAAAACAAAGATTATTTTAAAAGTTGTATTATATTGAATATTTGGACATTTAACATCAGCGTATTTTACATTTTTTATTACACATTTATACATTAAATAAATATAACTAATAAAATAATTAAATTGATAATTATTATATTTATAGCTAAGATGCAACTATTTTCCACACCACCCAGGAGGTATAGTTGCCAGGCGCGTTTTTTTTATGTGGTGTCGCCGTACAAATTGAGTACAGCCCTAGTCCACTTACAAAATAACTTAAATTAATTAACTAAACTAATTTACTAAACCTAACTTAAATGATACGAATATAACATGAAAAATACCCCACGAAATGATTGAATGTATGTGAAGATCTTCTTTAGAAAAAAAACCGTAGACGGCAAGAACTTGTTAGAAATTAAAGGTAAAATTGTAATGGACTATGGTAATTTTGTAATTAAGAGAAAAAAATAGAAAAAAAAGAAAGAAAAAAAAAAGTATTTACATGATGTACCCCCCTAAGATCCACCATGTAAATACTTTAACTTCATAGGTTCCCAGCACTATGAAGCTTAAAGAGGAATGCACTTATAAAGTTCATAAATTTGTGTATTAAGTATTGTTATATGAATTAATTTTAAATAATTGTGAAAAAACGCGAAATCTATGCAAACTGGAAGGTCCTTGCCGTCTTCCCCACCCATTTTTAAAATAAAAAATAGTAAACTAGCCTAATGTATTCTAAGCCTAATTTTAACTTAATAATACATCCATGTGTACGTCCTCCAATTTTGTAGTCAATTTTCTGGTTATTCTAATCTTGTATGTATCTTCATCTCGTATGGATCTTGATGTTGATGTTTCACTGTATGTATCTTGATCTTGAATTATATCTTGATCTTGAATTGTAAATATTAAGGTTTTGCACTGTATATATCACGATATATCATTGTACACAACACTGTCTGGCACTGTATTAACACGATTTTGCCCAAAATATATCTTATTTATAATATGTATATAAATCCGTCCACGAATCAAATATAAAGAATGAAAACGTAAATGGGGCCCCGATGAAATAATATAATAATATAGAAAATGATCGCAAAAAAAAATATCTTATGATATCTTAGCAAGTAAGATACATATCTTAATATAACAAAATAATATAGAAAATGATCGCAAAAAACTAATATCTTATGTCTATCTTAGCAAGTAAGATACTTATCTTAATATAACGTTCTACTGGTCGTAAAGTGGTCCATCCTACTTACTAAAGTGATCTTCTTAGTTACTTATCTGAATATACAAACGTTCTTCTGGTCTTGTGCGCTCCTGGCCCATCCTACTCCTGTACACTGGTAATCACTAACGTCCTGGTAAACGTTTAGTAATAGTGTTTTAGGATCTTTTTCTCTGGTAACTTCTGTGTTCAACCTAAAATTAAAATTTTATTTAATTCTATCAATATTAAAAAGATTTGTACATAGCTCAGAGTTTCGTACCATCTCACGAACATTGCCAAGTTCAACCACTTATAAATTCAGCATTCCTCCACCAGGAGACTCATTGTGCGACCAGTAAAAGTAAAGTTAATTCATGAAATTGTGTTCATTACATTACGGCACGAAAAGTAATCAAATTAACTTTTAAAAAAAAATATAACTGAATGTTAAAAATCTAAAAAAAAGTTACTTTTTCCATGGGCCACTTAGCAAAAAAAAAAAAAAAAATTAATAATAATTATAAAAATAATGGCATAAATAATATTAATTATTAAATTAAGTGCATGGGGTTGCGTTGCTTCTGGGAAAACAACGCAGGGGTCCATACAGGCAGAGATATAAAACAAAAATTAATCAATTAATAAATTAAATTTTAATGTGAAACCCGACTACTTGGACCTGCCGTGGGGGGTAGGCGGCAGGAACGTAGCTTCAAACGCGCAATTTTCATCATAATACGATTCGTTCGTTTTTCGAAAATTAAAAAAAAAAAAAAAGTGTGGACCATGTACTCGAAATAACGCAAAATGGTAAATAAAAAATTACTTTTAACACTATATCAAATAAACTAAGTTACAATTAATATCAAAAAAAGTTTAATGCACAATAAGCCTCCGAAGTTAGTATTCACTGCACATAACACTGTTGGCACTGTATAAAATCTGAAAAGAAACGAACTACATTAAAAATTAATTAAACAACTACATTAAATAATTATAACAAGTCAATTGTAAATAATTCCAACATAAGTTCAGATATAAATTTTAATGTTGAAATAGTTTTCTAATTCTAATCCTTTTTTTCATTTTTATTGACTTTGTTATTAAAATTATTATTTTGTACAATTATTATGCAATATTCATGGTTTAATGTTATAAGACTTAATAAAATTTATACATATACTACATATGTTCTTATTTCTATTTTTCATTTAATAATTCAATATTTAAATCAAAATGTATATTCAAATAAATTATATAAAAATGAATTTTATGTCATAAAATCATACCTAAATTCTACAGTTGGAATTATTTATATTTATATAATATAAAATATATACAATATATATTAGATACATATATACATACATACCTATATACATACATATCTATATATATATATATATATATATATATATATACCTATATATATATACCTATATATATATATACCTATATATATACCTATATATATATACCTATATATATATATATATCTTCTATATATATATAAAAATAAGTCGGGTTTTCCTTCCTGACGAAATAATCCAGAACGCACGAACCGATTCGACATTTTGCATTCATGGAAAGGTCTTGGGCTCCGCAAGGTTTATAGCGAAGAAAATTAGTGGGGCATGGCATCGTGCCCTAATGCAAATTGCTGGAACTTCACGCACCGTAATTAAAAATTCGAGTATTAAAAATAATCAATAATTGTTTTAAATAATTGCAAATAGATTACTTCTATATATATAAAATAAACGGGTTTTCTTCCTGATCAAATTTTTCCTTTTCAAATATAAAACAAACAAAATATTTCTTATCTTTCTCACGAAACATCTGGTGCGAAACGGATTTGTCGGGTTTGCTAGTATATATATATATATATATATATATACCTATATATATATATGTACTTGCGCTTTGATTTGATTTATTTTTATTGAATTAAAATTAAAAAAAATTGAAAACCGTTTTTATTTATATTATTTGATTTACATTATTTTCTATATTTTATTATAATTTTGGCTGAAGAGTTATTCCAAAGCCAGCACAGCAACTCTTTGGCAAAAATTATTTTGAAATAGAAAAAATAACATAAATCGATTTATATAAATAATAAACAGTTCCCATTTTTTTAAATTTATAATTCACTAAATAAAATTAAATAAATCAAAACACAAGCTAACACCATGCATAAATCATATATTCAAGAAACTGAATATATGATTTTTTTTAGAAACTACTTGAAAAAAGTTTTAGAATAATATTAATTATTATAAATGACTTACCTTTCACCGTAGTGTCACCCCGAGGTCCCAGCACAAAAAGACTTAACACGGTGTTTGTGCCAGCTTTTATGGGGGCGAAAAGGCGCCAAAACAATATAAATCGTTATCGGTCATATTCGTTTATGTCGTTACCTACAAATTCAAATTCAATTCTTATATTTTTGTCATAGATTGTTATCTATGATAAAATCATTTATCTTTGGTTGTTATCTTATGAATAAATAGTTTTGGGTATTAGGCAATTGATAGCGCTAGTGTTGGCAAAATCACAGAAAACCTGTCATTGTTTATTTACAATTGGATTTTTGAAGAAAATAAACAAATAAATTCAGTCTTAAAAGATTTTGAATATTTTTAGAAAAATTATAGTGATTATATGGATACATATACCTAATTTTAATTAAGTCATAATTTAGTACATTAATATAAAGTGACAGTGTCTGGGTTTTCCTTTTGAAATTCTATGTTATTTGTCAAATTAATTACTCAATGTTTTTCTACGTAGACAGATTGTAATTTACATGAAAATAAAAAAAAATGGCTACATGAAAAATTTGTATACTTGGTATGAAATTATATATACTAAAGATGAAATTAAATTTTAATATCAAAATATATTTTTAATTTATTCAAGTGTTCTATTATACATGTATATATACTTATATACACAGAGCTGGATTTACAGTAGGGGCAGTCGGGGCCACTGCCCAGGGCGGCAAATTTTTGGGGGCGGCAAAATTTAGATAGTGAGAAGAAAATTCTTTACCATATAATTAACTCATTTTTTTAATAACATTTTTAATTTCAAGAAATATAATTAACAATAAATTATACAAATTTATTAGCAAAATTTAGCAATTTGGCTAATATAAAGATCGTAAGTGAGTTGAAAGATTAAGAAAAATATGTTCTTCAGATCTCGAGCCATCTTAATATGACAAATTTGTGCACTTCCAAGCTCATGGCGCAGAAAAAAATTAAATTAGTGACGCATGGCATTGTGCCTTACGACAAATTACATTTTATAAAAATTTATTGAAAATAATAAACATTGACTTTAAAAAAACTTTTTTTTTATATTTCGAAATTTTTTAAAATTATTAAGTTTCATTTATTAAACTTATTAAAATTAAATTTTATTTGTATAATTTGATTTCTATTGATAGCGAGACGTGCTGATTAGTTATTGGCCAAGACGGGTCCAACTGTTTCGGAAATACGGGCCAAAATGCCAAAAATAATAATTCATTTCTTGAGAAATGAAACGTCCAATATCATTAAAAGAAATTTACATATATGGAGACAAAATGGAGAACTGATTAAATTTGTGGGAGGCAGGTCTAGCGGTTTCGGTGATCTAATAAAAAAATTTGAAAGAGAAACATTTGGCGGTCAAAAATGATCATTAGCCATATGCACATCAAATTATCAGATATTTTAATAATATAAATTTTGGTTACATTTCTATGGGTTCTGTAAAATTATTTATCTGTTATTCTGCGAGGCGGCGCTTACGCGCTTCTTCATTTTGTCTGCTAAGGCAGGCCGATCGCTTTAATTTTTTTTTTTAATATTAATTTTTGGTACGGTTTCAGCAATTTATCTTGAGGCACGATGCCAAGCACCACTATTTACACTATGTAATGCGTAATAAATGTTCTGCAATCAAATAGTTATTTTAATTCTAGAAAAATGATATATATAAACTGATTTAAGTAAAAATTTAGGGAAGGGCGGCATTTTTGTCAGTGCCCCAGGGCGCCAAATTTTTAAATCCGGCCCTGTCTGTAACCGTAAATAACATTTCTAGGGCCACAGTCAAAAATAATGTCACAATTGCTTTATTTTAAGAAGGTTTAAAAAAAATGCACTAAAGATTGTTGGCAAGTTTCACAAGAAATAAAATACTTTCATAGAGCAAATAATAGTTTCATAGAGCTTACTTGTACAACCAACATTTGAACGGATTATGAATAAATAGCAAAAATGTCATTTTTAGTTTTTATTTTTTTAAACAATTTTATTATTATAGAAATATGAATTATTGAACAATTTTACAATCCTAACTAAATGCGCGAACTTTTGATGAAATTTGCCAATAAACTTTTATTACATTTTTTTAAAGGATGGTCTTTCATGGTCGAATAGTTTTGAAAATTTTAAATTTTTGGTTTAATAAATAGTCTTAATTCTAGAAATCTTGGAAGAAAGGTGTCAATGTTTTTGCGTCTACTGATCCAAAGATTAATTGAAAAAAAAAAAAAAAAAACAAAAAAAAACAAAAAATATTTACAGTTTTACGAATAGTCGAATATTATAGGTTGCACTGAAAAAATCATAATTTTCACACTACAAAGATTTGTTTTCTCATTAGTTACGATCGTTGACGTTGGGTTCTTAGATATCCTGTAATATTTAATCAATTTTAATAAAAAAAATTTTTTAGTATCTGGTGTTCCTCTAACGCCATCAACAACCGAGGAAAGCGTGGCGGCTAGCAGCAGTGCTCAAGGAAGCTCTCGTGAGCCTCTGCTCAAAACTCCAGGTTTGGCTGAATCTGAAGACTCTAACTTGCCTTTGGTATCGTCAGCAAAGAACCATCGAAATGGTCAACCCAGGATACTGCCCCATTTACCCGGTATCATTCCTCTTAATGGACACAACCAACCATCTGGATGGCTGTGATGGAAGCCCGTCGTTTTTGCGTCGACTGCGCTTTCCTGACCTAGTATATGGTATAGAATTCTTGTTTTAATACGAATTTAGTAAAATAAATTTGGATAAAAAAATACTGATTAATTTTTGGCATTTTGATAATAGATGTTGTACCTTTTATTTTTAATTTAAACGACAATAATAATAAATATTAATATCATTTGAACTATTTTCATTAAAAAGTCTGATTAGCTAAATTTATTGAATATTGTAATATTCTTTATAAGTACTTGGAAAGCTGCTAGAACCAACTAGGAAAGTCGCTAGTTTTATTTCATATAAATATGATTATTATATTTATTTCATATATAGTATTTAGTTACACAGACTCATTGCCTATGAAAGTTATTACTTTTGTGATAAAATTTGTTAATTAAATTGCCAAAAATTATTCAGTATTTTTCATCAATATCGTAAACTTCTCTAATATTATACATTATCTAAGTATATGACCAAAATAAAAAAGATGGTATCAGTACAAGTCATTTAAGATGGTTAACAAGAAAATTCTTTGACAATTATTAGCTTTTTTAGTTGAAGTTATAAAAATCGCAATATGATTTATTACAGAGTAATGTTTCCGATGTAGACAGAAAAAATATCGATTTTTATCTTATATCTTTAAAACAAATCTTCTTGCAATAAAATTGTGAAATTGAGATAAAAATATTCCTGCCAAAAGCAATTGCTTAAATGATTAATTAATTACACATTTTATGATTTTATGAAATGAATGATGGTATTTAATTTGTATAAATTACTATTTGATCAAATTACTATTTTTAACAACTTGTAGCATGATAAAGAGATGCATTATTTAATATCCAAAAATGATATCAAATATAATTTAATATCTCTAAATTTGATATTTTTTCAAAGTCACAATTAATAGCATCAATTGATATTATTACCAGAAACACAACACAGATATTTATTTCTAGTAAATTAATTTTGTGGTCCTAAGAGGCAGTTTGTGATAAATTTCCTTGTATTCCTTGTAATTATAAATTAACTTCTTTTAAGCAGATTTTTCATGCAACTTAGCTTACAAACACGATAAAACAAGATGAGCAAATGAGCTTGAGCTGATTCCACAAATATATCTTCGTTTTACAGGCAAGAAAATCGCTAAAAAATAGAACAATAGTAATAATAATTCTGACAGACTATTTTTGAAAATGATATTAACAAACCAATAAATTAAGTCAGTAAATAAATGTAATAAATAAAACAATAGCACAAATATAAATAAAATATAGTAATATAGTATAATATATGCTTGGATTAATTTTAAGTGTGTTAACCAGTACTGGTTAACACGTTAACACGTGTTAACTAAATACGGGATTAGTTTTATTTAATAAAAAATTCAAATATAATTCGGCATTTATTACATATAAAATTTTGTTTAAAAAATCATTAATTGTGAATCATTTAGCAATTAAAACCTTTGAAATATCGGTAAAAAATATTACTTTAGTAAATAAAATGTAGTAATAAGCGAATAAATTTGAAAACGTTGTGAACAATTTATTAACACTTAAATTCTTCTGTTTTCATTTTTTATTCAATTATCGAAAAAATAAATTGTATATTTCACCTTACTTATGGAATATTTTTACTTAAGTTACAAATTTATTTTACTTACGTTACATATTTATGAAAAAATTTCGAATTTAATTCAATATTTAAGTCATTCAAAATTGTAACGGATGACTTATCGTACGTCCTATGGATGAATAATTTGAACTTAGATGAAGCAAAATTCTGAATTTTGCAAATATTAATAATTATTATTATGCATGATAACATAAAATCTGCCATTTTGTATTTAACGATAAATGTTGTTGGATATAAAGCCCTATATGTGTTGTTGTAGAGAATCTAATGTTTATATTAGAGTGAATCACCGGTTTATAAATGATATTATTTTGTAGAAAAATGGAAATATGAAAACAAATATATTGGATAGAAAGTGTATGAAATTAGAAATAAAATCTTACATGTACATGTTCCCCATATCACTTAACCCGCTCTCACACAAGTTGGCATAAGGCATTTAATTAAGTAAAAAAACGTAAAAATTATTATTAGGATGAATATGATGCATATTTTTATTACTTTAATTTTAGGATTAATTTTATTAAGATTAATATTAAGTTTCAACAGCATTTGGCAACTGTGTAATCGTTTATAATACCAAATTAATTTAATTATATTACAAAATTGATAAATATGAATAAGAAATCAAACCACATCGACAGTATTGAAATATTTTCTTTTTTTATATATATACTAAATTTAATGCTTTTATAATTTATTAGCAAATTAAAATAAAATTACATCGCTTAGAGGGTTTGCTCTACGCACCTGAAAGTACATCTGGTATATTCATAATATATTTCTTCTTCTTTAAAATATACTTACATTACAAAGTAATGTTGTATATTGCCTTAAATCCTGGCAATTATCACATACTTTTATATTGGCCTTTTTGATTTGGTTAATTCGTGTGAGAACGGTTTTAATATCTATAGTAAAATAAATTGTTAATATTATATATAATTGTCTTACCTTTCAATAAATTGCAAATTGAAAGCCAAGACCTCGCTTATTTCTTAAATTAATTCTTAAATTAATATCATTGAAAAAAATTTCATCTGAATCTTTTACCATATTGATTGTATAATGATTTGATGATTGTACTTCATATTAATAGGTATGTTGGCATCATATTAACAATATATTGTTAACATATCTTTGAATCTAAGAATTAAAACTATATTATAATGAATAATAAAAATATCACCAAGTGCTGTATATCAACTCCTACAATATAAAGATAAATGTACTAGATATTAATAAGATATCGCACCAATTCTTGCTATTTTAAGTTAAAATCATTTAGTAAATCATTTTAATCTATCATAAAATTTAATTTATTTTTGTAATAATAATATCAAAGGCATGAGAATTTCAATACCGTAAATTGATTTAACAAACATCAAAATGTAATAAAATTTGTGCTATTGTAATTTCATATAATATGCAAATAATCACGATAGTAATTTGAAAATATCATTTATTATGGTTTAGTGGTTATTAATTAGGCACGATAACTTTAATGAATATTGGGGGCCTTATTACTTGTCATCATGAATGGACTTAATTACTTAATTTGTATATTTTGAAGAACTCAATATATTCATTAAATTGCAGAAAATTAAATCGAAATTAAATACGCTTATAAATAATTTCTATTTATGTTTAACTTTTTAAATTGTTTGATTGATTTATTGTGATTTATTCCTAGAAGATAATATTACTTTATTGATTATAGTCATACGCTCATGCTATTAAAATTGTTAGAACGGCATAAAATGTTTACTTTATGGCAATATGTATTTTAAATAAATATGTAATATCGTTATTATTTTGTGAAATTATTCAATAAGCAATCGCTCAGTACAGAGTTGAAATTGTTTTCGTCCGCTTTTATTTGATAAAGAAGAATAAGAACAACTTTATTCATTGCAAAACTAGATCTATCTAATGTAATACTAAAAGAAATATGTATGAACCAAGTTGCAGCATCAATTATTTATTTTTTATCTTATTATTATAAAGTCCATAGGGTAGCCCCAAGAGGACTTAAAAATACAATCGAAAAAATATTATTATAAATACGAACTATTCAATTCTAAATAATCAATAACACTGAAAAGTAATAAATGAAAAAAAAACGAACAAAAAAGCTAGTAAAACTAATGATGCGCTATTATTTTAAAAATATGCAACAGGTTAATATTGATTTTGAGTATTCCATCTTAATGAAAAACTATCTCCAATAGACTATCTCTAGTATATTTCTTAAATATTAATTAATATTTTTAAATGAGTCAATAGGGACATTTTTTATCTCCAAAACGTGATAAATTATATAAATTTTCATACAATTTATTTATTTAAATTCATGTATTGTACGCAACTAGACAAGTTCATATTAATTCCGCTGGCGGCGCTAGTATAGATCCGAACATAATGTCCAATCTTTTTAAAGAAGTCTCTATGGAATGTCTTGAAATCACTCAATCTATGAAAAGTTATTACTGGCTGCCTATGGTAGTTACTTTTTGACAGTTTGGCTGTCATTATTGTTATTGTTGCACAATGTGTCAAGTGTTATTAAGAAACGAAATTTAAATAAGGGTAAAAATAATAATAAAGTAACTAATCTTGCCAGCATGTTTGAATAACTATGGATTACCTTTATAAATGCAATATTACTTTATAAACTGAAGTGAATTCATAAAACTTTATTTATACATAAAAATAACATGCGATTATACTTTAAACATGCAGTTTTATGTTTATTTGTGGTTTTATTCATCATTTTAATATACAGATGTTTTTACAATGATAATCGTAAAAAACAGTGCTTACAAAGTGAAGCATTCATTAATAGTTTGAACTCATTAGTTTCAAGGTAATAAAATATCAATATATTTTGTTATAATATACATGATTAATTCTTACTATTTCAGAGTACATGAAATATTGGATCATTTAAATATTATACATTTTCTATGCTATAAAACTCTTTGGGGGCAAATACAACATTCAAATTTATTTCCTTGGGCAGAGAAAGCTGAAATATGTCTCAAATTAGAAGTAAACGAAAAAATAAATGATACTGTACTGATGATCTTTGAAAAATCAAATTTACATATCCAATACAGCTCAGCGGAAGGTATTTTTTGTTTGCAATTTTATTTCCATTAATCAATAGCAATATTAATTCATTCTACAATTAACTTGCATTCTATTCATTGATTCTGTTTGCATTGATTCTCTTTTGATTCATTTTGCATTATATTCTATTCATTGATAATTTTTATTGTCATTATTATTTTATATAAACTATATTTTTTATAGTTTTATTTACTTCTTATGACTTCATGCATGCCATATGAAGATTTACAATAATGTATATAAATATCAAAGAATTTTGAGTCCGAAATAATTTCTGTATAATTTTCATATATCATACAATTTATTTCAATTTCAAATAATTATAATTTATTAGCTTTTATTAAATATAAAAAACAATATTTACTAACCACTTTACAAATTTTCTAGGCAAGTTTATAATATCAGATACTTTAAAACCTGGAGCGATATTGGAAATATTTATTTTCAAAGATAGCAAGAAGGTACATGATCAGAACATCAAACTATGCTTAATGTTTAATAAATAACTTAATTTTGTTGTAGGTAAATATGCTACATCGCACGGGCTGGAAACATTTGATACTTCCACCAAATTGTGAGTGGGAATCTTTAGATTGTTTTCCAGCATATTTGGTGGAACCCCCTTTATCTCATGGAATGCTAGGAAAATCTATGGTTCCTATTCCAAGAGGAGGTATTGAAATACAAAAATATCATTATAAATATACTTGGTGGAAAAAAATGGAAAGGCCTTGTTAGATTCATCTTATTTTAATATAACATCTCTATATAATATATAAATATATATTCAATTATATGTTTATATATAAATATTTGCATGTATGTACATATACTAAATTATGATTTTACTATATCCTTATTCCATATGATAAAATTTTGGTGTTAAAGGATTGTGATAACCTTGTTCCATTGTTATTGGAGAATAAGCTCCAGCTGTTCGATCGACAATTGGTGTCACTGCAAACATTTTTTTTCTGTTGATAGCATCACGGCTGTAATAACGACGTTCTATAACTTTATCAAAAAATCTGCTTAATTTAACGGCTGTAGTAGAACCAGCTGCCAAACTTTTACTTTGATGACAATTCACATGAATCTCATCAGCCCCACATTGATCCGCTGTAGAGTAGTTTCAGAGAAAATAAATCAATTAATATAAAAACAAACCATTTTGATGATATGTTACTATGATAATATGAAAAGTCACTGCCAACTTCATTAATAATTCAATTCAATTTATATATTTTTATGCAAGTATGTTCATGAATTTGATTCATGCTCATTTGTAATAATAATAATAATATAAATACAAATGCCATATACTTTCAAAATAATTGTTTCATGCATTCATTTATAGATTTAAAATTGTAATAACATTTTGAATGATACATACCTATATTACTGATTGATTTTATTTTAGCCTTATGTTTTTCTTCTGCTAGATCTAACTTAGTCCCGACAACAAAAATTGGGATCTTGAATGCATATGTAAATATAAAATGATTGTCATGTATTCAAAATATGTTATAAGCAATAAATGTACCTGATTTGAACCGATGAATTGTTCTGGATCATAGTCTTCTGATGCACTTTTCCCTAAATTAGCTTCCTTGTTTAAAATTTCTGACAACCACTTCTGTAAATTTTGTTCACTTTTTCGGTTAGTAAGATCGTGCACAAGTATGATACCTGAAATAGAAGACATACACAACTTTTATAAATGGAACTTTAATTAAAAAGAATGATAATTATAGCAATATATAATCCTGAAATTGATGAAGCTATTTTTGAGAAAATGCCAAGAGCCGAAATTTACATTCAAATAGACACCAGCACATACTGTTATCTACTCTGGTAAAAGGCAAACTTTTCTAATTGGAAGTTAAAAAATGTTTTTGTAAAGGTGGTACATATTATTAATTGTACAAACCATGAGTTGGTTGATAGAATACATCTCTTGTATTTTTATGGCTTATTGATCCGCCTATATCCCACAACTCTACAAAAAATGTGCTTTGGGCTTGTGTACCCTCTTTGTATTCATGTAGTTTCACTTCTAGAGAGCATCCAATGGTCCAGCCAGGTGAGATCAAAGGCTCACCTTGAGTAATCAAATGAGTTAAAGATGATTTACCCACACCTATAAACAAACTCTATTTTTATATATGATAAAAATCCCCGTTCTATGTGCCTATATATGTAAAATTTATAATAGTTATATAACTGTTCATTTCATTTTATCTACATAACATTTTCCAGTTTCTTTAGTATATTATTGCTATTACCCATAAAAAATACCAAGCATTTTGAATTTGCAACTGTTTTATCTTGCATTATGCAATGAAATGATTCACAATTAAAGAAATTAAGAAAAAAAAAATAGGAAAATGTATGACAATAAATTAAAAAGTCATCAGTTCGTAGTGTTATTTTAAATTCAGTTTCAAATTTAATTATTAAAGATCAGTAAAAGAGTAGGTCTACATTAATAGCATTCAAATATAACGTTCACTTTGCGCAGTTGGTACTATGTAATTTATGTCATTGGCTACCTTGTATTTTGACATTACACTTTTGATTCACTTCTAACCTATGCTGCTGTCTTAATTTATAATACGTTGAGTTTATTTTAAAGTGCTTGTAAATATAAAGACCGTTTTTATAATGAATATTTTTTACTCACCTGAATCTCCAGCTACAATTACCTTGACTTTATTAATTGCAGCCATTGGCATGAAATAATTAAAGTATTTGTGAGTTTAATTACTATTATTGTGATGAAGTTTTAGAAGTAATCTAATGCATCATATACATCTTCAGAAACGATTTTTTCACCATTAACACAATTTTATTTTCAGGGCAAGGTCTGATATGTTAAAACTTGTATAGAATTTATTTTTATTGACACATATATAAATATAAATATGTCAGAGGAACGTTATGTTACTGAAGTACCAAGCAGCCTAAAGCAGTTGGCAAGACTGGTAGTACGCGGGTTTTACAGTATTGAAGATGCCCTATAATTGATATGCTTGTGCGAAATCCTGTTAGTACCATAATTAAGTAATAAATTAAACTATAATCAATATTTTATTTACATAATTAACTGACTTATTAATCTGTTAGGTATGAAAGAAGATGACATATGTGAATTACTCAAGTTTGAAAGAAAAATGTTAAGAGCTCGTATCGCCACTCTAAAATCAGACAAATTTATACAAGTTCGGTTAAAAATGGAAACAGGTTCTATTCTAATTTATTATTATGCATGTGAATTAAGCTTGTTGGCCATAGAACAGCGTTTTTTGAATATCATATGAATTTAAATTTTGTAATTTTAATGCTTTCTGATATCATTCTATAAATTGGAGACTTTATATTATGCTTTTAAAGTATTATTATATGAAAGTTGAATTGTTGAGTAATATTTATTGCACTTTACACTGAATAACAATTATTTCACTTATATACCAGTACTTAATTTTGTTTTTTTTTACATAGGGATTGATGGAAAAGCTCAAAAAGTGAATTATTATTTTATCAATTATAAAACATTTGTGAATGTTGTAAAATACAAATTAGATTTAATGAGAAAGAGAATGGAAACTGAAGAAAGAGATGCCACAAGTCGTGCTAGCTTTAAATGTCTTGGTTGTGACAAAACATTCACAGACTTAGAGGTAACACATTCAGTATCATTCTCCTCATTTCAATGTATTTTAATATGGCTTTGATTTAGGCAGATCAACTTTTTAACTTTGCAACCTCAGAATTTGCTGCACATTTTGTAACAGTGCAGTTGAAGAAGATTTATCAGCACTTCCAAAAAAGATTCAAGACTTCTATTGGCAAAGTTCAATGAACAATTAGAACCCTTATATATGTTACTAAGACAAGTTGAGGGACTGAAACTTGCGCCTGAAATATTGGAACCTGAGCCAGTTGATATAAATACTATTAGAGGGTATTGTGTACAACAAATTATTGTCCAGATATATGTGTTGCTATTGTAATTGTCAATCAATTTTCAGTATAACTTCAACACACCCATCTGACCGAAATGCAGGAGAACCTTGGTCAGGAGAAGCAACTAGAGGTCTTGGTTTTGCTGTTGAAGAAGCTCGTGTTGATATTAGTATTGGAGATAATGTTGTAGATACTAATACAGCAGCTAGAAAGGATCGCCCAATATGGATGACTGAAAGTACTGTTGTAAGCGCACAGGTATAATTGATATGTAATTAATTATTCAAATTTATTATATAATTAGTAATGGATATACTACCATTACCTTATCTCTTTTATCTAAGATACTGACCTATAATTTCTTAGTTATAACTTCATATCATATGTTTATATTTATTGAAAATATTGAAAATGGCTTGAAATGTGGAGAAATATAATTCTTGTTTGCAATTATTTCAACCCATTACTTTTCTTTAGGCTGAAAAACTACCAGAAGTTGCTCCAGAACCGGTGAATATTGCTACAAATAATGCGAAAGCAGCTAAGAAGGTTGAAAATGATATTATGTCCGTACTGTTGCAACATGAAAAACAAAGTGGAAATGGCTCAGGTACATAAATTATAAGACAATACTACATTTGCACAAAGTTTTATTATATATTTTAAATTAATAGTAATGCTTCGTTATATATTAGATACTAATATTTAGAAGATCTTTTTTTTTAATCTAGTAGAATTATTTCCAAAATTAGAGGAATATACAAATCACCAACTAAAAAGTTTCAAATATTTTTAGGAAATGCAACAGAGAATGCTGTTAAAGGACTTGGAGTTAACAATGAATCATCAGATTCAAGTGCTGATGAATCTGAATATAAAGATATCGATAACACATTTATCCGTAAGCTGTTTTTTATTGAAATAATTCGTAAACTATTTTTATAAATGGCATTTTTATGCTTTATGTATTTTCAGCTGACGTTGGCACAATGGATTCAGAATCAGATGATAACATACCCACAGTAACAGTTGGAGGTAAAACGATAGAATTAAGTGATGTAACCGATGAAATAT
>NW_020537646.1:21133803-21152817 GCF_003426905.1 Ctenocephalides felis | reverse complement strand
GGGGAAGTCCCCTAGTGGCGGATACCTAAGGTTATTTATAAATAAATCAAAAATTATTTAACGAATATTAAATTACGATTCATGTTAGATACAAAGTTAGAAATCAAACTAAAACCGCAATCTTGCTAAAAATAATTAATACTATCAATCAAACTTTGGTATAAAAAATATGATTTAAACAGTGGCACACTTTGGAATGTTTGCACATGTGTCGTTGACGAATATTCCTAGATATTGCAAAAAATCCCTATTTATCCCCCTTTTGGCTGGGCCACACCGATGCTCTGAGCTGGAGCATTAATCATAAGATTTTTATTCTTTGACTAGGAAATACGAAGAATGGGGGTACGTAGTGACCGTTAGCACTCATACAGAACAAAATTAAATACTTGGAATAAATTACAAAAATTCTCACAAAAAATACCAATATGTTTACTGTCCGGCACTAAGGGACGACTTAGTGTCCGTGCTAAGGGATAGACATTTTTGTTCAATTGGTGACCCTACTAAAAATTGGTTAAAAGATCTAATAATATTTACCATTTTACGGATAACACTCAAGTACAACTTTTATCTTCACCCTTAACATTTAAGTAACATTTGTATTTCATATAAACCTTTTATTAGCTACTTGCCTATGTAAATAAATTAGTAAACAAATTTTGATTATCCCCTTGAAAAGTAGATTAAAAGTTAACGAATAGTTCTGAATCAACCCCTACGAAACTTTAATGCTTAAAAAGCACAGTGTTTTTATTTTCTCTAATAGTTTTGATAAGATCGTCGAATAATAATTATAAAGAGTCCCTAAACAAAAGACGCCCGTGATATGTACATCGCGGACCCTACCGCTGCGTTGTTATCAGGATCTTGAACACATTTGTCAGGGGGGACAAACCAGTACGAGAAATAGAGAAATGCATCGCGTGACTCACTGAAATCGGAGCACGCTATGAATTATAAGTCCCATTCGCTTGTAGTACTACGTTCGATATAATAATACTACACTTCTTCTACCACAAACGAAACTACGAGCATTAACCCGGACTTATACGAGACCTTATTTATTATTTGCTACAAGAAAAGTCTAGCATACGTGAGCATTGCATCATGTGACGAATAACTCGAGGAAGAATTTACATTTTTGTAGGTATAATGACTTAACTTTATAATTATATGGTAATGACTTAAGGTGGTTGGCGAAGAATACAAAAATTCAGGCTTCAACTATTATGGCGCCTTAGATTCTAACAGTATTGACAAAATGTGAAGAAATTACTAGTGGTGTATGGCATCGTGCCTTAAGGCAAATTGCTGAAACTTTCCGTTCCAAATTTTTTTTTTTCAAAATTACATTTTTACACTTAAAAAAAATTGATTTTTGAGAAATTTTAAATTTTTGAAAAAAGATTGTCTTTTTTTGGAAAAGAACTTTTGGATTTTATTTATTTTAAAATATTTTGAAAATTTTCAACTGTTTTTTCAAAGCAATCGCACTGTTTTAGCTTAATAGACCTTAATAAACCTTTATTTGAGCACCGTTGTTTAGTTTAATAGACCTTACTATAAATTTTAGGTGTACGCTACTTAAATGTTTTATAAAATGTATTGTTAATTTTAAGATATATTCAACATGTTTCCTTCTATTACCTGTATAAAAGCTCACACTTGGGTGAGGTAAACGAACCAATTAAACTTTTACACTGGCAATGATATAAACCAATAAATAATAGTCAACAAAAATTAAATTTTGTTAAAAAAGCTATTTTTCAAGTGATAAATTAAATAAATAGTTATATAAATTCTACTGATAAATATTTTTGATAAAATACTAGATCAAGGCTATATACAGTGTTACCTCTTCAAAAAATGTACCGATGAAATTTATATTTTGCATTGGTTGTATAATGTAGCTATTGTTTCTAAAAATCCCTTTGAATTGGATTTTATTTATTTTAAAATATTTTGAAAATTTTCAACTGTTTTTTCAAAGCAATCGCACTGTTTTAGCTGCATAGAGATATCGAAGCGCGTAAGCGCCACGTCGCTGGCTGAATTATTAAAATCGGACGCTCCGTTCTATCAAAAATGAGTTACCGTTTTTAGCTCTTTTTGTCCCGTATCTTCAAAACGACTAGACCTGCCTTTGCTATAAACTAATCAGCACGTCTCCTTATCAATACAATCGAATGTTTCTGACTATCGAAATCGGTTGATCAGTGTCCCCAACATCGTTGACGAAAATTTGTATCCGCACACCACCCACACGTACACACACACACATACATCCATTTTTTCTAAGGTATGCAAAAATGTTCGAAAATCTTTGAAACGTGAAGATATATAAAAGGATATATAAAAACTTACCCTACGAGAAGTTAATAAAAAAATACTATTTTAATTTTTTCCTCTTATGCAAAATATATAACTTCAATTAATATAAATTTAAAATATATAAATATATTTGAAATATATAAATTTAATAAAATATTTAATGCATTAAAAACAGAAACGTGGTTCATAAAAGAAGCAAAGTAACCACGTTAAATAGAGATAATGTTGAAAAAACATAAATTGTGGGTACTACAATAAGCATCTTCATTTTCATATTATAATTTTCATAGAATAATAATAATAAGCAAAAATATAAAAATTCTATAAAACTGGTAAAAATATGATATAAAATAAGATGAGAGACACCTGTGATCATACCATGCGCTGAAATTTAAATTTTTCTACTTTATGAATACTAAAATCCTATTGACGGTACATCCTATTCAAATATAGGATACCTTAGTCAGATAAAATATGTAGCATAGATTAAATTAAAGTTTAATTTTTTTTTAAATTTCTTCAAATAAAGCAAAATATTTGTATAGAAAAATTATGTTACTAACAGTCAGAATCTATTGAATAATTTTCTAAAAAAATATAATTCAAGTATATAACTAAATAAGTAATATTATATAATATTATAAGTAGTATATGATATTGCATGAATGTTTGGGCTTCACGTATCAAGTACCAAAGTGCTTAAAGTTAGGCATAAGTATGTCAAATATAAGGAAAGAAATTATATTCAGTTTTGCGTTATATGCACTGTAGTTTCGTAAACTTATATAGTTCTTTGTATATTATCCACGTTGTACTACATCAGTTCGAATCATGTGTGTATATGTAGGGCAGCAGGTTACTGGCACCAGGTTAATAGATCGGTAATTACAAGCCGCCACAACACGCGAACTGAATAAATCAGAAATGCAAGTTTCGATCGTGTTTTGTTACAGCAGGCCTTTCCTTTTCCGATGCTCTTTTATTTTGTACTAGAAAAGTAGAGTCAGTTAGAAATCGGCGAATTATAAGCAAGTATAACATTTTATATTTTGAATTATTTTTAACAGCGTTGTGGCTATTGATCCCAGTAAAAAACAAATATTCAAATTCAGAATAAATATTTTTATATTAAAAAATATGAAATTAAGTATTTATTCAACTGAGTAATGTAGGAAAGTTAAAGGTGCGCAGGTAAAGAGTTCCACCACCGATATCTCAAAAAGAAGTGAAGTAAGATTTTCTTAGGAACAACATTTAAAAACAGAGTGAAAAAGATGTATAACCAGCCATCACCTTGATTCTTAGGACGTTTCTTCAGGGGATAAACGGCAATGTTTGAAAATCCATAACAGAAGTCTTTTCTTTCGTTGTTAGTTTTTTGGTTGTGAGCACTGATGTTTAGTTTACGAGGCCTGAATATAATTTTTAGGTGTACATTATTTAAATGTTTTATAAAATGTATTATTATTATATTATAATAATATTATGTTATTATATTAAATTATTGTTATTATTATAATGTATTGCTATTTTAAGACAGATTCAACAGTTTTTTAAATCATCTCTATAAAGCTTGCACTTGGATAGGGTAAAAAAAACTAAACCTTTACTCTGGCAATGGTGTAAACAATAAATAATAGTAATTAAAAATTAAATCAAGTTAATATTATTCAAGAAAGCTTAATATAAATGTATTTTTCATATTCACGTGGAGTGAATATGAAATAGCCCTAGATTAGGTTTAAACTTAAGATGTTTTATTTACCTTTTACATTTCATCTATAAACTTTTCCTTCAAAAAATTTGTATGACATGTCTTAAGTGATTAGAGAATCTACGATGATTTTACTAAGAAAACGGCATGAAGCAATGAATTAAAATTTATGTCCAATAAATATAAAATATCAAAAAAAATCTTGATATTATCATTGATGTATCAAAATATATTAATGATTTAATTTGATCATCACACAAAATTCAAAGGAAAATTGAAAACCGAAATTAAGGCTATTTAAGGTGCCTGAGGTAAAATATGCTTAAGCACGATAATTAATCCTTATACTTTAAAATTTCATGTAAAAAAGAGAATTTTTCAGGAAATAAATTAAATAAATAGTAATTTCAACGCTACTGATGAATATTTCTGACGAAATACCAGATCAAAGTTATATACAGTGTTATATCTGTGTAAAAAATATACTCGTAATTTAATATTTTGCATTGCTTGAATAATGTATATTATATCACAAAATCCCAGAAAAATTAAAAATAAGATATTGGACCTGTTTGCCTCCTAGCCGCCCTATTATACCCCGCGTATAGGGTGACAAGATCCATAAGACAAAATTTTGAAAAACAGAAAAAAACACATTTCTACAATGATGAGTTAGCTGGAAGTTCTACTGAACATGGTCAGATGGTTGTTTATTTGATATGTGTTATTTGTTATGATATCATTGGTTTGGTTTAATTCAAAATAGCATTGCTCAAAGTCAAATTGAATCTTTGTGTCCCGCACTACCCTCTCTCTCTCTCTCTCTCTCTCTCTCTCTCTATATATATATATATATATATATATATATATATATATAAATTAATTTAGAAATATGAACAAACAACACTCTTTTCTGCACTAATTTTTTAAATAATAATTTTCACAAACGTTTCGAGACTAGGTTTGCCTCATCATCAGTGTATTATAATTTAAAATTTAAAATATGGAAATATAAATTAGCATTGAGTATATCGAATGCCTTGTAACGGATAACACATAATTCTAATTTAGATTTCCATATTTTAAATTTCAAATTATAACACACTGATGATGAGACAAACCTAGTCTCGAAACGTTTATGAAAGTTATTATTTAATAAATTAGTGCAAAAAGAGTTTTGTTTGTTTATATTTCCAAATTAATATCTATCATCCACTCAGAATACATTTGTTATATATATATATATATATATATATATATATATATATATATATATAGATAAGTCACTATCCATAATAAATTCTGATATATTATCCATTCCACCAAAACATCGTCAGCAAAGTCGTAAAGCTTCGCAGACGAAGAAACTCTAAAAAGTCTATATAAGGAATGAAATCGAAAACGCATCTCGAGTAATCCAGACATTTGTTCAAACTTCAAATATATCTTCGACATCGACTGAAAGAAAATGAAAGGAAATGTAAGCTGTAACCAAATAGCGATATATATTTCAGTCACTTTCGTCGGCGACGGCGGCGGCCGCGGCGATCGAAGTGAGGTGATTGACCGCGCCTCGTGTGCATATAATGACTCCTGGAAAACCGTCTGGTGTGGGTCTAGGCTCCTGGGCCACCGAACTATGTTTTATGGAACCGCAAGACTATCGGGGAATCTGGGGTGATTTCATTTCATAACGACAAGGGTGTGACAAATATAAACATTTAGTGAAGGAGCCGGAGAAAATTTGATAATATTTTTAATCATTATTCTATCTCTAAAATTAGTGGATTAGCAGCAGAATCTTAGCTCATTGTTATTTGATTTATAAACTACTTCATTGTTCGTAATTTAACATGTTAATTGCCATATCAGTCATATGTACCATGAAGTTCTGTATGATCGATGTCAAAAATATATGTCAGACTTATGCAATTTGCAAGAAGACCACATTCTATTAAAGAATTTAGAATTTAGAACTTTAAAGAAAGAACCATAATAATTTAAACATTTTCTCATTGTTTATGTATATTGGTTGTTTGTTGTCTTTAAAAATGGTGAATTGTACATTTTATACATCTAATACATCAAATACCATTCATGTATGTGCAGTGCTGGATTTACAGTAGGGGCAGTCGAAGCTACTGCCCAGGGCGGCAGATTTTCGGGGACGGCAAAATTTGGATAGTGAGAAAAAAATGCTATACAATGTAATTAACTAATTGTTTTTAATAACAGTTTTTATTACAAGAAATATAATTAACTTTTGTTAATTTATATAAAGCATAATACGATTGTAATGCAAAATTTGGGTTTAAATAGCCGATTATTAAAATGTATTATTTTGCTTTGCCTTAATTTCCGAACGAAAATTATCAAATTGGTTAATAAGTTATTATCAAATTTGGCAATTTGGCTAATATAAAGTTCCGTAAACAAGCTGAAAGTGTAAGAAAAATATGTTCTTCAGATCTCGAGCCTTCTTGAGACGACAAATTTGTGCACTTTTAAGCGCCAAAAAAAAATTAAAGTCTAGTGACGCATGGCATTGTTCCATTAATTACTGCAAATTACTGGAACTTCTCGTACTGAAAATTACATTTTATAAAAAGCTTTAAAATTTTTCGAAAAATGAAAAAAAAGCCCTTTAAAATACTTCTTTTTTATATCTATATTAAAATTTGATTTGAAAACTATGATTTTTTTTCAAAGCAATCGCGCTCCGAAAAATTTCAAGAAAATTTAATTTTTATTTTTGGTACGGGAATAATATATAAAAACAATTCAAGTAAAATTTCAGGGATAGGGTGGCATTTTTGTCAGTGCCCTAAGGCGCCAAATTTCTAAATCCGGCCCTGTGTATGTGTGACATAAAAAATAGTATTTTCCAAATTCCATTTTCCTAAATTATCTAATAAAGTTAGGTTTATGCAATTTTTTTTCTGTACTATATGATGTACCAAATGTGTAATAGTAAAAACGTTTTTATATTCTAAGCAAATTTTTACGGTACTTTATATTTTGCTATATCAAAAAAGTTCAGCTTTCGTCGACTCTTAGATTACTTAAACTATCACATAAACGAGTTCTGAATTTGAAGCTATTCGTGCCTTCCACCAACTTTAACACATTTATGGTTATTCGTTTCTAATATTTCATATGAAAAAGGAAGAAACCCAGTTTAGTTTATTCAGCAATGTAATGATATGGATAAAATTTACAAAATTTATTAAAATTACGCATGAGGTTATAATTTAATGAACTATTTGGAATGAAAGGCTTAATATATATTGATATTCATAAACGTAAAATATTGTATGCAAGTTTTTTTTTTAATTTATAGTACATATTATAAAAAATTAATAAAAAACCTACAAATTTCAAAATATCAAAAATAAATAATAAGATTTTTTTAAATTGAATAAAAAAAAAATTAATTTTTTTCATAATTTTTTCATAAAATTAGTTATATAATGATTTATAATGAGTTCTATAATGATTTATTATTGCATCCCATAGTTTAGTGTTTTTCAGAAACCTATTATCTTTAATGACTGCATCTAATTAGAGAATTATTTGTAAAAAGCAAATACACTACCTATTTTTCATGTAGGGTAGAGCGGGCTTAAAGGTCCGCGGATCAAAAAATCCACCACCGATATCTCAGAGATCAGTAAAGTTAAGAATTTTTTAACAACAATATTTGAAAGTAAAAGGCAAAAGCCAGCTATCACCTTGATTCTTACTAAAAAATCCATAACAAAAGTATTTTTATATATATTTTCTTGCGTTGTTATTTGTTTTGATTGTGACCACTGTTGCTTAGTTTACCAGACCTTAATATAACTTTTAAGTATTCGTTATTTAAATGTTTTATAAAATTTATTGTTGATTTCAATATTATATTAATTTAGATTCAATAGTTTTTTTCATATAATCTCTAAGAAAGCTTGCACCTGCGTGGGGTAAAAGCGACCAACTAAATCTTCACTCTGGCGAAGGTGTAAAAAATAAAAATTAGAAAATAAAAAAATTAGGTTGAAATATGAAATTTTGCAAGAAAAACATTAAATAAATAGTCCCAAATGGCTGACGAATATTTCTGATAAAATACTAAATCAAGGTTAATTACAGTGTTATCTCTGTAAAAAATGCACCCATATTTTGTATTGATTGAATATTGCATCTTTTATTTCATAAAAGCCCTTTAAATTTAAAAATAAAATATTTGACCTGTTTGCCCCCTGGGCGTCTCACCTTACCACGCCGAAGGGGTAAGAAGGACCAGATAATACATTTTTCAAAAACAGAAAAAAACAAATATTTATAATGATGAATTTGGAATCTGGGAGTTTTACTAAACATAGTCAGATAATTGTTTGCTTGATATGTGTTATTTGTTGTGTTGTGATATAATATGATTGCTTTTTACAATATAACTGCCCAAAGTCAAATTGGACCTTTGTGCCCTACCTAACTTAACCTCACCTTATAATTCAAATGGAATAGTTAATTGAACATATTTTATCCTAATGTTACATTCTCTACCTTATATTTGAAGACAAGGTGCCTAACAAGCAATTGATCCTAGAAGTGATTTAGTATTCCAGTGGGGAAATGAATTTCTCGGTACGATGACAGAATATGTAAGTCGAGCGCGGTTCAAATGATGTGACACACTCGACAATTCACGTAATATGCTCTCACATGTGATATTGATCGATATATATATATATATATATATATATATATATATATATATATATATATACATCGCTTCCGTAGTAAATATAACGCCAATGCGAACGGAATTATAATTGATAATGTCACCCATAATATGGGATAATCTAATTTAATTTTTAATGATCAATATAGTGCAATACGCGGTGATCCTACATGTACTTACAGGTAAATTGAATGGTAATAACTTTATTAGTATATTTTACATAACGAGCAGTCGTAGTTGCTTTTTTTCAAATTCAACAGAAAAGGATTATGCACTCAATGTTTAAAAAATAAAATTATATAAATTTCAATAAGAATCATAATGTAATTTTTTTATATTTAATTTTGTGAGTTATTTATGATGCTTTATATAAATTTATCATCAGAATAGATGTTTTCTTTCACAATATGAGTTAAATTTAAACAAATATGATAAAATTATTAAATTTGCACAAAATATTTACTGTATTCAGCGAATGTAAGTAATTTTATTTATATATATACTAATATCGTATATCAACGTGAATATATAAAAATTTACTCGGTTGAAATAAAATAATATCAAATTTCATGTATGAGTACAAACTATTGTTTATATGAACAAGTACGATAATGGGAAAAATATATACATAAAAATATCTGGAGTGACAATTCCACTATAAATATTACTGAATCACATTAGAAAAACAAGGCTTTTCATGAAAAACTCTATGTATGGGTTCGCATTTTGTTTCACCATTTGATTAAATAAATATACTAAATTTAGGTACAAATATTAAAAATAGACTGTATATATATATATATATATATATATATATATATATATATATATGAATTTGATTTTTGATGTTCGACGTTGAAACTTATTATTTGATTATTCACCTTAAAATAAGACAGATCATTTACTTTAAACTTATAGTTTCAAAAACACAATTAATTTAATTATGCTGCACAGAAAAGAAACACTAAACAAAAAATTAAAAACTAGTGGTGTATGGCATCGTGCTTTAAGGCAAATTGCTGGAGCTTTCCGTACCGTAACGAATTGTTCGAGAAAATATTAAATGTTTTCAAATAGGTTACTAAATACTGTAACATTGTCCAATATTTTCAAAAAATATATAAACTAAATTACAAAAATGAAATTATTCACTTAAAGTATATAAGTGAGCTTTAGAACTTTAACCAGAATTAAAATTGAAATCGCAATTATTTTCGAAATTTAAAAAAAATTAAAAATTGAAATGAAAAAATGTTTTGTTCCAAAATCAATTATTTCGTCAACACAACAGAAAGTTCTTTGAATCATTTAAATAGGACGCTTAGTTCTCTCAAAAACTGCCATTTTTTGCACGTTTAGCTATGTATCTTCGAAATGGCTGGGCTGCCTTTGCCATAAACTAAGAACCACTTCTCCCAATAACATAACTGCTGGGCCTGCCTTTGCCAAAAACTAATCAGCACATCTAACGTGAACAAAAAAATGCGGACATACAAAACACACACACACGCATCCATTTTTTCTGAGGTATGCCAAAATGTTTAGAACCCTTCAAAACGTCGAGAAATGCAAAAATTTTCATTTTCGATGTTCGGCCCATTACTATAACTACCTTATGGGAAGTTAAAAATATACTAAATTTGAGTACAATTATTGAAAATAGAAAAGATACAAAAAAACAATTTCATGTATTTATTCCGCTTACATTTTAATGAAAAGTATATATATATATATCTTATATATAAAAATGGAGCTCTCTTTCAAATGTCCGAATAAAACTCGAAAACGGCTGAATCGATTGGGCCAGTCTTAGTCTTGAAAAATTCGTGCTAATCCAGAGAATGTCCAAAAGGTAAGAAATTATTTCAAATCCGCGTAGAAACTTTACATTTTAAATTTGAAAATTTTTGTAGAAGCGTAATTTAAATAGAACAATGGACGGTGGCAATTTCATGAAATGTCAAACGCTTTTGACAGATGATGTTCAATTATGTTTAATAGGATGTTTTACGCGAATATTATTTTTTTGTGATAAATTTGTAGTAAGTAGTTTTGTTTGTAGTTTTATTTATATACAAAAACGTTAGTAAACGGGCCCCAAGTGTTACTAGAGACTCAAAATATAAACTTTTTTGATATGTTAATATGAAAATGCATTTTTGGCATATTTTTCTCAAACACGGTGCTCTGAAAGATCTTATTTGTATAATTATATGCTCATTGGTATTTATAAAACATTTTCTAGGTTATATTATTTTTTATTTATGTTATTTAAATTCAGAACCTAAATTTGGTATCGATCAAATGGACCTTTTGTCAAATAACATTTTTCCAGTTATAATTTCACAGAATTTATCGCAGAATAGATAGTAATATATGAAGGTCCGGGGTTAAAAAGGCCAACCACCGATTTGTCAAAAATCAGTAAAGTTAAGCATTGTTTAACAACAATATTTGAAAGTAGAGGAGAAAAGATGTATAGCCAGCTACCAGCTTGATTTGAAAACGGTAATCTTTGAAATGGCGGAGATAAACGGTAATCCTTGAGAATCCATAATAAAAGTATTTTCTTCCGTTGGTAGTTTTTAAGCATTAGTTAAAAATGTAATTATTTTGTAAAATACCTTTGAAACTATTTTAAACTATATTATTTAAATCTTTTTGCCACCTGCCCGTTTCAAGTTACCCCGCCTACAGGGTAAAAAGGTCTAGATAACAAATTTTTGAAAGACGGCAAAAAAGCACATTTCTACAATGATGAAGTAGAAGGCAGTTTATTGAACTCAGATAATTGTTCGTTTGATATGTGTTATTTGCTGTGATATAATTGTTATGGTTTTCACAATATAGTTTACATTTGCTCAAAGTCAAATTGGACTTTTGTGCCTCGCCCTGCTCTACATATATAGAATATTCAAAATGTTCAGAAACCTTTGAAACGTAAAGATATAAAAAAATTTCATTTTTGATTTTTTTGCGATTACTATAACTTGCCCTACGGGAAGTTAAAAAAATATATAGGCTTCGGATTATCCGGACATCCGATTATCCGGAATTCAGATTATCCGGAATTCGGATTATCCGGAATTCGGATTATCCGGAATTCGGACATCCGATTATCCGGACATCCGATTATCCGGACATCCGGTTATCCGGACATCCGATTATCCGGACATCCGGTTATCCGGACATCCGATTATCCGGACATCCGATTATCCGGACATCCGATTATCCGGACATCCGATTATCCGGACATCCGATTATCCGGACATCCGATTATCCGGACATCCGATTATCCGGACATCCGATTATCCGGACATCCGATTATCCGGACATCCGATTATCCGGACATCCGATTATCCGGACAACCGGGTATCCGGACATCCGATTATCCGGACAACCGATTATCCGGACAACCGACTATCCGGACATTCGATTATCCGGACATCCGATTATCCGGACATCCGATTATCCGACATCCGATTATCCGGACATCCGATTATCCGGACAACCGATTATCTGGACATCCGATTATCCGGACATCCGATTATCCGGACATCCGATTATCCGGACATCCGATTATCCGGACAACCGATTATCCGGACAACCGATTATCCGGACAACCGATTATCCGGACATCCGATTATCCGGACAACCGATTATCCGGACATCCGATTATCCGGACAACCGATTATCCGGACATCCGATTATCCGGACAACCGATTATCCGGACAACCGATTATCCGGACATCCGATTATCCGGACATCCGATTATCCGGACATCCGATTATCCGGACATTCGATTATCCGGACATCCGATTATCCGGACACCGATTATCCGGACATTCGATTATCCGGACATCCGATTATCCGGACATCCAATTATCCGGACAACCAATTATCCGGACAACCGATTATCCGGACAACCGATTATCCGGACATCTGATTATCCGGACAACCGATTATCCGGACAACCGATTATCCGGACATCCGATTATCCGGACATCCGATTATCCGGACATCTGATTATTCGGACAACCGATTATCCGGACAACCGATTATCCGGACATCCGATTATCCGGACATCCGATTATCCGGACATTCGATTATCCGGACATCCGATTATCCGGACAACCGATTATCCGGACATTCGATTATCCGGACATCCGATTATCCGGACATCCAATTATCCGGACAACCAATTATCCGGACAACCGATTATCCGGACAACCGATTATCCGGACATCTGATTATCCGGACAACCGATTATCCGGACAACCGATTATCCGGACATCCGATTATCCGGACATCCGATTATCCGGACAACCGATTATCCGGACATCCGATTATCCGGACATCCGATTATCCGGGACATCTGATTATCCGGAACCGATTATCCGGACAACGATTATCCGGACATCCGATTATCCGGACATCCGATTATCCGGACATCCGATTATCCGGACATCCGATTATCCGGACATCCGATTATCCGGACACCGATTATCCGGACAACCGATTATCCGGACATCCGATTATCCGGACATCCGATTATCCGGACATCCGATTATCCGGACATCCGATTATCCGGACATCCGATTATCCGCAATCCGATTACGGACATCCGATTATCCGGACAACCGATTATCCGGACAACGATTATCCGGACATCCGATTATCCGGAATCGATTATCCGGACAACCGATTATCCGGACAACCGATTATCCGGACATCCGATTATCCGGACATCCGATTATCCGGACATCGATTATCCGGACATCCGATTATCCGGACAACCGATTATCCGGACATCCGATTATCCGGACATCGATTATCCGGACATCCGATTATCCGGACATCCGATTATCCGGACATCCGATTATCCGGACATCCAATATCCGACAACCGATTATCCGGACATCCGATTATCCGACATCCGATTATCCGGACATCCGATTATCCGGACATCCGATTATCCGACATCCGATTATCCGGACATCCGATTATCCGGACAACCGATTATCCGGACAACCGATTATCCGGACATCCGATTATCCGGACATCCGATTATCCGGACAACCGATTATCCGGACAACCGATTATCCGGACATCCGATTATCCGGACATCCGATTATCCGGACATCCGATTATCCGGACATCCGATTATCGGGACATCCGATTATCCGGACATCCGATTATCCGGACATCCGATTATCCGGACACCACCGATTATCCGGACATCCGATTATCCGGGACATCCGATTATCCGGACATCCGATTATCCGGACATCCGATTATCCGGACATCCGATTATCCGGACATCCGATTATCCGGACATCCGATTATCCGGACATCCGATTATCCGGACACCGATTATCCGGACATCCGATTATCCGGACATCCGATTATCCGGACATCCGATTATCCGGACAACCGATTATCCGGACATCCGATTATCCGGACATCCGATTATCCGGACATCCGATTATCGACGACCGCCGATTATCCGGACAACGATTATCCGGACAACCGAATATCCGGACAACCGATTATCCGGACAACCGATTATCCGGACAACCGATTATCCGGACAACCGATTATCCGGACATCCGATTATCCGGACTTCCGATTATCCGGACTTCCGATTATCCGGACTTCGGATTATCCGGAATGTTATTTAAATTCAGAACATAAATTTGGTATCGATCAAATGACCTTTTGTCCGATTATCGGACATCCGATTATCCGGACATCCGATTATCCGGACATCCGATTATCCGGACATCCAATTATCCGGACATCCGATTATCCGGACATCCGATTATCCGGACATCCGATTATCCGGACATCCGATTATCCGGACATCCGATTATCCGGACATCCGATTATCCGGACATCCGATTATCCGGACATCCGATTATCCGGACATCCAATTATCCGGACATCCGATTATCCGGACACCCGATTATCCGGACATCCGATTATCCGGACATCCGATTATCCGGACAACCGATTATCCGGACAACCGATTATCCGGACAACCGATTATCCGGACCTCCGATTATCGGACATCCGATTATCGGACATCCGATTATCCGGACATCCGATTATCCGGACATCCGATTATCCGGACATCCGATTATCCGGACATCCGATTATCCGGACATCCAATTATCCGGACATCCGATTATCCGGACACCGATTATCCGGACATCCGATTATCCGGACATCCGATTATCCGGACATCCGATTATCCGGACATCCGATTATCCGGACATCCGATTATCCGGACATCCGATTATCCGGACTTCCGATTATCCGGACTTCCGATTATCCGGACTTCGGATTATCCGGACTTCGGATTATCCGGACTTCGGATTATTCCGGAATGTTATTTAAATTCAGAACCTAAATTTGGTATCGATCAAATGGACCTTTTGTCGAATAACATTTTTCCAGTTATTCGGACTCCGATTGAATTATACGATTCTTGATTCTCTAGAAATTGTCTAGCATATACCTTATTTAGCAAAACAACGTTTGCCGGGTCAGCTAGTATATATATATATATATATATATATATATATATGTTTAATTTGAGTTTAATATTCGGGCGTAACATCAATAAAAATAGTATGAGTTTTTTTAAAAAATTTATTTATTTAAAATCCATACGTTTCGGCTAGCATCTTAGCCATCATTCAGTGGTAATCAAGTTAAAATTTTGTATCCTAATATAGCATATGAAACCATTATTAATCCATGGTATGAGTATGTGCACATTGATAAGATATGTATTTTTTAACACAAACATCACAAATGGTAAAACACACTAATAATCATGATAACTTGACAAGTTGTCGAAACTATGTATTTACTCTTCGGAGTTTAGGATAGAAATCTAAATTTATATCCTAAACTCCGAAGAGTAAATACATAGTTTCGACAACTTGTCAAGTTATCATGATTATTAGTGTGTTTTACCATTTGTGATGTTTGTGTTAAAAAATACATATCTTATCAATGTGCACATACTCATACCATGGATTAATAATGGTTTCATATGCTATATTAGGATACAAAATTTTAACTTGATTACCACTGAATGATGGCTAAGATGCTAGCCGAAACGTATGGATTTTAAATAAATAAATTTTTTAAAAAAACTCATACTATTTTTATTGATGTTACGCCCGAATATTAAACTCAAATTAAACATATATATCAACATCAAATTCAAGACTATTCAAATATATATATATATATATATATATATATATATATATATATATAGTAATATCTTTGTTCGACGTTGAATCAGCTTCGAAAACATAATGAATTTAATTATACAGAAGGACACACACTAAACAAGCACATTAAAAAATCAAACATTTCCAACTGGGTTATATTTTTTAGGTTATTATAGGAAATTTTTTCAGTATCAGTTCATTTTGATCTCACGTAAATATAAATATATATAGTAGAATATATAAATGCTATAACATGTTTATTGTTTTCAGTTTCAATTATAATATTCAGTATGTTTTCCTTATAAAAGTTTTTATGATCAGTTACATTTGTTGTTGAAATTAAAAATGCTATTGAGATTATATTATATGATATATTATATGAGATATATTATATGTAATTATATATCACATATAATCAATATATTATAATATGCACTCAAATATGCATATATAATAAAATTTATTACCTTATAGTTTCATAAATCTTATCAAAATCCATAAATTCAGAATATAATGCTGCTTGAAATGTGACTGTTCATATATCACTCTCCAATAGTGCTATGTAAAATATTGCGTACGTCTAACCAGTCCTGAAGCATCATTTATATGGCCTGCTTAACTTTAATGTAGCCTGATACAGTAATCCCTGACCCGCTGCTGACCAGTCGGCAGCTGGCAGAGCGTCATTCAACTCACTAGGACCGTAACGCAAATCTGAATCCGAATTGCCCAAACGTGCATATCATTCGAAATAATGCCGAAAGGACCATACTCTGAATGATTATAAAAAAACGAGGGCCAGTGCTCTTGTAAAAGATCGAACGTCTTATAATAGTAATTATTTGATTGTAAAATATGTATCGTATTCACTTATCGTAATACACTTCAAATTATAATACAACCAAACAATAACGTGTTTAGTGATTTGAAAATGAACATAATGTTGATAAATAATAAATAATAATTTAAAAAAAAACAAATAATTATTATTACCTTATAATACTGAAAACATTTTTTGAAAACTTTACTGCATTAAATAGAGATTTGAATTTTGTTATCATGTTATCAATATCCAGAGGCCAAATCTCCGAATAAAATAATTATGTAAAATTACTAGTTCTTTATTAAATAGTCGTACGACGACATTAATATTCTAACGTTTAATCATTGGAGCTAGTCCTTAAAAGTTAAAACGGTGCTCCATCAAGAGTTGGTCTCCTCATAACTGCATACATATTTACTTAATTTAAATTATTTTAAATTAGTTTTAACTGAATTTACATTTTTATTTACTATTTGTTTTATATTTGTACATCTTTCCAGGGTAAAGATTCAGTTAGTTCATATTATTTATCCCACCCACAGGTAATAATATAGAGAATATTTAAAAACATGTTAAATCTATCTGAAAAATTATCATCTTATAAAACAATAAATAATGTAAATTCAAAAAATTATATCAAGATTTTCAATAACTAAACAAGTTTTAGCCATGGAAGTTAGGCCTTTAAAGTTAATACGATGTAAAATGCTCTATCAAAAATTGTATACAGTAGTTCATATTATTCACCCCACCCACATGTAAACTATTATAGTATAAAAATTATATAAAACATCTGTAGAATCTAATTGAAAATTATCATCTTGAAACAAATTAAATAACGGAAATTAAAAAATTATATCAAGATTTCATATACTAAAAAACAGTGCTCAAAAAAACTAACTACGAAAAAAAATACTTATATTCTAGATTTTTCAACATGACTGTTTATCTCCTGATAGCAACATTGCATGATTTAAGACGATAGCTAATACACATTTTTTCCCTACTACTTTCAATATTATTGTTTAAAATTCCTAACTTTACTTGTTTTTGAGATATCCGTGATGAACCTCTTTTTACCATAATGAAAAATATTAATAAAAGTTAAAACACATTTATATTAACTTCCCGTAGGGTAAGTATAGTAATCGCAAAAAATCGAAATGATGAAAATTTTATATATCTTTACATTCACAAAGGTTTTTAAACATTTTGGCATACCTTAGAAAAAATGGATGGTGTGTAGAAAAAGTTTATGGTGTGTGTTGTGTACGGATACAAATTTTCGTTGACGATTTCGGGAAACCGATCAACCGATTGAAAATTCAAAAAAACTTCGATCGTATTGATAAGGAGTACGTGCTGATAGTTTTTGTCGAAAGCAGGTCTAGCTGTTCCGAAAGATACGGGGCAAAAAGTGCCAAAAAAACAACGGTAACTATGTAAAATTCAAAAAAACATTTTACTGTATTGATAAAGATGAGAAAACTGATTAAATTTTTGGGAAGGCAGGTCTAGTGGTTATAGGCTCTCAATAAAATAAGTTAAAAAGTGTCATTGGCGGTCAAAAATATTTATTGGATATATATACATCAAATTATCGGTATTTTATAGATATTTTAATAATGTGTACACATTTTGTGTAATTTTTTTGGGTTCAACATTTTTAATTAAGGTACGGAAAGTATCAGCAATTTGCCTTAAGGCGCGATGCCATGCACCCCACTAGTTTGATTTTTAATTGTCATTTAAAAATCAAACATTAAAATCTTTGTCTAGAGTACATTAAGAGGTGTACCAGCCTTGTGTCTATAGGCGGTATACGCAAACATGGCAAATTTCCTATTAAACCCCACATCAAGAATTTTATTCGGATCTGATGACGTCCGCAGAAGTAATACAAGCAAGAAAACTACTAAAGACGTGTATGATCCGATGAAATCCGGAAGAAATAAACTGCCTCTCATTTGAAATGAGAGTGAGCTTGAGGCGTCTCTAAGAGAGATTTAAATATGTAATTCAATCGGGTTTGTCATCTTGGGGCACGAGAGATGTGAGGGATAAATTGCGCAGATTATGATGTATTTGCGCTGTTGGGAAATAGAAAATAAATAGAGTACTAATATTTTGTAGTAAATTGATTTTTGAAATTGAAGTAAAAATCATACAG
>NW_020537646.1:21102383-21132803 GCF_003426905.1 Ctenocephalides felis | reverse complement strand
AATTTGAGAAATTTGAATTGAAATATTTTAATATATACATGTATAATTCACTTATAAAAGAACTTACCGGAATTTTGCTGACTTTAAGGAACTCCAATAAGGCTTCTAAAGATCCTAATGTACTTGCTTGCACATAAACACCTCTTTCTTGCAACTTGATGCCACTTAAAGCACTTTTCAGTTCTTTAGCTACCTCATCTCTACAAAGTAAATTTTATAATGGTAATGAATCCAAATGATAGTTATTTTATGTACTAATTGAATAAATGATATAAATTCAACTTCATTAAAAATGTTTTATGATAATATATATATATAAATAAATAAATATTGTACCTAATATGTCAATTTCATCTGGCTTTTGTGCAACTTGTAAATTTAAACCTGCAATTGCTTTTTCCAATCTTTTGCAGCTATCTTTACACCTTGTGCTGCAACTACTTCTTTGTGTTCAATATAAGCATTCTATAAATATAAAAACAAATATGTATAACACAAAACTTAATTATTAAAATCACAGAAAAACCTAATTATAAATATATTTGCAATTCAAGATACTTACTTTAACTCTGAGTTCCTTCATTGGTTGGGGCATTAGTAATGATCTAATTTGTGTAACTATGGGTCCATCAGTACCAGCTAAAATAATCGTATCTCCTTCTCTTAAAGTTCCATTTATTAAAATTGCATCAATGGTTGTACCATGCCCAGGTATCGCTTTAACCTTAAATGGGAATATAGATATAAACCTGTTCAATCAAAGTTTCGTTTTTTTTTTTTATCAAATTACTGATATATTTAACATTATATTAAATTAATATAGCACTAATTTATAAAAATAAGTATAGCTTATATTTTTATATCAAAACTACTATTATAGGTTATTGATGTTAAAAATTCAATTAATAATCAATTAATAAACTTGTAAATAACATGAATAAAATTCTTTACCTCTAATACTGTAGCTTGCAAATCTTCACTAAACATCAAGCGTTTTGCTAACATATTCTGGCATGAATCAACAATTAAGGCTAAGAGATTACCCATTCCTTCTCCAGTTATGGCAGAAGTTGGAACTAAAGAAACGTAACTTCTTGGGTCAGGGTTTTCATGAAATAGAGCTGCATTTAAACCCTAGTGAAAATAAAACATATTGATAAGAAGACAACAAAAGTTCATAAATATTTAAAGAGAATATGCTTATTATTAAAATTTGTCATTTTGATAATAAGTAATTATTCTTCTGAAAGTTTTAGATGTAAATTATAGTTTTTTTAAATAATATTTGTACTGACTCTACGAAATAAACAAAACATACTTGCTCAGCAAATTGAACTATGATTTCTTTAGTTCTTTGTTCAAATTCTAATTGTGTATTCGGTGCTTGGGCTTTGAGAACGTCTCGTACATCTTTCCTAGCCATAGTTGACCAATCATACAATCTGTCAATTTTGTTCAATGCAACAATAAACGGAGTTTTCTTAGTTTTTAATAAGTTAATAGATTCTAAAGTTTGTGGTTCCAAACCGTGCATAATGTCAACAACCTGAAAAATTAACCAGAAAACATAAAACTGTGTTATATACATATTTAATTTGAACGTCACTTAGGATAAAAATCTTATATATTTCATAATTTACTAGTGTTAAAATAAATGTATTAGTACATATATAATATGTATTATATATGTACATATAAACTGTTAATATGCTTTATAAACTATTTTAAAAATTGAATTATAATTACCAAGATAGCAATATCACACAAAGAAGAACCTCGACTTCTCAGATTGCTGAAAGATTCGTGACCAGGTGTGTCAATAATCAGTAAACCAGGAATTTTGAATACAGTATCTGATATCTAAAAATTAAACAACTGTATTTATTTTCTACTATAACTATTTTTCATGTTTTCAAAAAAAAATAAAATTATTATTATCAAATCAAAATAAACTATATATTTTAATTCTAACCCCTTTAACAATTTTAACTTGCTCCTTTATGTTTTCTATTGGAACATTTGTAGCACCAATTTGTTGAGTAATACCACCAGCTTCACCATCTTGCACATTTGTGCGACGTAATTTGTCAAGAATTTTTGTTTTTCCAGTATCTACATGTCCCAACACACAAACCACCGCAGCTCTCAGTTTGTCTAATGATTTATTCTGTTCTGCATCAATTCTGCGTTTCTGTAAATAATTAAAATATTGATAAAATCAATAGTTTTTTTTTAAATATTTGATTTATTTTCATTAGCAAGTGGTACTTGTATTCTCTGGAGAGCCTTTTCTCGTTTCTTTTTCTGCATCAGTTCTATTATCACTGTCTTCGCTACTTTCAGATTCTGACTCAGAATCACTTTCTTCTTCAGACTCTTCTTCTGAAGAAGTTTCTTCCTTTTTACTTTCTGCAGATTGATCCACTTTTGTTTCAGACTTTGCAGTTACTGCTACAAAGTTTATAAACATTTCAATAAAATAAAATATCATTTACTACAAATATGTTCTTTGTTCTTTGAGTATTATAGTAATAATGCATAATTTGTAAATTAACCTGGTGTTTCAGTTGTGCTTTCCTCTTCACTGCTTGAATCAGCATCCCATGCATCCTTAACATCATCTTCTTCGGCAATAGCTTTTGTTTCGGCACTTTGCTCAACCACATTCTCTGCTGGTTGTTCGCCTACTTTATCAGCATCAACTTGAGATTGCACTTCCGTAGATTCCTTATTACCTTGCTGTTTAGATTTATTAGGTCGAATTCTTGTTCCAAGTCTATAAAAGTAATTAACTTATGTTTGAATAAATTTACCAATGCAAATTTACTTGTTGAAACATATTTTTCTAAATTCAAATTTTCAATTCATGAAGTAAGTTTCTAGAATAATGAAATAGCATAAGTAAAAAATAAACATAAATAAAAAGATTCTTAAAAATCGAAAGTATGCAAACCTAGGTTTCTTCTCTCCCACTTCAGGCATTTCTAGTCCCCTTGCCTTAAGAGATTCAAGCATTGCTTGGGCTCTAGCTTTATCTGCTTTTTGTTTTGCAGAAAGTAGTTTGCCTTCAGCTTTTAAACGTTCTTTACGTTCCTTTTCCTTTTTCTTTTTTTTTTCTTTCCGCTCTTGTTCCAACCTAATCTAAAGTATATCAAAAACAAATCAGTTGATAAATTCATTAAAAGAAATAAATTAAATAGAAAAACAAAAAAATATATACTAGATAAATATATCCTAATGAGCAATAATTTGAGTTATTATTCACAATTTATTGTTCTCACTTGTTCTAATCTAGCAGCTTCAGCTTCCTCTTCCTTGCGAATCCTTTCTTCTTCTTCTCTTTGCAATTTTTCTTGTTCTTCTCGGAGTTTTTTCAAAGCATCTTGCATTGCTGCAATTGTTTTTTTGCCTGGTCCTTTGCCCGCTGCCTTCGCATCCTCAGCTGCTTTTGCACCTAAAACAAAATTTCAAGTAATTTTTTTCCAAAAAAATATAGTCAGCCAAAAGCTGCTCTCTTTCATTATTTGACATGTTATTTAACCCATATCAACATCACTAAAAATAATAATATTAATTTATTATATTCACCATCATGAGACAAATTTTCTTTAACGTATTAATTTATACAAATATTTTTTATACTAATTATTTAATATATAAAATATTAAAAAAATGATATAAATATAAGCACTTTATCTTGAAGATCTGGCTATCGAAACATGTTAAAGATGAAGTCAAAATTATTACCTTTCTTCTTTTTTTCTTTTTATCATCATCTTCTTCTGCATCATCTTGTTTATTTTCATCATCATCCCCCGCTACTGTTTCAACTTGTTGCTTACTACTTTCTTCTGCTGATTTTGTAGATTGGTCAGTATTTACAGGTTTAACTTCCTAAAAAGTAATTAAAAAAATAATATTTTGATGATTAAAATTAATTCATTTGACTTTACTATTTTAGTAAGTTATTTATCAAACTTTATCAAAGAACACCTTTTGCTTCATCTGCAATTTTTCTGCTTTTCACGCTCTTTTTTTTCTTTCTTCTTCTGAGCTGCAGTTTTAACCGTTCCTCCAGACTCTTCATTTGTATCATCTTTTACTTCACTTTGATCTTTAATTTCAGTTTTAATGCTTGGTTTGGCTTGCTTTTCTACCTGAGCTACTTTCTCTACTTTTCCCACATTTTCTTCTTCTTTAACATCCTTTTTGACACCGGAATATTCAAGTTCTAGTTCAGCTAAAACTTTCTCTATATCTTCTTCACTATCATTTCGTTTCTTTTTAGACTTTTTGCTTTTTTTACCACCATCAGGTTTTGGCTTATTATCTTCAATACTATCACTTCTATCTATCTTTTTATTAGCTTTTTTATTTTTCGATGAAGTATTAGTAGTAGATTCAGAAATTTCATTGTCACTTGGCGCTGATTCTGCTGAATCTATTAAAAAAAAGTTAAATAATATTTTATTTAACACAATTTCGAATTGTATAATGTAGATATTTAAAGATGTTTTTATGATATAAAATGATATAGTTATGTATATATATATATATATATATATATATATATATAAGTAAAATGTAAGAATGTTAACATAATAAAATACTATTTTTTATAGTTTATAACAGTACTGATAAAAAATTGAATTTATTTATTTTATATAACTTTGTAATTTGCTTATTATCTCAATTTCAACTTAAAAACAAGAAATAATGTTTTGATATATACCTAAGTCAGTGATTTCCAACCTGTGGGGCGCGCTCCCCTGGTGGGGCGCCATACCGTTCCAGGGGGGCGCAAAGCTGTTTCAAAAATATTATTTTTAAATGCTGAGTAAGTGTCAAAAACAAATCAGCAAAATACTTAAAGTACTTCTAAGAGTGTTTGAACTCAAAAAAGAAATTGCAATAGTTCTTGCTGATAACAAAAGAGATGGAGCAATCTTATTTTAGGACACAAAGTTCCTCGCAAAATTTGCGTATTTAGTTGATATTTTTCAAAGACTTAGCGATTTAATTAAATCAATGCAAGGATTAGAAATCCATTTGTCATTGAAAAACATGATGATTTGGTCATTCAATAGCAGAGCAGAAAATGATAATTGATCTATCTAGTGATAGCACATTGACGCAGATGTTTCAGGACGAAAATATATTGTTAAGTTTTGGTTACCAGTAAAGGACGATTTTCCTACTTTGGCAAATAATGCTTTAGAAATTTTAGATCTTACTTATGTGAAACAGAAAATTATTATAATAAATAGTTATGTTTGTATGTATATTTTTTATAATACTGTGTATTATTTGGCATAATTTCAGTTATATTAAGTATCTTTAAATTAAATTGTTAGAAAAATAAGAATGGGAGGGGGGCGCAATATTTTTATCATTCAAAAGGGGGGCGCAAGGAAGAAAAGGTTGGAAACCGCTGACCTAAGTTTTTAATATTTTTATATAAGAAAATATATAAGCATCATTAAAATGCAATTCTCAAAATTTTACCTTCTACAGCTAAAAGAGCAAATCCTCCTTTCTTTATATCAGGCTTCTTAGCCTTCGGTTTCTCAATTTCTTTGTGAATATTTAAATCATCAATCTCATTAGTGATGTCATCAACATCACTATCATTGTCAACTACCTTTTTCTTTTTGTCTTTCTTTGAAGATTTTTTCTTTTTGCCTGTATCTTCATTATCTGAGTCTATAATTTTTTCTTGTGGTTTAGATTTAGTTTTTCCCTTTGTTGTTTCTTTAACTGCAGCATCAGTAGTATCAATATCACTATCTCTATTATTTTATTATTCAATGTTAGAAAATCTAGTAATATATTAATATTGAGTAGTGTTATCAAAAGTTACTTACAATTCGTCATCATTTGCGTTTTTTTTAAGCTTTTTCGCTTTTCCCATATTGATGGTTAAGTTTGAGGTTATGGAAGAAATAAAAGAGAAATTATAAAATTAAAGAATACGATAAAAATTAACATATGAAAACAGTAGTTCAAAATATAATTTTTAGTCATATATACTACATTTCCTATATAATTTTTATGCACATGCCGGCATCCAGAATTAATTTAAAACATCACTCAACCTAGAAAATTGACATTTACGTTTCACATTTCTTGGTACCAACTGCCGAGATGAAACATGTGGTAAATGCCAACGTGACCAAAATATATTCAGAAGTTTTCAGCACGTGGTAAATCTGCGGGAAAGTAAACAGAATTCAAACATAAAAAATTGTGCAATATCAAAATCATTCTATATTGCAAATAAAAACGTTGTACAAATACATAGATGTTATAAATAAAATATGTTATTTTATTCTAAAGTTAATATAATATTAAAAATATAATTACAAGAATCCTTTTTGTAGAAATCTATATTTGATCAAATTAATAGTACAAAAATTGATTTCAAATTCATTATTTAGAAGAAACCTTCCAAAAACATAATTTTCGGTCATTAGCCACACAAACATATGGCAAGATATAATGCCAGGTCAAGCCTCCAAATAACATAAGTGATGACGTTAATTGCGGTAATTTCATTCTTGTATGAGTAACTTTTAAAGTGTTATGCGGTCGACCTACTGTCGCTAATACTAGATCACTGATTGATGAAAACCTTAAGAAATATGCACCATCTTCATGCAGTGGTCTTGTTTCAATAGGTCGACTAGAAAATAATAGAAAAAAATATCAATTCAAATATATATAATATATAATTATATTTCAAAAATATAACATGAAAATATTCAGCGATCAGGTTACAAATACATATCACATTAAGTGACTGTTAGATATTGTAGGTATTGTATCTTAATAAAATATTTTGATAACTACAATTTATATAATTAATCAATATAAAACCAGTCAATTTATCTTCATTAATTAGTAAAATTATAATGTTGCAATAAGTTTTTTTATTAGATTGTGCAACCAATTATTAATTAATAGATTTTACAACTTAACAATCTTAAAACTAGTTTTAACCCATAAATCCATTAACTAATAAAATGTTGAAGTCGTAATAAAATACACATAATCAAAAATTAATTACCTCGGCTTTTCCATATCCCATACTATTAACTCTCCCGAAGTTATAGCAGCTACTCGAGCCCCATTAGAAGGAGCCCAATGAGCACTCATAAGAGGAACACTTCCAGCATCCAAAGACAATATAGCTTGTTGAGAGTGTATATTATACAAATGTATGAGCCCATTCTTTTCAGCAGCCAATAACTTTCCTAATGGACATTTGAAATTGAACTTACATATAAAATTTGAATGAAATAAAGAAGATAAAATAGAAAAGCTTTAAATACTGTATTCATATTCTAGAATTATTATTAGATATGGTATAAAATATTACCATTCTCTTCTGGATGCCAACATACATCCATACCAGGAGATGATAAATTTAATGTAGCAACACACTTATCTGTGCTGGTGGTACTTTTAGTGGTCCATAATTTTACTGTATGATCATCACTAACAGAAGCTATGTAATCACCTTCAGGTTCCCAACTTACTGAATTTATATAATTAGAGTGACCGGATAATACAGTAACAGTATCGTTATCCACCATATTACTTTTAATAATCCGAATTTGAAAATCAGCACAGGCTATGCAAAACAACACCACCTAAATAAAATTAGCATCTTAACAAAACATTATAACTTAAAATCAATGTATAACTATTTTACCTTTGGTATAACAGAAAGCGAAGTATCAGGTGACCAGCAGATCGAATGGCATCTACTGTCATTGTGAAACTCACGCAGGATTGTCCAATCATATGGTGTAGAAAGTTCATCATTTGCTTCCTAAATAATTTTTGAATAATATGTAGAAAGTATTAATATTTCTTTATTTCATTTACATTAATTACTCATGAAGCATTAGGAAAAGATTATTATTATATATAGTAATCACATTGTTATTTTCAAGAAATGCAAAATTCAAAATAGCTGTGCATATAATTTTAAGGTTCTAATAAAAAATATATAAGTTTTAGTACAACAAATTTATCTCTTTATCTTTGACTGTGAATTAAAGTTTTAAATCTTTATTATTAGTAGCAATAAAAACCAAATCATAAAAAATAAACACATATCAAATATTACCTGAAATCTTATGCTGGCAACGGTGATCTTATTAAGCAGCGCTATACATAATAAATTCTGTGACCATTCGTAAGGTGAAAATGCTACACTATAAATTTGCTCAGCAAGTAAAATTGTATGAGTGGGTATTGTATCTTGGTGCATCTTATGCATTTTTTAAAAGATCTTCTATATTATTAAATACTAAATATATGACTGAATTGATTTTATCTTGAAACAGGTATTTAATAACATTGAATAATTATATTCAGTTGAACATACCAGTTATAATTAACTCATATAGATATATAATTAAATATAACGAATAAATATAATAAATACATGAATATGCACGTAATTCAGAATATAATGCACAAATGATACTGTGGAACGATCCTAACCTAAGACTAACTGTCAAAAATATGTTAACGGTTTTAGGAAATTAACAGGTTAGAATTTCAAAATGAAAATTTTGATCGGCTCAAATTTGCGACTATCATAGGACCCCTAAGTCAGGCCTATTGAGTTCGTTCCGAGCATCTGACGTCCGAACTGTCCGAACGTCCGCGCATGCCAGAACATTTTTTCTGTTCATCCAAATTTCGGATTCAATGTTGCGGATTGTCAGTAATGCGTTCCATCAAGTCGATGAGTAAACTATCATTTTTGTGTTTGTACCCGTACAAACAAAAACTCGCAATTTATACGATTAAATTACTTTTATTTAATTCCAAATAGAACATTAAAAATTAATGAATTTACAGGAGTCCAAATTGTAGAATATTAGATTAAAGCGACATAACGTATATAACTAGGAAATATTACAAAGCAAATTCATGCTATCAAGTTATATTTTTATTAGAATATGTTTAATATAATATATATATATATATATATATATATATATTAAACTAATATTATGTATTAAAATAATAATTACTATTATTACGAGTGAGCTGAGTTCGAAACGCGTTGGATGTATCCAAACCAAATTGCCAATGCCATGAAAAATCAGAAGAGTTTGGTCTAGTTTGAAACAGTTTCGGACTGTCATTGGCTATGGAACGAACCCAATATCTCAGTACAAAATCCGCGTTCACAACGCGTAGTTCCAGTCACGACCGCTAGGCGCAAATTTGGCGCTAGTGAGCCGATGACAAGTTTGACAGGTTAGTAATTCACGAGCAATATGTACCAGAAATGTCAAAATTTTGTTTTGATTCTTATTGTGATTGTTGTGTTTACAAGTGTTTTATAATTGTTTATACGGTTTTATTTGTGATTCAAACAAAATCTATAACTCTTAAATGAAGAGGATATAAAGCAGTTGTTAAAGCAGTGTATAATTTAATCACAATACATTTTGGGAGCAAGCTAGGGCTCTTTTATAAGAAAGGCAAGGCTTCTCTAACTTTTCAGAATTGTATTAAACTTTGGAGGCTCTTAAATATATATGGAAAAGCATAAATAGACTAGACTTTACATTTTTAGGAACGCCACTGAGTTAATGAACGAAATCCAATTGCCGTGCAAGATGATAAAATAAGTTAATTTAATGCAGCAGTTTTTTGAATATTCAAGATAATATCAAGAGCCATTTAGCATGACTGGATTTATCGCAAAGAATGTGCTGAAAAGTGACAAATCTTACTTGGAATGATTATTAGTTAATAAAGTAATGCACAGACACTATAATTTAAACACCATGTTTTGTGTTCACAACATTATTGCTAGTGAATAATGAATGATTATCCACTTGAAGGCAGGAATCCTGTAATTCGTTAAACTTTTTATTTTTCCTTTTTTTTAAATAAATATGTTTGTTGCAACATATTGCTATTTACTTTGATATCTATTTTAATATATGTATTATTGTTTGGTATGTTTTGTTATTGTATAACAATGTCAATATAAGACTATTGTAATGCAAAATTTAAATACAAATAAATTATTTTTAAAATTGACAATTTTCTTTTATTTCTAATTTTGGCGCTTTAATTTGAATGCATTTTGGAGCACGAGGCTGCCGAGCGACATGCGATTAAAGCGCCATCACCCAATATTGCGGTCGTGACTTTCCCTAGCTCTCTGAACGCAAATACCGCGAGAGAGAAACGTCTATATTAATATATTGTCTAGGCCCCTAAGTAGCATACGACACGAAGCTAATTTCTACGAACATGATGACGAACAATGACGAATAAGAGCCTCTAAGTAGCCATTTTAAACGCGGATTTTGTTCTGAGATAATTGGTCAATAATAAAAATTTAAGCAGTGAATAAGATCAATTTATACGTAAAAATATATGTAGTAAAATTAATACTCAACGTGAAGCAAATAGAATAAAAGATTCTTTAAAAAAACCAATAGCTACCCCAAAAAATCACCAAGTTGAGCAAAGTAATCAAGTTCAACAAACAAAAACAAAATAAAGTGATGTGGATAAGATAAAATTTAACAAATAAAATATAGGAGGAAGTATGAGTAAACAAAGTAATGATATGGATACATTAGCAGCATTACAGAGAATTAAAGATAGAACAACAACTTTATCAAAGGAAATAAAATCTAAACCTATTACAAGTATGGTAACTACCGAAACACCACATTTAAAAGCCGATCAGACTTGTAATAGAATGAATAATGATTATGAAGATCAGCATGCCGGCAAAGGTGCTAAAAAAGGCGGATGTGAAATAATGTAATATTCTAAGAGCTTATACTCTATATAGTTGCATCATTTAACGTAACATAAAAAGTATTTTTTTGAATGAAGCAGGAGAGACCTATTGCCTGTATTTTTTTCTGACAATTTGAGGCTAATATTACCTGGAAATATTACATCAATTTTATAAGTTGGTTAAATAGAGGTCAAAATATCCATCCTCGACCGGAGAAGCCCATTATAGACTTGTAACAATTAAATTCGTTTTCAGATGGAAATGCACGTTGAGTTAGTTATAGAAGGCTATCTGCCTGCAAATTTAAGACCTCAAGAACAATTGCCGTATATTACATATGAACTCTTAGATGAATTTCTATATTGTTGGTTTTTACAAAAACGATCAACAAATTATTTGTAAGCAACTTTACTTCTTTATTGATACTTTACATATCTGAATATTTTACCTCATGATTAATATAATATGTATAATGTAATCTAAGAAAATATGTAAGTGTTAATTTTCTAATAAACATCGATTTTTTTGGATATCTATGTATGTATTTGTTATTTTTGATAAACAAAACATTATTCTTCATATTTGAATTATCCGGATTTTCGATTAACCGGATCATAGATAAACAAGTATAAGTATCCGGATGCAACCCGGATAATCGAGGTTCTACAATATTTAAAAAACGCACTAAAGGTTTTGGTTGGTGTTCCTGCATAAGCTTAATATAAACTTCACACTGTTCATGGTTTATGTTTTGCCTGTATTTGTCAATTTGTAAAAGACAAATATGCTTTAAATTCTATGTATTAGATTATTAAAGTCATTATCATATTAACTAGTATATTATTTATCCAGGAATAAAGAAATGACATGTGAAAGATGCTGCACATGCTTATCTTATAGAAATGAATTAAATGATTGTCAGTGGGGTTATAAAAAAATCCCTTCGTACCTTTTAGATAGATTAAACAAAGTAACAAATTTACAGGTAGGATCGATCGATCAATCGATAATTATAATTTATATTTAGAAAAACTTATCATTACTTAATTTTTCTCAGATATCAGATACAAATGACGTTGCCAGTTCGATATGCAATTCATGTGTTCAAAAGTTAAATGATGCATACAATTTTATAAAACAGTGCGAAATATCTTCTAATTACATTCGAAATCAATTAGATACTCTAAAGATAGATGTATTAGACTCTTTGTCAAGCTTATCAGAAAATACTAGCGATATATTTATCATTGATAATGTAGAATCTGAAGAACAATGTGATATCAATTTTAATGAAGAAAAAAATTGCCCGCCATATAATTATAATAACTATAAAAAGCATATATGTGATGAAAAATTAAAGCCTGAAAAGCAAAATGTTACTAAAACAAAATATATCTGTGATACCTGTGGATGCATTTTCAAAAATAAATCTAGTTTGAATATTCATGTTCGAACACACATTACCAAAGAATCATTTATATGCCCAATATGCAATAAAGGTGGTTATTTACGGTTTGCACTTTAAATAATCCCATCAATATGTAATTGATATAAATGTTATAAAATTTATTTTAGGTTTTAATGTGAAAACAAATCTCAAAAACCATATACGGTCTCACTCAGGTGAAAGGCCATTTATTTGCGATGTTTGTGGACAGGCATTTGCAGTTATATCTTCTTTAAAGGCACATATTCGAATTCATAATCATGAAAAACCTTATGCTTGTACAATATGTTCCAAATCATTTTCACAAAAAAGTAATCTTAAAGTACATATCTTGACACACTCTGGCAGTAAACATCATAAATGTACATCATGTTCAAAAACATTTTACACAGCAAGTGCTTTGAGGCAGCATAATCGAAGCCACACTGGTGAACAGCCTTTTTCATGTGCCATTTGTTTAAAAAAATTCTCATTATCATCTAACTTGAAAACTCACATGAAAATTCATTCAGGAGATAAAAAATATCAATGCAATACATGTGATAAAAGTTTTATTAATGCAGCTGCTCTAAACTCACATATGCGCACTCATACGGGCTTAAAGTTTTTTCTTGTTCCACATGCTCAAAAAGTTTTACACACTATAATACCCTTAAAGCACATCAAGTTGTGCATACAATGAGAAAAGATTTTGAATGCAAAATCTGTATGAAAAAATTTGCTCGAAGTAGTAGTTTAAGTACACATAGGAAGAAAAAAAATGCAAATCTGGCAATTTGATTATGTAATTATAATAAAATATTATAATAAAGAGTTTTACACTTACATAAATTTGTATAACATTTTATGGAAAAATGTTTGATCTAAAGGGAACAATAAAATCATTTTGGAAAATCTTCATTAGGATTCTTGCTTTTCTTCAAATTTTCTGGGAAACGTACCTTGTTCTAATTGTGAATCCCATCTTTCAAACCACTCAACAGGGCATAAACCTTTGTAGGCCTTTTGAAAATATTGGCAGGGTTCATAATCATCACCTTTCTTTCTAATGCATCGATGATAATCAACATACATCATGAAGCAATAATTGGTCTAAAATTTATTAGAACTTGATGAAGATATGATTATTTGATTATTATATCTAATAAAAAATATATATTTATTATATAAATAATATAATCTATGATGGATATTTGAATATTTACCACATTTGCATTCGGCCATCTTGGATCTGGTGGGATAGTTTCAAGCTTGATATTTTCTCCATTTCCATTTCGATATTTTCTACCATTACCATTACTACCATTGCCACCATTTCCATTTTGCTTCTCTTCACACTCAGCCCAGGACCTTCAGAGCAGCTTGGGTACACGACACATCCTTAATATTTTTATCAGTGCTGGATTTTAATGCCATTGTCTCAATGGGTAAATCTTGGGAATAATCATCATTAGATTTAGATTTTCTTCTAGACATTTTTGACAATAAATTATCCAATATTACTTTTACAAATAATAATTTTTTGTACTAGTCTTTTGTTTTTTATAATGTGCACACTGATCAAAGTTTTTTATGTGTTTTAGACTTTCATTTATTTTAAGTATTTGATTTAAAAGATTTTATGATTCAATTGTTCACTTTCAGTGCCCTTAAATATTCATAGCTTTATTTATATAATTAGTTTCGCTATCATGAAAATACATTCATCTAATTAAATCCATTTAAATTTTAAACAATTAAATATGCTATTATGATATTATTCTTATTGAAACAGTTCCAAAGTTTGCATTAAACTGATAAGATCAGCATAACAATAAATAAATAAATAAGTTTTTTTAAACACTTTTGCATGAGCATTTCAAACAAATTTTTATGATTGCGTTCCTTATAAACAGAAAGATAGATATTTTTTTTAATTTTTATTTTAACTTGAACACATTATAAAAATTTGTATAATTGATATATAATATATTTATCTGGAATTAATTCTTGAAGGAAAAATTAAGCTAAATGCGAAAGATCATCTAGTTCAGGTGGAGGAGGAGCACTGCCTTGACCAATAAAGATTGGTTTGGGCACTACTGATGCAGGAGCCTACAACAAAAAATTCTCCATAAATATTCTTATTCTTTTTTTTTTTCAATTATGCATGTGCGCATGTACCTGGCTTACAGATGGAGAACTTTGTCCAGAGTGACTAACCATTACTAATTTTGGTGTTTTTTGGCTTGTATTTTGATTTGCCTGTTGTTGCATTTGCACTAAAGTATGTTGTTGAGTATGTTGAATGGCAGGACTTTGTTGGCTTTGTACTGTTTGTATATTTTGTGTCACTGGCTGCATTTGTTGAATCTGATTCGAAAGATTTGACCCATACTTTACTACACCTGGTGAAGGAGTGTTAGTAGGTGTCTGAGACTGAACATTTCCTGAATAAAAAGATATAAATCATTAGTAAACATAACTACAAATATTGATGATAATGCTAGTAAAAACAAAAATTTAGCTGAAAAACTAATTATAAGTAATAATCTGGTAATATTTCTTCGTTTCAACTATAACTAACATATTTCATACTTTCCTTGTTTATTCATTCAGTCTTTTTTGGATATAGGGAAGCAAATAGGCAAAGTTGCATTTCTAGGAATTGGAATTCTAGGTTTTGTAAGTATTGAGGGTGCTTGAATACAAACTGATCCAGGCATTCCAGGAAGGAGCAGAGGATTGTTGAGGGTCGGAAGTGAGATATTACCCCTGTAAACTACTGTTGAGAGATATTAATTAGGCATTTCTCTTAAATCATTTTTCAAATGTAACAATGTATGCATCGAATAGTTGTCAGTCGATACATTAAAAGCTTATTTATTAAACAAATTATTATGATATTTATTAATCTTATATAAATTGTTAATAAATATCATTCTCACCGGATGAAGGTGTTTGTGGTCTTGATTGTGCCACAATAACATATTTTTGTTGACTTTGTCCAGGTGTTCTTATTATTTGACTCGATGCAGAACCACCACTTCCAACCAACACTGATCTTGGGGTACCAGGTGCTTGGGGTGAAGCTAGATTTCCAAGATTAGATGATCCAGAAGATGGCAATGATCTAGATGATCAAAAATAATAGCTTAAAGAATCTGATTTGTTAATGTTCAAGACCCAAAACAATACAAAGCATTCAATATATGATTTTTTTTTTAAAGTATAAAGTACCTTATTCCTGATGTAGGACATGGTGTGTTAGGTATAATAGAAACACCGCTAGATCCGGTGCATGTTGGTGGTGCTACATTTGCTACAGTTACAGAAGATCTAGCTTTGTGGACAGCTGAATGCAGAGCAGGGCCTAAGTAACCATAATCATTTCTGCAAAAAAAAAAAAAAAACTATTTCTGTTAAATTCTTCTAAAAATCAGCAATAATAAGAAAATAAACAATACTTGTATTCTTCAACTATGTCTGGAGGATTTCTAATCATTTTAATAACTGGGGCAGCTGTTTTAGTTACTAATTGTTTTATCCTGTCACCAGCAATTTTGTCTGCATTGTTTTGACCACCTTGATTAGGTTGAAAGCAAGTTTCAATTTTTTCTGATATTTCTAAGATTTTTGGTATTATAAATACCTGTAAATGTAGTAAAAACAAGATTAAATATCTTATCATTCATTATGCACATTTAATATTTTTTCACATTACTTTCACAACTTCACTTCCCAGTTCTGAAAGACCTTCAATTGCACCATAAAGAGATGCCAAAGGAGTTTTATTATCCTGCAACGCTTTACAAAACAATCTTGTAACTCTTGTTTGCACAGTATTTGTAGTTGTATTGAAATTTTTGCATATTTGTGCCATAAGACGAGCTGCAAAATCTCTCAAAGCCCAATGATTGTCTAATTCAGGCCGCATACATAGTTGCTTAGAAACTATGCATGTTGAAACACATGGAATCAATTCATGAAGCTAAAAGAAACAACCGGTTAAAATATATCACTAACTTCAACCATAATTTATAATGCGAATTGTTAATATTTTTCTTCCTCAAAAAATAGAAACACCTTAAATTATGATATTAATTGAAAATGTGTAAATAGGATATTACTTTGATAGACAAAACATAATTGATCTAAAAACAACAATACTTACATATTTTTCCAGATAAAGAGCTGGATTATCTAGAAGCGCCTTAACCATTCTCATGAGATATATTAGTAATGCCAAATTGTTTTGAACAACGTTGACTTTAACACCTTCTGCAATAAATGTACACATCCTTGGAAGCATCTCATGAAGTCCAGGATCACATGCTAAAGACTAAAATATTATTTATAATTAACAATTTGAGAACTAAATAAGAATTTATTAAACAATTCTGTATTGTTACTTGTAACGCTTCAGCTCTTCGAGTTTCATCACTTCCAACACAAGCTTCAGTTATTTCCTTGTAATATAATTGCTGTTCAACAGATAATTCATGTGTTGCCAACTGTTTTACATGCACCGTTTCTACATTTCTAAGTTTTTGTAACTTTCCAGTTGTTGGCTTACCAGCCATATCTTTATCTTTTCCAGAAGCTTTAGATAATTTAGCAACTGGGTCCACAGAATCCTAAAGTAAAAAGATAGTTACACATACACCGAAATGATTCATTAAATTGGCAACTGTTGTCTAGAGAACTTATATCTGAACAGAATGATGAAATATACCAAAAATATGCTATTCGAAACAATACAGATAAAAACTTTATCTAAAATATCTAAAAGAAATTAATAGTTACCAGTTTTTGAGACTCTTTAGACTGAGGCGGAGGATTTTCAGGAATAGTTGGTTGAACTCCATCAACAGACAACCAATGTGCACGTAATGACACTTCAAGTGGTAACTTTGGTGCGGCAGCTGACAAAATATCAGATATATCTAATTCTTTTTCCTCTATGAAATGAAGCTCACGACCACCACCAGACGCAAATCTGAATGGTGTGAAGTCTTGTTGAACGAAACCATACTGGGGCTGCAAGAGAAATATTTAATTGTGATAAAAGATTAATTATGAAATGGCAAAAAAATATTAAATTAATCTTGCCTCTATATTCTTTATCCTCAATGCATGATCAACATCTGATGTACATAATTTTTGCCGTTTGGAATGATGCATGAATTTAATAGAGTCTTGTATAATTTCTTTTAACCTAAAAGATACTTCATCTGACAATTCTTTAGCTACATCATCAGCCAACGATCCTACACCTATACTTTCAGCAATAACTTTCATGGATTCAGTTGATAATGTGGTTCCGTAAGCCAACTCGGAGTCATTCATATTTATTATTTTATCAAATTATATAACTTCTATATATAATTATAACTCTTTCTTAACCAAACTATATTTACACAAGCGGGGTACTAATGTCATTTATTTATCATTTGGTGCAATAATAATATTAGTATGTAATTTTTTTTGTTACTTGATATTCGTAACACTATATTATTGTACTATATTTTTATTATATTGTCTAGGATTTTGGAATATAAACATAAACATAGCTTTTAGATTTTATATGTCAACATGAAATTAACCAGTAATAAAAAATAAACTGATCTAGTTACTACATCTAGTGATATTTCTGTAAACTTGCTGGTTTAAATACTTGATTATGAGAAACCACAAGATTAGATTCTTATTAGAGTCCATTAAAAAAGATCAAATTTTTATTAGAGTGCATATGAAAGTAAAGATACCAGACCAGTGATTCTCAAAATGTTTCTAAACGTATCACCCAAAATGTCCCAAAATACAACCGAAATGTCCTCCAAATGATAATGGGGGTTCATGATATTGTATGTCCCTAACAATATTAGTATATAATTATTCAAAGTTTGTATATAATATTTGGTGGATGTCACAGACAATGACAAACAATATAATATAATATACGATACAAAAAAGTATTGCAAATTAAAAATAAATATTCTCCTTATTTTTTTATTATATAAATATATACTCCAGCCATTATATATATTATATATATGAAGTTATATGCATGTACAGATACATACACAAGAATAATCACTAATAGAATAAAATTAGCAATCGTATATGTGGCTATAATTTTCTTGATAAACTTGAATGTATGTTTCCTTCTCCTGAGGTGTCATGGAAGCAATAATTTCATCGGTTACATCACTTAATTCTATCGTTTTACCTCCAACTGTTACTGTGGGTATGTTATCATCTGATTCTGAATCCATTGTGCCAACGTCAGCTGAAAATTACATAAAGCATAAAAAATGCCATTTATAAAAATAGTTTACGAATTATTTCAATAAAAAACAGCTTACGGATAAATGTGTTATCGATATCTTTATATTCAGATTCATCAGCACTTGAATCTGATGATTCATTGTTAACTCCAAGTCCTTTAACAGCATTCTCTGTTGCATTTCCTAAAAATATTTGAAACTTTTTAGTTGGTGATTTGTATATTCCTCTAATTTTGGAAATAATTCTACTAGATTAAAAAAAAAGATCTTCTAAATATTAGTATCTAATATATAAACGAAGCATTACTATTAATTTAAAATATATAATAAAACTTTGTGCAAATGTAGTATTGTCTTATAATTTATGTACCTGAGCCATTTCCACTTTGTTTTTCATGTTGCAACAGTACGGACATAATATCATTTTCAACCTTCTTAGCTGCTTTCGCATTATTTGTAGCAATATTCACCGGTTCTGGAGCAACTTCTGGTAGTTTTTCAGCCTAAAGAAAAGTAATGGGTTGAAATAATTGCAAACAAGAATTATATTATCTCCACATTTCAAGCCATTTTCAATATTTTCAATAAATATAAACATATGATATGAAGTTATAACTAAGAAATTATAGGTCAGTATCTTAGATAAAAGAGATAAGGTAATGGTAGTATATCCATTACTAATTATATAATAAATTTATGAATAATTAATTACATATCAATTATACCTGTGCGCTTACAACAGTACTTTCAGTCATCCATATTGGGCGATCCTTTCTAGCTGCTGTATTAGTATCTACAACATTATCTCCAATACTAATATCAACACGAGCTTCTTCAACAGCAAAACCAAGACCTCTAGTTGCTTCTCCTGACCAAGGTTCTCCTGCATTTCGGTCAGATGGGTGTGTTGAAGTTATACTGAAAATTGATTGACAATTACAATAGCAACACATATATCTGGACAATAATTTGTTGTACACAATACCCTCTAATAGTATTTATATCAACTGGCTCAGGTTCCAATATTTCAGGCGCAAGTTTCAGTCCCTCAACTTGTCTTAGTAACATATATAAGGGTTCTAATTGTTCATTGAACTTTGCCAATAGAAGTCTTGAATCTTTTTTTGGAAGTGCTGATAAATCTTCTTCAACTGCACTGTTACAAAATGTGCAGCAAAATTCTGAGGTTGCAAAGTTAAAAAGTTGATCTGCCTAAATCAAAGCCATATTAAAATACATTGAAATGAGGAGAATGATACTGAATGTGTTACCTCTAAGTCTGTGAATGTTTTGTCACAACCAAGACATTTAAAGCTAGCACGACTTGTGGCATCTCTTTCTTCAGTTTCCATTCTCTTTCTCATTAAATCTAATTTGTATTTTACAACATTCACAAATGTTTTATAATTGATAAAATAATAATTCACTTTTTGAGCTTTTCCATCAATCCCTATGTAAAAAAAAACAAAAATTAAGTACTGGTATATAAGTGAAAATAATTGTTATTCAGTGTAAAGTGCAATAAATATTACTCAACAATTCAACTTTCATATAATAATACTTTAAAAGCATAATATAAAGTCTCCAATTTATAGAATGATATCAGAAAGCATTAAAATTACAAAATTCACAAAATTTAAATTCATATGATATTCAAAAAACGCTGTTCTATGGCCAACAAGCTTAATTCACATGCATAATAATAAATTAGAATAGAACCTGTTTCCATTTTTAACCGAACTTGTATAAATTTGTCTGATTTTAGAGTGGCGATACGAGCTCTTAACATTTTTCTTTCAAACTTGAGTAATTCACATATGTCATCTTCTTTCATACCTAACAGATTAATAAGTCAGTTAATTATGTAAATAAAATATTGATTATAGTTTAATTTATTACTTAATTATGGTACTAACAGGGATTTCGCACAAGCATATCAATTATAAGGGCATCTTCAATACTGTAAAACCCGCGTACTACCAGTCTTGCCAACTGCTTTAGGCTGCTTGGTACTTCAGTAACATAACGTTCCTCTGACATATTTATATTTATATATGTGTCAATAAAAAATAAATTCTATACAAGTTTTAACATATCAGACCTTGCCCTGAAAATAAAATTGTGTTAATGGTGAAAAAATCGTTCTGAAGATGTATATGATGCATTAGATTACTTCTAAAACTTTATCACAATAATAGTAATTAAACTCACAAATACTTTAATTATTTCATGCCAATGGCTGCAATTAATAAAGTCAAAGTAATTGTAGCTGGAGATTCAGGTGAGTAAAAAATATTCATTATAAAAACGGTCTTTATATTTACAAGCACTTTAAAATAAACTCAACCAATGACACAAATTACATAGTACCAACTGCAAAGTGAACGTTATATTTGAATGCTATCAATGTAGACCTATTCTTTTACTGATCTTTAATAATTAAATTTGAAACTGAATTTGAAAATAACACTACGAACTGATGACTTTTTAATTTATTGTGTATATATTGCTTTGTCATACATTCCCCTATTTTTTTTTTGTTAATTTCTTTATGAATCATTTAATTGCATAATGCAAGATGAAACAGTCGCAAATTCAAAATGCTTGGTATTTTTTATGAGTAATAGCAATAATATACTAAAGAAACTGGAAAATATTATGTAGATAAAATGAAATGAACAGTTATATAACTATTATAAATTTTACATATATAGGCACATAGTACAGAGATTTTAATCATATATAAAAATAGAGTTTGTTTATAGGTGTGGGTAAATCATCTTTAACTCATTTGATAACTCAAGGTGAGCCTTTGATCTCACCTGGCTGGACCATTGGATGCTCTCTAGAAGTGAAACTACATGAATACAAAGAGGGTACACAAGCCCAAAGCACATTTTTTGTAGAGTTATGGGATATAGGCGGATCAATAAGTCATAAAAATACAAGAGATGTATTCTATCAACCAACTCATGGTTTGTACAATTAATAATATGTACCACCTTTACAAAAACATTTTTTAACTTCCAATTAGAAAAGTTTGCCTTTTACCAGAGTAGATAATAGTATGTGCTGGTGTCTATTTGAATGTAAATTTGGCTCTTGGCATGTTCTCCAAAATGGGTTCATCAATTTCAAGATTTTATATTGCTATAATTATCATTCTTTTTAATTAAAGTTCCATTTATAAAAGTTGTGTATGTCTTCTACTTCAGGTATCATACTTGTGCACGATCTTACTAACCGAAAAAGTGAACAAAATCTACAGAAGTGGTTGTCTGAAATTTTAAACAAGGAAGCTAATTTAGGGAAAAGTGCATCAGAAGACTATGATCCAGAACAATTCATCGGTTCAAATCAGGTACATTTATTGCTTATAACATATTTTGAATACATGACAATCATTTTATATTCATATGCATTCAAGATCCCAATTTTTGTTGTCGGGACTAAGTTAGATCTAGCAGAAGAAAAACATAAGGCTAAAATAAAATCAATCAGTAATATAGGTATGTATCATTCAAAATGTTATTACAATTTTAAATCTATAAATGAATGCATGAAACAATTATTTTGAAAGCTTATGGCATTTGTATTTATATTATTATTATTATTACAAATGAGCATGAATCAAATTCATGAACATACTTGCATAAAAATATATAAATTGAATTGAATTATTAATGAAGTTGGCAGTGACTTTTCATATTATCATAGTAACATATTATCAAAATGATTTGTTTTTATATTAATTGATTTATTTTCTCTGAAACTACTCTACAGCGGATCAATGTGGGGCTGATGAGATTCATGTCAATTGTCATCAAAGTAAAAGTTTGGCAGCTGGTTCTACTACAGCCGTTAAATTAAGCAGATTTTTTGATAAAGTTATAGAACGTCGTTATTACAGCCGTGATGCTATCAACAGAAAAAAAATGTTTGCAGTGACACCAATTGTCGATCGAACAGCTGGAGCTTATTCTCCAATAACAATGGAACAAGGTTATCACAATCCTTTAACACCAAAATTTTATCATATGGAATAAGGATCTAATAAAATCATAATTTAATATATGTAGGTACATACATGCAAATATTTATATATAAACATATAATTGAATATATATTTATATATTATATAGAGATGTTATATTAAAATAAGATGAATCTAACAAGGCCTTTCCATTTTTTTCCACCAAGTATATTTATAATGATATTTTTGTATTTCAATACCTCCTCTTGGAATAGGAACCATAGATTTTCCTAGCATTCCATGAGATAAAGGGGGTTCCACCAAATATGCTGGAAAACAATCTAAAGATTCCCACTCACAATTTGGTGGAAGTATCAAATGTTTCCAGCCTGTGCGATGTAGCATATTTACCTACAACAAAATTAAGTTATTTATTAAACATTAAGCATAGTTTGATGTTCTGATCATGTACCTTCTTGCTATCTTTGAAAATAAATATTTCCAATATCGCTCCAGGTTTTAAAGTATCTGATATTATAAACTTGCCTAGAAAATTTGTAAAGTGGTTAGGAAATATTGTTTTTTATATTTAATAAAAGCTAATAAATTATAATTATTTGAAATTGAAATAAATTGTATGATATATCAAAATTATACAGCAATTATTTTGGACTCAAAATTCTTTGATATTTATATACATTATTGTAAATCTTCATATGGAATACATAAATTCATAAGAAGTAAATGAAACTATAAAAAATATAGTTTATATAAAATATTAATAACAATAAAATTATCAATGAATAGAATAGAATTCAAAATAAATGAAAAGAGAATCAATGCAAACAGAATACAGGTCAATTGTAGAATGAATTAATATTGCTATTGATTAATGGAAATAAAATTGCAAGCAAAAAATACCTTCCGCTGAGCTGTATTGGACATGCAAATTTGATTTTTCAAAGATCATCAGTACAGTATCATTTATTTTTTCGTTTACTTCTAATTTGAGACATATTTCAGCTTTCTCTGCCCAAGGAAATAAATTTGAATGTTGTATTTGCCCCCAAAGAGTTTTATAGCATAGAAAATGTATAATATTTAAATGATCCAATATTTCATGTACTCTGAAATAGTAAGAATTAATCATGTATATTAATAACAAAATATATTGACATTTTATTACCTTGAAACTAATGAGTTCAAACTATTAATGAATGCTTCACTTTGTAAGCACTGTTTTTTACGATTATCATTGTAAAAACATCTGTATATTAAAATGATAAATAAAACCACAAATAAACATAAAACTGCATGTTTAAAGTATAATCGCATGTTACTTTTATGTATAAATAAATTTTTATGAATTCACTTCAGTTTATAAAGTAATATTGCATTTATAAAGGTAATCCATAGTTATTCAAACATGCTGGCATTTTAAAAGCACGATTAGTTACTTCATTATTATTTTTACCCTTATTTAAATTTCGTTTCTTAATAACACTTGACACATTGTGCAACAATAACAATAATGACAGCCAAACTGTCAAAGCGTAACTACCATAGACAGCCAGTAATAACTTTTAATAGATTGAGTGATTTCAAGACATTCCATAGTGACTTCTTTATAAAGATTGGACATTATGTTCGGATCTATACTAGCGCCGCCAGCGGAATTATTATGAACTTGTCTAGTTGCGTACAATACATGAATTTAAATAAATAAATTGTATGAAAATTTATATAATTTATCACGTTTTGGAGATAAAAAATGTCCCTATTGACTCATTTCAAAATATTAATTAATATTTAAGAAATATACTAGAAATAGTCTATTGGAGATAGTTTTTCATTAAGATCGAATACTCAAAATCAATATTAACCTGTTGCATATTTTAAAATAATAGCGCATCATTAGTTTACTAGCTTTTTTGTTCGTTTTTTTTTTCATTTATTACTTTTCAGTGTTATTGATTATTTAGAATTGAATAGTTCGTATTTATAATAATATTTTTTCGATTGCATTTTTAGTCCTCTTGGGCTACCCTGTGGACTTTAAAATAATAAGATGAAAAATAAATAATTGATGCTGCAATTTGGTTCATACATAATTTTGTTTAGTATTACATTAGATAGATCTAGTTGTGCAATGAATAAAGTTGTTCTTATTCTTCTTTATCAAATAAAAGCGGATGAAAACAATTTCAACTCTGCTTTCAACAATTTCAACAAGCTTTTTTGTTCGTTTTTTTTTCATTTATTACTTTTCAGTGTTATTGATTATTTAGAATTGAATAGTTCGTATTTATAATAATATTTTTTCGATTGCATTTTTAAGTCCTCTTGGGGCTACCCTGTGGACTTTAAAATAATAAGATGAAAAATAAATAATTGATGCTGCAATTTGGTTCATACATAATTTTGTTTAGTATTACATTAGATAGATCTAGTTGTGCAATGAATAAAGTTGTTCTTATTCTTCTTTATCAAATAAAAGCGGATGAAAACAATTTCAACTCTGTACTGAGCGGTTGCTTATTGAATAATTTCACAAAAAATAACGATATTACATATTTATTTAAAATACATATTGCCATAAAGTAAACATTTTATGCCGTTCTAACAATTTTAATAGCATGAGCGTATGACTATAATCAATAAAGTAATATTATCTTCTAGGAATAAATCACAATAAATCAATCAAACAATTTAAAAAGTTAAACATAAATAGAAATTATTTATAAGCGTATTTAATTTCGATTTAATTTTCTGCAATTTAATGAATATATTGAGTTCTTCAAAATATACAAATTAAGTAATTAAGTCCATTCATGATGACAAGTAATAAGGCCCCCAATATTCATTAAAGTTATCGTGCCTAATTTATAACCACTAAACCATAATAAATGATATTTTCAAATTACTATCGTGATTATTTGCATATTATATGAAATTACAATAGCACAAATTTTATTACATTTTGATGTTTTGTTAAATCAATTTACGGTATTGAAATTCTCATGCCTTTGATATTATTATTACAAAAATAAATTAAATTTTATGACAGATTAAAATGATTTACTAAATGATTTTAAATAGCAAGAATTGGTGCGATATCTTATTAATATCTAGTACATTTATCTTTATATTGTAGGAGTTGATATACAGCACTTGGTGATATTTTTATTATTTATTATAATATAGTTTAATTCTTAGATTCAAAGATATGTTAACAATATATTGTTAATATGATGCCAACATACCTATTAATATGAAGTACAATCATCAAATCATTATACAATCAATATGGTAAAAGATTCAGATGAAAATTTTTTCAATGATATTAATTTAAGAATTAATTCAAGAAATAAGCGAGGTCTTGGCTTTCAATTTGCAATTTATTGAAAGGTAAGACAATTATATATAATATTAACAATTTATTTTACTATAGATTTTAAAACCGTTCTCACACGAATTAACCAAATCAAAAAGGCCAATATAAAAGTATGTGACAATTGCCAGGATTTAAGGCAATATACAACATTACTTTGTAATGTAAGTATATTTTAAAGAAGAAAAATGTATTATGAATATACCAGATCAACATTAAATAATAATTTAAAACATATTTTGTATTCCACTTCTTAACTAATAAATGTTATATTTTTTTATAAGATCAAACAAATACCAAAGTATTTTATGGATAATGATGTACTTCAGGTGCGTAGAACAAACCCTATAAGCGCGTAATTTTATTTTATTTTGCTAATAAATTATAAAAGCGTTAAATTTAGTATATATAAAAAAAAAATATTTCAATACTGCCGACGTGGTTTGAATTTTCTTATTCATATGTATCAATTTTGTAATATAATTAAATTAATTTGGTATTATAAACGATCACACAGTTGCCAAATGCTGTTGAAACTTAATATTAATCTTAATAAAATTAATCCTAAAATTAAGTAATAAAAATATGCATAATATTATTCCTAATAATCATTTTTATGTTTTTTTACTTAATTAAATGCCTTATGCCAACTAGTGTGAGAGCGGGTTAAGTGATATGGGGAACATGTACATGTAAGATTTTATTTCTAATTTCATACACTTTCTATCCAATATATTTGTTTTCATATTTCCATTTTTCTACAAAATAATATCATTTATAAACCGGTGATTCACTCTAATATAAACATTAGATCTCTACAACAACACATATAGGGCTTTATATCCAACAACATTTATCGTTAAATACAAAATGGCAGATTTTATGTTATCATGCATAATAATAATTATTAATATTTGCAAAATTCAGAATTTTGCTTCATCTAAGTTCAAATTATTCATCCATAGGACGTACGATAAGTCATCCGTTACAATTTTGAATGACTTAAATATTGAATTAAATTCGAAATTTTTTCATAAATATGTAACGTAAGTAAAATAAATTTGTAACTTAAGTAAAAATATTCCATAAGTAAGGTGAAATATACAATTTATTTTTTCGATAATTGAATAAAAAATGAAAACAGAAGAATTTAAGTGTTAATAAATTGTTCACAACGTTTTCAAATTTATTCGCTTATTACTACATTTTATTTACTAAAGTAATTTTTTTACCGATATTTCAAAGGTTTTAATTGCTAAATGATTCACAATTAATGATTTTTTAAACAAAATTTTATATGTAATAAATGCCGAATTATATTTGAATTTTTATTAAATAAAACTAATCCCGTATTTAGTAACACACTGGTTAACACACTTAAAATTAATCCAAGCATATATTATCTATACTATATTACTATATTTTATTTTATTATATTTGTGCTATTGTTTTATTTATTACATTTATTTACTGACTTAATTTATTGGTTTGTTAATATCATTTTCAAAAATAGTCTGTCAGAATTATTATTACTATTGTTCTATTTTTTCGCGATTTTCTTGCCTGTAAAACGCAGATATATTTGTGGAATCAGCTCAAGCTCATTTGCTCATCTTATTTATCGTGTTTGTAAGCTAAGTTGTATAAAAAATCTGCTTAAAAGAAGTTAATTTATAATTACAAGGAATACAAAGAAATTTATCACAAACTGCCTTTTAGGACCACAAAATTAATTTACCAGAAATAAATATCTGTGTTGTGTTTCTGGTAATAATATCAATTGATGCTATTAATTGTGACTTTGAAAAAATATCAAATTCAGAGATATTAAATTATATTTGATATCATTTTTGGATATTAAATAATGCATCTCTTTATCATGCTACAAGTTGTTAAAATAGTAATTTGATCAAATAGTAATTTATACAAATTAAATACCTTCATTCATTTCGTAAAATGTGTAATAAATTAATCATTTAAGCAATTGCTTTTGGCAGGAATATTTTTATCTCAATTTCACAATTTTATTGCAAGAAGATTTGTTTTAAAGATATAAGATAAAAATCGATATTTTTTCTGTCTACATCGGAAACATTACTCTGTAATAAATCATATTGCGATTTTTATAACTTCAACTAAAAAAGCTAATAATTGTCAAAGAATTTTCTTGTTAACCATCTTAAATGACTTGTACTGATACCATCTTTTTTATTTTGGTCATATACTTAGATAATGTATAATATTAGAGAAGTTTACGATATTGATGAAAAATACTGAATAATTTTTGGCAATTTAATTAACAAATTTTATCACAAAAGTAATAACTTTCATAGGCAATGAGTCTGTGTAACTAAATACTATATATGAAATAAATATAATAATCATATTTATATGAAATAAAACTAGCGACTTTCCTAGTTGGTTCTAGCAGCTTTCCAAGTACTTATAAAGAATATTACAATATTCAATAAATTTAGCTAATCAGACTTTTTAATGAAAATAGTTCAAATGATATTAATATTTATTATTATTGTCGTTTAAATTAAAAATAAAAGGTACAACATCTATTATCAAAATGCCAAAAATTAATCAGTATTTTTTTATCCAAATTATTTTACTAAATTCGTATTAAAACAAGAATTCTATACCATATACTAGGTCAGGAAAGCGCAGTCGACGCAAAACGACGGGCTTCCATCACAGCCATCCAGATGGTTGGTTGTGTCCATTAAGAGGAATGATACCGGGTAAATGGGGCAGTATCCTGGGTTGACCATTTCGATGGTTCTTTGCTGACGATACCAAAGGCAAGTTAGAGTCTTCAGATTCAGCCAAACCTGGAGTTTTGAGCAGAGGCTCACGAGAGCTTCCTTGAGCACTGCTGCTAGCCGCCACGCTTTCCTCGGTTGTTGATGGCGTTAGAGGAACACCAGATGCTAAAAAATTTTTTTTATTAAAATTGATTAAATATTACAGGATATCTAAGAACCCAACGTCAACGATCGTAACTAATGAGAAAAACAAATCTTTGTAGTGTGAAAATTATGATTTTTTCAGTGCAACCTATAATATTCGACTATTCGTAAAACTGTAAATATTTTTGTTTTTTTTTGTTCAATTTTTATTAATTTTTTTTTCAATTAATCTTTGGATCAGTAGACGCAAAAAACATTGACACCTTTCTTCCAAGATTTCTAGAATTAAGACTATTTATTAAACCAAAAATTTAAAATTTTCAAAACTATTCGACCATGAAAGACCATCCTTTAAAAAAATGTAATAAAAGTTTATTGGCAAATTCATCAAAAGTTCGCGCATTTAGTTAGGATTGTAAAATTGTTCAATAATTCATATTTCTATAATAATAAAATTGTTTAAAAAAATAAAAACTAAAAATGACATTTTTGCTATTTATTCATAATCCGTTCAAATGTTGGTTGTACAAGTAAGCTCTATGAAACTATTAAGTATTTTATTTCTTGTGAAACTTGCCAACAATCTTTAGTGCATTTTTTTTAAAACCTTCTTAAAATAAAGCAATTGTGACATTATTTTTGACTGTGGCCCTAGAAATGTTATTTACGGTTACAGACAGGGCCGGATTTAAAAATTTGGCGCCCTGGGCACTGACAAAAATGCCGCCCCTTCCCTAAATTTTTACTTAAATCAGTTTATATATATCATTTTTCTAGAATTAAAATAACTATTTGATTGCAGAACATTTATTACGCATTACATAGTGTAAATAGTGGTGCTTGGCATCGTGCCTCAAGATAAATTGCTGAAACCGTACCAAAAATTAATATTAAAAAAAAAAATTAAAGCGATCGGCCTGCCTTAGCAGACAAAATGAAGAAGCGCGTAAGCGCCGCCTCGCGCAGAATAACAGATAAATAATTTTACAGAACCCATAGAAATGTAACCAAAATTTATATTATTAAAATATCTGATAATTTGATGTGCATATGGCTAATGATCATTTTTGACCGCCAAATGTTTCTCTTTCAAATTTTTTTATTAGATCACCGAAACCGCTAGACCTGCCTCCCACAAATTTAATCAGTTCTCCATTTTGTCTCCATATATGTAAATTTCTTTTAATGATATTGGACGTTTCATTTCTCAAGAAATGAATTATTATTTTTGGCATTTTGGCCGTATTTCCGAAACAGTTGGACCCGTCTTGGCCAATAACTAATCAGCACGTCTCGCTATCAATAGAAATCAAATTATACAAATAAAATTTAATTTTAATAAGTTTAATAAATGAAACTTAATAATTTTCAAAAATTTCGAAATATAAAAAAAAAGTTTTTTAAAGTCAATGTTTATTATTTTCAATAAATTTTTATAAAATGTAATTTGTCGTAAGGCACAATGCCATGCGTCACTAATTAATTTTTTCTGCGCCATGAGCTTGGAAGTGCACAAATTTGTCATATTAAGATGGCTCGAGATCTGAAGAACATATTTTTCTTAATCTTTCAACTCACTTACGATTCTTTATATTAGCCAAATTGCTAAATTTTGCTAATAAATTGTATA
>NW_020537646.1:21083548-21101383 GCF_003426905.1 Ctenocephalides felis | reverse complement strand
CCCCATTTTCATTCGAAGGAAATTTGGGTTGTATTTTGGGACATTTTGGGTGATACGTTTGAAAACTTTTTGAGAATCACTGGTCTGGTATCTTTACTTTCATATGCACCCTAATATGAATTTGATCCTTTTTAATTGATTCTAATAAGAATCTAATCTTATGGTTTCTCATAATCAAGTATTTAAACCAGCAAGTTTACAGAAATATCACTAGATGTAGTAACTAGATCAGTTTATTTTTTATTACTGGTTAATTTCATGTTGACATATAAAATCTAAAAGCTATGTTTATGTTTATATTCCAAAATCCTAGACAATATAATAAAAATATAGTACAATAATATAGTGTTACGAATATCAAGTAACAAAAAAAATTACATACTAATATTATTATTGCACCAAATGATAAATAAATGACATTAGTACCCCGCTTGTGTAAATATAGTTTGGTTAAGAAAGAGTTTAATTATATATAGAAGTTATATATTTGATAATAATAAATATGAATGACTCCGAGTTGGCTTACGGAACCACATTATCAACTGAATCCATGAAAGTTATTGCTGAAAGTATAGGTGTAGGATCGTTGGCTGATGATGTAGCTAAAGAATTGTCAGATGAAGTATCTTTTAGGTTAAAAGAAATTATACAAGACTCTATTAAATTCATGCATCATTCCAAACGGCAAAAATTATGTACATCAGATGTTGATCATGCATTGAGGATAAAGAATATAGAGGCAAGATTAATTTAATATTTCATTACCATTTCATAATTAATCTTTTATCAAAATTAAATATTTCTCTTGCAGCCCCAGTATGGTTTTGTTCAACAAGACTTCACACCATTCAGATTTGCGTCTGGTGGTGGTCGTGAGCTTCATTTCATAGAGGAAAAAGAATTAGATATATCTGATATTTTGTCAGCTGCTGCACCAAAGTTACCACTTGAAGTGTCATTACGTGCACATTGGTTGTCTGTTGATGGAGTTCAACCAACTATTCCTGAAAATCCTCCGCCTCAGTCTAAAGAGTCTCAAAAACTGGTAACTATTAATTTCTTTTAGATATTTTAGATAAAGTTTTTATCTGTATTGTTTCGAATAGCATATTTTTGGTATATTTCATCATTCTGTTCAGATATAAGTTCTCTAGACAACAGTTGCCAATTTAATGAATCATTTCGGTGTATGTGTAACTATCTTTTTACTTTAGGATTCTGTGGACCCAGTTGCTAAATTATCTAAAGCTTCTGGAAAAGATAAAGATATGGCTGGTAAGCCAACAACTGGAAAGTTACAAAAACTTAGAAATGTAGAAACGGTGCATGTAAAACAGTTGGCAACACATGAATTATCTGTTGAACAGCAATTATATTACAAGGAAATAACTGAAGCTTGTGTTGGAAGTGATGAAACTCGAAGAGCTGAAGCGTTACAAGTAACAATACAGAATTGTTTAATAAATTCTTATTTAGTTCTCAAATTGTTAATTATAAATAATATTTTAGTCTTTAGCATGTGATCCTGGACTTCATGAGATGCTTCCAAGGATGTGTACATTTATTGCAGAAGGTGTTAAAGTCAACGTTGTTCAAAACAATTTGGCATTACTAATATATCTCATGAGAATGGTTAAGGCGCTTCTAGATAATCCAGCTCTTTATCTGGAAAAATATGTAAGTATTGTTGTTTTTAGATCAATTATGTTTTGTCTATCAAAGTAATATCCTATTTACACATTTTCAATTAATATCATAATTTAAGGTGTTTCTATTTTTTGAGGAAGAAAAATATTAACAATTCGCATTATAAATTATGGTTGAAGTTAGTGATATATTTTAACCGGTTGTTTCTTTTAGCTTCATGAATTGATTCCATGTGTTTCAACATGCATAGTTTCTAAGCAACTATGTATGCGGCCTGAATTAGACAATCATTGGGCTTTGAGAGATTTTGCAGCTCGTCTTATGGCACAAATATGCAAAAATTTCAATACAACTACAAATACTGTGCAAACAAGAGTTACAAGATTGTTTTGTAAAGCGTTGCAGGATAATAAAACTCCTTTGGCATCTCTTTATGGTGCAATTGAAGGTCTTTCAGAACTGGGAAGTGAAGTTGTGAAAGTAATGTGAAAACATATTAAATGTGCATAATGAATGATAAGATATTTAATCTTGTTTTTACTACATTTACAGGTATTTATAATACCAAAAATCTTAGAAATATCAGAAAAAATTGAAACTTGCTTTCAACCTAATCAAGGTGGTCAAAACAATGCAGACAAAATTGCTGGTGACAGGATAAAACAATTAGTAACTAAAACAGCTGCCCCAGTTATTAAAATGATTAGAAATCCTCCAGACATAGTTGAAGAATACAAGTATTGTTTATTTTCTTATTATTGCTGATTTTTAGAAGAATTTAACAGAAATAGTTTTTTTTTTTTTTTTTGCAGAAATGATTATGGTTACTTAGGCCCTGCTCTGCATTCAGCTGTCCACAAAGCTAGATCTTCTGTAACTGTAGCAAATGTAGCACCACCAACATGCACCGGATCTAGCGGTGTTTCTATTATACCTAACACACCATGTCCTACATCAGGAATAAGGTACTTTATACTTTTAAAAAAAAAATCATATATTGAATGCTTTGTATTGTTTTGGGTCTTGAACATTAACAAATCAGATTCTTTAAGCTATTATTTTTGATCATCTAGATCATTGCCATCTTCTGGATCATCTAATCTTGGAAATCTAGCTTCACCCCAAGCACCTGGTACCCCAAGATCAGTGTTGGTTGGAAGTGGTGGTTCTGCATCGAGTCAAATAATAAGAACACCTGGACAAAGTCAACAAAAATATGTTATTGTGGCACAATCAAGACCACAAACACCTTCATCCGGTGAGAATGATATTTATTAACAATTTATATAAGATTAATAAATATCATAATAATTTGTTTAATAAATAAGCTTTTAATGTATCGACTGACAACTATTCGATGCATACATTGTTACATTTGAAAAATGATTTAAGAGAAACATATCCTAATTAATATCTCTCAACAGTAGTTTACAGGGGTAATATCTCACTTCCGACCCTCAACAATCCTCTGCTCCTTCCTGGAATGCCTGGATCAGTTTGTATTCAAGCACCCTCAATACTTACAAAACCTAGAATTCCAATTCCTAGAAATGCAACTTTGCCTATTTGCTTCCCTATATCCAAAAAAGACTGAATGAATAAACAAGGAAAGTATGAAATATGTTAATAGTTGAAACGAAGAAATATTACCAGATTATTACTTATAATTAGTTTTTCAGCTAAATTTTTGTTTTTACTAGCATTATCATCAATATTTGTAGTTATGTTTACTAATGATTTATATCTTTTTATTCAGGAAATGTTCAGTCTCAGACACCTACTAACACTCCTTCACCAGGTGTAGTAAAGTATGGGTCAAATCTTTCGAATCAGATTCAACAAATGCAGCCAGTGACACAAAATATACAAACAGTACAAAGCCAACAAAGTCCTGCCATTCAACATACTCAACAACATACTTTAGTGCAAATGCAACAACAGGCAAATCAAAATACAAGCCAAAAAACACCAAAATTAGTAATGGTTAGTCACTCTGGACAAAGTTCTCCATCTGTAAGCCAGGTACATGCGCACATGCATAATTGAAAAAAAAAAAGAATAAGAATATTTATGGAGAATTTTTTGTTGTAGGCTCCTGCATCAGTAGTGCCCAAACCAATCTTTATTGGTCAAGGCAGTGCTCCTCCTCCACCTGAACTAGATGATCTTTCGCATTTAGCTTAATTTTTCCTTCAAGAATTAATTCCAGATAAATATATTATATATCAATTATACAAATTTTTATAATGTGTTCAAGTTGACCATGGCCAAGATTTACCTAATTTTAAAATAAAAATTAAAAAAAATATCTATCTTTCTGTTTATAAGGAACGCAATCATAAAAATTTGTTTGAAATGCTCATGCAAAAGTGTTTAAAAAAACTTATTTATTTATTTATTGTTATGCTGATCTTATCAGTTTAATGCAAACTTTGGAACTGTTTCAATAAGAATAATATCATAATAGCATATTTAATTGTTTAAAATTTAAATGGATTTAATTAGATGAATGTATTTTCATGATAGCGAAACTAATTATATTAAATAAAGCTATGAATATTTAAGGGCACTGAAAGTGAACAATTGAATCATAAAATCTTTTAAATCAAATACTTAAAATAAATGAAAGTCTAAAACACATAAAAAACTTTGATCAGTGTGCACATTATAAAAAACAAAAGACTAGTACAAAAAATTATTATTTGTAAAAGTAATATTGGATAATTTATTGTCAAAAATGTCTAGAAGAAAATCTAAATCTAATGATGATTATTCCCAAGATTTACCCATTGAGACAATGGCATTAAAATCCAGCACTGATAAAAATATTAAGGATGTGTCGTGTACCCCAAGCTGCTCTGAAGGTCCTGGGCCTGAGTGTGAAGAGAAGCAAAATGGAAATGGTGGCAATGGTAGTAATGGTAATGGTAGAAAATATCGAAATGGAAATGGAGAAAATATCAAGCTTGAAACTATCCCACCAGATCCAAGATGGCCGAATGCAAATGTGGTAAATATTCAAATATCCATCATAGATTATATTATTTATATAATAAATATATATTTTTTATTAGATATAATAATCAAATAATCATATCTTCATCAAGTTCTAATAAATTTTAGACCAATTATTGCTTCATGATGTATGTTGATTATCATCGATGCATTAGAAAGAAAGGTGATGATTATGAACCCTGCCAATATTTTCAAAAGGCCTACAAAGGTTTATGCCCTGTTGAGTGGTTTGAAAGATGGGATTCACAATTAGAACAAGGTACGTTTCCCAGAAAATTTGAAGAAAAGCAAGAATCCTAATGAAGATTTTCCAAAATGATTTTATTGTTCCCTTTAGATCAAACATTTTTCCATAAAATGTTATACAAATTTATGTAAGTGTAAAACTCTTTATTATAATATTTTATTATAATTACATAATCAAATTGCCAGATTTGCATGTTTTTTCTTCCTATGTGTACTTAAACTACTACTTCGAGCAAATTTTTTCATACAGATTTTGCATTCAAAATCTTTTCTCTTTGTATGCACAACTTGATGTGCTTTAAGGGTATTATAGTGTGTAAAACTTTTTGAGCATGTGGAACAAGAAAAAACTTTTAAGCCCGTATGAGTGCGCATATGTGAGTTTAGAGCAGCTGCATTAATAAAACTTTTATCACATGTATTGCATTGATATTTTTTATCTCCTGAATGAATTTTCATGTGAGTTTTCAAGTTAGATGATAATGAGAATTTTTTTAAACAAATGGCACATGAAAAAGGCTGTTCACCAGTGTGGCTTCGATTATGCTGCCTCAAAGCACTTGCTGTGTAAAATGTTTTTGAACATGATGTACATTTATGATGTTTACTGCCAGAGTGTGTCAAGATATGTACTTTAAGATTACTTTTTTGTGAAAATGATTTGGAACATATTGTACAAGCATAAGGTTTTTCATGATTATGAATTCGAATATGTGCCTTTAAAGAAGATATAACTGCAAATGCCTGTCCACAAACATCGCAAATAAATGGCCTTTCACCTGAGTGAGACCGTATATGGTTTTTGAGATTTGTTTTCACATTAAAACCTAAAATAAATTTTATAACATTTATATCAATTACATATTGATGGGATTATTTAAAGTGCAAACCGTAAATAACCACCTTTATTGCATATTGGGCATATAAATGATTCTTTGGTAATGTGTGTTCGAACATGAATATTCAAACTAGATTTATTTTTGAAAATGCATCCACAGGTATCACAGATATATTTTGTTTTAGTAACATTTTGCTTTTCAGGCTTTAATTTTTCATCACATATATGCTTTTTATAGTTATTATAATTATATGGCGGGCAATTTTTTTCTTCATTAAAATTGATATCACATTGTTCTTCAGATTCTACATTATCAATGATAAATATATCGCTAGTATTTTCTGATAAGCTTGACAAAGAGTCTAATACATCTATCTTTAGAGTATCTAATTGATTTCGAATGTAATTAGAAGATATTTCGCACTGTTTTATAAAATTGTATGCATCATTTAACTTTTGAACACATGAATTGCATATCGAACTGGCAACGTCATTTGTATCTGATATCTGAGAAAAATTAAGTAATGATAAGTTTTTCTAAATATAAATTATAATTATCGATTGATCGATCGATCCTACCTGTAAATTTGTTACTTTGTTTAATCTATCTAAAAGGTACGAAGGGATTTTTTTATAACCCCACTGACAATCATTTAATTCATTTCTATAAGATAAGCATGTGCAGCATCTTTCACATGTCATTTCTTTATTCCTGGATAAATAATATACTAGTTAATATGATAATGACTTTAATAATCTAATACATAGAATTTAAAGCATATTTGTCTTTTACAAATTGACAAATACAGGCAAAACATAAACCATGAACAGTGTGAAGTTTATATTAAGCTTATGCAGGAACACCAACCAAAACCTTTAGTGCGTTTTTTAAATATTGTAGAACCTCGATTATCCGGGTTGCATCCGGATACTTATACTTGTTTAGCTATGCTGCGTCCCCACTGCACGAATCCGTGCGGCGAATCCTGTTCGCGACGCACGCATGCGTTGGCTCTTGTGCGCGACGCACACTGCGAGCAATTTGATACATTTGAAATTTTAGGATTCCATAATATTTTTTTTCTTGATACAGTTCAATTATAAGAAGTGTAAAGAAGTATAACATCTTCTCTATACGCATATCCATTTTCAAAATTGAGGATAAGATGAAATATCTCAATGCCTTCACTGTACAATTGAACTTATAAACCGTAGCACAGATCAACGTTTTACGTTCAAATTCAAGTTACAAGTTCAAAGAAATAACGTATACGGATACAGAGGCAGGCTGACCAATAATTATCAGTTTTGAATAAAATTATTACTTCTGTTCTAAATATAAATACTTGTCAGAAAAGACTTTGAGCAAAAATTCAGTCTGCATATTAATAAGATTTTAAATGATATTTAGCGTAATTGCAATAATACAATATTACCATTTTTTTGAAATATTTAATTTATTTTGAATAATAAATATATGATACGTCATAAAGTAGTAGAGTATATATATATATATATTATATACTATATATATATATAGATATATATATCTATATATCTAGATATATAATATATATATATATATATATATATACATGATAATATCATGATGATATAAAATTAACTCTGAAATATGATAAATAAAGTCTACCAAAATATATTTTAGTTGGATATACATATATTTCAACATATCTATTCGTTAATTACCGATGTATTTCCTATACTAATAGTTAGATAAAATTATAATTAGTACATCAATTTTAATGACTGCTTACTTATTTACATTTTTGATCCGCGCTTTGACGCTAATCCATTAGTGTCGGTTCGGGTATTCTCGGCAGCCCGATGCGTCGGGTTGCTCGCGGCGGGAGCGAGCGCCGCGAACGCAAGCTATTGAAATTTTCGTGTCGCTTCGACCATGTTCGGCAGGGTACGTAATTCTAAAAATAAACACCCCCTCCCATTTTCAAACAAAAAAAGAAGAAAAAAGTGCGCTATGGACATGCGCAGTGGACAAATTTAAAGGAAATTCGTGCGTTCGCACAGTATCACTCCGCTGCGCAAATTTGTTCGTGACGCACCATTCGCCGCACGGATTCGTAACAGTGGAGACGCGGCATTGATCCGGTTAATCGAAAATCCGGATAATTCAAATATGAAGAATAATGTTTTGTTTATCAAAAATAACAAATACATACATAGATATCCAAAAAAATCGATGTTTATTAGAAAATTAACACTTACATATTTTCTTAGATTACATTATACATATTATATTAATCATGAGGTAAAATATTCAGATATGTAAAGTATCAATAAAGAAGTAAAGTTGCTTACAAATAATTTGTTGATCGTTTTTGTAAAAACCAACAATATAGAAATTCATCTAAGAGTTCATATGTAATATACGGCAATTGTTCTTGAGGTCTTAAATTTGCAGGCAGATAGCCTTCTATAACTAACTCAACGTGCATTTCCATCTGAAAACGAATTAATTGTTACAAGTCTATAATGGGCTTCTCCGGTCGAGGATGGATATTTTGACCTCTATTTAACCAACTTATAAAATTGATGTAATATTTCCAGGTAATATTAGCCTCAAATTGTCAGAAAAAATACAGGCAATAGGTCTCTCCTGCTTCATTCAAAAAAATACTTTTTATGTTACGTTAAATGATGCAACTATATAGAGTATAAGCTCTTAGAATATTACATTATTTCACATCCGCCTTTTTTAGCACCTTTGCCGGCATGCTGATCTTCATAATCATTATTCATTCTATTACAAGTCTGATCGGCTTTTAAATGTGGTGTTTCGGTAGTTACCATACTTGTAATAGGTTTAGATTTTATTTCCTTTGATAAAGTTGTTGTTCTATCTTTAATTCTCTGTAATGCTGCTAATGTATCCATATCATTACTTTGTTTACTCATACTTCCTCCTATATTTTATTTGTTAAATTTTATCTTATCCACATCACTTTATTTTGTTTTTGTTTGTTGAACTTGATTACTTTGCTCAACTTGGTGATTTTTTGGGGTAGCTATTGGTTTTTTTAAAGAATCTTTTATTCTATTTGCTTCACGTTGAGTATTAATTTTACTACATATATTTTTACGTATAAATTGATCTTATTCACTGCTTAAATTTTTATTATTGACCAATTATCTCAGAACAAAATCCGCGTTTAAAATGGCTACTTAGAGGCTCTTATTCGTCATTGTTCGTCATCATGTTCGTAGAAATTTAGCTTCGTGTCGTATGCTACTTAGGGGTCCTATGATAGTCGCAAATTTGAGCCAATCAAAATTTTCATTTTGAAATTCTAACCTGTTAATTTCCTAAAACCGTTAACATATTTTTGACAGTTAGTCTTAGGTTAGGATCGTTCCACAGTATTCATTTGTGCATTATATTCTGAATTACGTGCATATTCATGTATTTATTATATTTATTCGTTATATTTAATTATATATCTATATGAGTTAATTATAACTGGTATGTTCAACTGAATATAATTATTCAATGTTATTAAATACCTGTTTCAAGATAAAATCAATTCAGTCATATATTTAGTATTTAATAATATAGAAGATCTTTTAAAAAATGCATAAGATGCACCAAGATACAATACCCACTCATACAATTTTACTTGCTGAGCAAATTTATAGTGTAGCATTTTCACCTTACGAATGGTCACAGAATTTATTATGTATAGCGCTGCTTAATAAGATCACCGTTGCCAGCATAAGATTTCAGGTAATATTTGATATGTGTTTATTTTTTATGATTTGGTTTTTATTGCTACTAATAATAAAGATTTAAAACTTTAATTCACAGTCAAAGATAAAGAGATAAATTTGTTGTACTAAAACTTATATATTTTTTATAAGAACCTTAAAATTATATGCACAGCTATTTTGAATTTTGCATTTCTTGAAAATAACAATGTGATTACTATATATAATAATAATCTTTTCCTAATGCTTCATGAGTAATTAATGTAAATGAAATAAAGAAATATTAATACTTTCTACATATTATTCAAAAATTATTTAGGAAGCAAATGATGAACTTTCTACACCATATGATTGGACAATCCTGCGTGAGTTTCACAATGACAGTAGATGCCATTCGATCTGCTGGTCACCTGATACTTCGCTTTCTGTTATACCAAAGGTAAAATAGTTATACATTGATTTTAAGTTATAATGTTTTGTTAAGATGCTAATTTTATTTAGGTGGTGTTGTTTTGCATAGCCTGTGCTGATTTTCAAATTCGGATTATTAAAAGTAATATGGTGGATAACGATACTGTTACTGTATTATCCGGTCACTCTAATTATATAAATTCAGTAAGTTGGGAACCTGAAGGTGATTACATAGCTTCTGTTAGTGATGATCATACAGTAAAATTATGGACCACTAAAAGTACCACCAGCACAGATAAGTGTGTTGCTACATTAAATTTATCATCTCCTGGTATGGATGTATGTTGGCATCCAGAAGAGAATGGTAATATTTTATACCATATCTAATAATAATTCTAGAATATGAATACAGTATTTAAAGCTTTTCTATTTTATCTTCTTTATTTCATTCAAATTTTATATGTAAGTTCAATTTCAAATGTCCATTAGGAAAGTTATTGGCTGCTGAAAAGAATGGGCTCATACATTTGTATAATATACACTCTCAACAAGCTATATTGTCTTTGGATGCTGGAAGTGTTCCTCTTATGAGTGCTCATTGGGCTCCTTCTAATGGGGCTCGAGTAGCTGCTATAACTTCGGGAGAGTTAATAGTATGGGATATGGAAAAGCCGAGGTAATTAATTTTTGATTATGTGTATTTTTATTACGACTTCAACATTTTATTAGTTAATGGATTTATGGGTTAAAACTAGTTTTAAGATTGTTAAGTTGTAAAATCTATTAATTAATAATTGGTTGCACAATCTAATAAAAAAACTTATTGCAACATTATAATTTTACTAATTAATGAAGATAAATTGACTGGTTTTATATTGATTAATTATATAAATTGTAGTTATCAAAATATTTTATTAAGATACAATACCTACAATATCTAACAGTCACTTAATGTGATATGTATTTGTAACCTGATCGCTGAATATTTTCATGTTATATTTTTGAAATATAATTATATATTATATATATTTGAATTGATATATTTTTTCTATTATTTTCTAGTCGACCTATTGAAACAAGACCACTGCATGAAGATGGTGCATATTTCTTAAGGTTTTCATCAATCAGTGATCTAGTATTAGCGACAGTAGGTCGACCGCATAACACTTTAAAAGTTACTCATACAAGAATGAAATTACCGCAATTAACGTCATCACTTATGTTATTTGGAGGCTTGACCTGGCATTATATCTTGCCATATGTTTGTGTGGCTAATGACCGAAAATTATGTTTTTGGAAGGTTTCTTCTAAATAATGAATTTGAAATCAATTTTTGTACTATTAATTTGATCAAATATAGATTTCTACAAAAAGGATTCTTGTAATTATATTTTTAATATTATATTAACTTTAGAATAAAATAACATATTTTATTTATAACATCTATGTATTTGTACAACGTTTTTATTTGCAATATAGAATGATTTTGATATTGCACAATTTTTTATGTTTGAATTCTGTTTACTTTCCCGCAGATTTACCACGTGCTGAAAACTTCTGAATATATTTTGGTCACGTTGGCATTTACCACATGTTTCATCTCGGCAGTTGGTACCAAGAAATGTGAAACGTAAATGTCAATTTTCTAGGTTGAGTGATGTTTTAAATTAATTCTGGATGCCGGCATGTGCATAAAAATTATATAGGAAATGTAGTATATATGACTAAAAATTATATTTTTGAACTACTGTTTTCATATGTTAATTTTTATCGTATTCTTTAATTTTATAATTTCTCTTTTATTTCTTCCATAACCTCAAACTTAACCATCAATATGGGAAAAGCGAAAAAGCTTAAAAAAAACGCAAATGATGACGAATTGTAAGTAACTTTTGATAACACTACTCAATATTAATATATTACTAGATTTTCTAACATTGAATAATAAAATAATAGAGATAGTGATATTGATACTACTGATGCTGCAGTTAAAGAAACAACAAAGGGAAAAACTAAATCTAAACCACAAGAAAAAATTATAGACTCAGATAATGAAGATACAGGCAAAAAGAAAAAATCTTCAAAGAAAGACAAAAAGAAAAAGGTAGTTGACAATGATAGTGATGTTGATGACATCACTAATGAGATTGATGATTTAAATATTCACAAAGAAATTGAGAAACCGAAGGCTAAGAAGCCTGATATAAAGAAAGGAGGATTTGCTCTTTTAGCTGTAGAAGGTAAAATTTTGAGAATTGCATTTTAATGATGCTTATATATTTTCTTATATAAAAATATTAAAAACTTAGGTCAGCGGTTTCCAACCTTTTCTTCCTTGCGCCCCCCTTTTGAATGATAAAAATATTGCGCCCCCCTCCCATTCTTATTTTTCTAACAATTTAATTTAAAGATACTTAATATAACTGAAATTATGCCAAATAATACACAGTATTATAAAAAATATACATACAAACATAACTATTTATTATAATAATTTTCTGTTTCACATAAGTAAGATCTAAAATTTCTAAAGCATTATTTGCCAAAGTAGGAAAATCGTCCTTTACTGGTAACCAAAACTTAACAATATATTTTCGTCCTGAAACATCTGCGTCAATGTGCTATCACTAGATAGATCAATTATCATTTTCTGCTCTGCTATTGAATGACCAAAATCATCATGTTTTTCAATGACAAATGGATTTCTAATCCTTGCATTGATTTAATTAAATCGCTAAGTCTTTGAAAAATATCAACTAAATACGCAAATTTTGCGAGGAACTTTGTGTCCTAAAATAAGATTGCTCCATCTCTTTTGTTATCAGCAAGAACTATTGCAATTTCTTTTTTGAGTTCAAACACTCTTAGAAGTACTTTAAGTATTTTGCTGATTTGTTTTTGACACTTACTCAGCATTTAAAAATAATATTTTTGAAACAGCTTTGCGCCCCCCCTGGAACGGTATGGCGCCCCACCAGGGGAGCGCGCCCCACAGGTTGGAAATCACTGACTTAGGTATATATCAAAACATTATTTCTTGTTTTTAAGTTGAAATTGAGATAATAAGCAAATTACAAAGTTATATAAAATAAATAAATTCAATTTTTTATCAGTACTGTTATAAACTATAAAAAATAGTATTTTATTATGTTAACATTCTTACATTTTACTTATATATATATATATATATATATATATATATACATAACTATATCATTTTATATCATAAAAACATCTTTAAATATCTACATTATACAATTCGAAATTGTGTTAAATAAAATATTATTTAACTTTTTTTTTAATAGATTCAGCAGAATCAGCGCCAAGTGACAATGAAATTTCTGAATCTACTACTAATACTTCATCGAAAAATAAAAAAGCTAATAAAAAGATAGATAGAAGTGATAGTATTGAAGATAATAAGCCAAAACCTGATGGTGGTAAAAAAAGCAAAAAGTCTAAAAAGAAACGAAATGATAGTGAAGAAGATATAGAGAAAGTTTTAGCTGAACTAGAACTTGAATATTCCGGTGTCAAAAAGGATGTTAAAGAAGAAGAAAATGTGGGAAAAGTAGAGAAAGTAGCTCAGGTAGAAAAGCAAGCCAAACCAAGCATTAAAACTGAAATTAAAGATCAAAGTGAAGTAAAAGATGATACAAATGAAGAGTCTGGAGGAACGGTTAAAACTGCAGCTCAGAAGAAGAAAGAAAAAAAAGAGCGTGAAAAGCAGAAAAAATTGCAGATGAAGCAAAAGGTGTTCTTTGATAAAGTTTGATAAATAACTTACTAAAATAGTAAAGTCAAATGAATTAATTTTAATCATCAAAATATTATTTTTTTAATTACTTTTTAGGAAGTTAAACCTGTAAATACTGACCAATCTACAAAATCAGCAGAAGAAAGTAGTAAGCAACAAGTTGAAACAGTAGCGGGGGATGATGATGAAAATAAACAAGATGATGCAGAAGAAGATGATGATAAAAAGAAAAAAAAGAAGAAAGGTAATAATTTTGACTTCATCTTTAACATGTTTCGATAGCCAGATCTTCAAGATAAAGTGCTTATATTTATATCATTTTTTTAATATTTTTATATATTAAATAATTAGTATAAAAAATATTTGTATAAATTAATACGTTAAAGAAAATTTGTCTCATGATGGTGAATATAATAAATTAATATTATTATTTTTAGTGATGTTGATATGGGTTAAATAACATGTCAAATAATGAAAGAGAGCAGCTTTTGGCTGACTATATTTTTTTGGAAAAAAATTACTTGAAATTTTGTTTTAGGTGCAAAAGCAGCTGAGGATGCGAAGGCAGCGGGCAAAGGACCAGGCAAAAAAACAATTGCAGCAATGCAAGATGCTTTGAAAAAACTCCGAGAAGAACAAGAAAAATTGCAAAGAGAAGAAGAAGAAAGGATTCGCAAGGAAGAGGAAGCTGAAGCTGCTAGATTAGAACAAGTGAGAACAATAAATTGTGAATAATAACTCAAATTATTGCTCATTAGGATATATTTATCTAGTATATATTTTTTTGTTTTTCTATTTAATTTATTTCTTTTAATGAATTTATCAACTGATTTGTTTTTGATATACTTTAGATTAGGTTGGAACAAGAGCGGAAAGAAAAAAAAAGAAAAAGGAAAAGGAACGTAAAGAACGTTTAAAAGCTGAAGGCAAACTACTTTCTGCAAAACAAAAAGCAGATAAAGCTAGAGCCCAAGCAATGCTTGAATCTCTTAAGGCAAGGGGACTAGAAATGCCTGAAGTGGGAGAGAAGAAACCTAGGTTTGCATACTTTCGATTTTTAAGAATCTTTTTATTTATGTTTATTTTTTACTTATGCTATTTCATTATTCTAGAAACTTACTTCATGAATTGAAAATTTGAATTTAGAAAAATATGTTTCAACAAGTAAATTTGCATTGGTAAATTTATTCAAACATAAGTTAATTACTTTTATAGACTTGGAACAAGAATTCGACCTAATAAATCTAAACAGCAAGGTAATAAGGAATCTACGGAAGTGCAATCTCAAGTTGATGCTGATAAAGTAGGCGAACAACCAGCAGAGAATGTGGTTGAGCAAAGTGCCGAAACAAAAGCTATTGCCGAAGAAGATGATGTTAAGGATGCATGGGATGCTGATTCAAGCAGTGAAGAGGAAAGCACAACTGAAACACCAGGTTAATTTACAAATTATGCATTATTACTATAATACTCAAAGAACAAAGAACATATTTGTAGTAAATGATATTTTATTTTTATTGAAATGTTTATAAACTTTGTAGCAGTAACTGCAAAGTCTGAAACAAAAGTGGATCAATCTGCAGAAAGTAAAAAGGAAGAAACTTCTTCAGAAGAAGAGTCTGAAGAAGAAAGTGATTCTGAGTCAGAATCTGAAAGTAGCGAAGACAGTGATAATAGAACTGATGCAGAAAAGAAACGAGAAAAGGCTCTCCAGAGAATACAAGTACCACTTGCTAATGAAAATAAATCAAATATTTAAAAAAAAACTATTGATTTTATCAATATTTTAATTATTTACAGAAACGCAGAATTGATGCAGAACAGAATAAATCATTAGACAAACTGAGAGCTGCGGTGGTTTGTGTGTTGGGACATGTAGATACTGGAAAAACAAAAATTCTTGACAAATTACGTCGCACAAATGTGCAAGATGGTGAAGCTGGTGGTATTACTCAACAAATTGGTGCTACAAATGTTCCAATAGAAAACATAAAGGAGCAAGTTAAAATTGTTAAAGGGGTTAGAATTAAAATATATAGTTTATTTTGATTTGATAATAATAATTTTATTTTTTTTTGAAAACATGAAAAATAGTTATAGTAGAAAATAAATACAGTTGTTTAATTTTTAGATATCAGATACTGTATTCAAAATTCCTGGTTTACTGATTATTGACACACCTGGTCACGAATCTTTCAGCAATCTGAGAAGTCGAGGTTCTTCTTTGTGTGATATTGCTATCTTGGTAATTATAATTCAATTTTTAAAATAGTTTATAAAGCATATTAACAGTTTATATGTACATATATAATACATATTATATATGTACTAATACATTTATTTTAACACTAGTAAATTATGAAATATATAAGATTTTTATCCTAAGTGACGTTCAAATGAAATATGTATATAACACAGTTTTATGTTTTCTGGTTAATTTTTCAGGTTGTTGACATTATGCACGGTTTGGAACCACAAACTTTAGAATCTATTAACTTATTAAAAACTAAGAAAACTCCGTTTATTGTTGCATTGAACAAAATTGACAGATTGTATGATTGGTCAACTATGGCTAGGAAAGATGTACGAGACGTTCTCAAAGCCCAAGCACCGAATACACAATTAGAATTTGAACAAAGAACTAAAGAAATCATAGTTCAATTTGCTGAGCAAGTATGTTTTGTTTATTTCGTAGAGTCAGTACAAATATTATTTAAAAAAACTATAATTTACATCTAAAACTTTCAGAAGAATAATTACTTATTATCAAAATGACAAATTTTAATAATAAGCATATTCTCTTTAAATATTTATGAACTTCTTATCAATATGTTTTATTTTCACTAGGGTTTAAATGCAGCTCTATTTCATGAAAACCCAGACCCAAGAAGTTACGTTTCTTTAGTTCCAACTTCTGCCATAACTGGAGAAGGAATGGGTAATCTCTTAGCCTTAATTGTTGATTCATGCCAGAATATGTTAGCAAAACGCTTGATGTTTAGTGAAGATTTGCAAGCTACAGTATTAGAGGTAAAGAATTTTATTCATGTTATTTACAAATTTATCAAATTATTGATTATTAATTGAATTTTTAACATCAATAACCTGTAATAGTAGTTCTGATATAAAAATATAAGCTATACTTATTTTTATAAATCAGTGCTATATTGATTTAATATAATGTTAAATATATCAGTAATTTGATAAAAAAAAAAAAAACGAAACTTTGATTGAACAGTCTTATATCTATATTCCTATTTAAGGTTAAAGCGATACCTGGGCATGGTACAACCATTGATGCAATTTTAATAAATGGAACTTTAAGAGAAGGAGATACGATTATTTTAGCTGGTACTGATGGACCCATAGTTACACAAATTAGATCATTACTAATGCCACAACCAATGAAGGAACTCAGAGTTAAAGTAAGTATCCTGAACTGCAAATATATTTATAATTAGGTTTTTCTGTGATTTTAATAATTAAGTTTGTGTTATACATATTTGTGTTTTATATTTATAATGCTTATATTGAACACAAAGAAGTAGTTGCAGCACAAGGTGTAAAGATAGCTGCAAAAGATTGGAAAAAGCAATTGCAGGTTTAAATTTACAAGTTGCACAAAGCCAGATGAAATTGACATATTTAGGTACAATATTTATTTATTATATTATATATATTTATCATAATAACATTTTTAAATGAAGTTGAATTTATATCATTTATTCAATTAGTACATAAAATAACTATCATTTGGATTCATTACCATTATAAAATTTTACTTTGTAGAGATGAGGTAGCTAAAGAACTGAAAAGTGCTTTAAGTGGCATCAAGTTGCAAGAAAGAGGTGTTTATGTGCAAGCAAGTACATTAGGATCTTTAGAAGCCTTATTGGAGTTCCTTAAAGTCAGCAAAATTCCGGTAAGTTTCTTTTATAGTGAATTTTACATGTATATAATTAAAATATTTCAATTCAAATTTCTCAAATTGATTCAATTTGTAAAAAGTCAACTGTAGGAGTAAACAGTAAATGTATTTTTGCTTAAATATTTGCTTCATAAATAAAAAATAATATGTTTACATATTAAATTTAGTTCTGGAATAACATTTGCTACCATATATGTTGTAAATATGGTTTTCACTCACTAACTGTAACTACATTATTTAATTCGAATTTTT
>NW_020537646.1:21059686-21082548 GCF_003426905.1 Ctenocephalides felis | reverse complement strand
ACCTGAAGGTGATTACATAGCTTCTGTTAGTGATGATCATACAGTAAAATTATGGACCACTAAAAGTACCACCAGCACAGATAAGTGTGTTGCTACATTAAATTTATCATCTCCTGGTATGGATGTATGTTGGCATCCAGAAGAGAATGGTAATATTTTATACCATATCTAATAATAATTCTAGAATATGAATACAGTATTTAAAGCTTTTCTATTTTATCTTCTTTATTTCATTCAAATTTTATATGTAAGTTCAATTTCAAATGTCCATTAGGAAAGTTATTGGCTGCTGAAAAGAATGGGCTCATACATTTGTATAATATACACTCTCAACAAGCTATATTGTCTTTGGATGCTGGAAGTGTTCCTCTTATGAGTGCTCATTGGGCTCCTTCTAATGGGGCTCGAGTAGCTGCTATAACTTCGGGAGAGTTAATAGTATGGGATATGGAAAGCCGAGGTAATTAATTTTTGATTATGTGTATTTTTATTACGACTTCAACATTTTATTAGTTAATGGATTTATGGGTTAAAACTAGTTTTAAGATTGTTAAGTTGTAAAATCTATTAATTAATAATTGGTTGCACAATCTAATAAAAAAACTTATTGCAACATTATAATTTTACTAATTAATGAAGATAAATTGACTGGTTTTATATTGATTAATTATATAAATTGTAGTTATCAAAATATTTATTAAGATACAATACCTACAATATCTAACAGTCACTTAATGTGATATGTATTTGTAACCTGATCGCTGAATATTTTCATGTTATATTTTTGAAATATAATTATATATTATATATATTTGAATTGATATATTTTTTCTATTATTTTCTAGTCGACCTATTGAAACAAGACCACTGCATGAAGATGGTGCATATTTCTTAAGGTTTTCATCAATCAGTGATCTAGTATTAGCGACAGTAGGTCGACCGCATAACACTTTAAAAGTTACTCATACAAGAATGAAATTACCGCAATTAACGTCATCACTTATGTTATTTGGAGGCTTGACCTGGCATTATATCTTGCCATATGTTTGTGTGGCTAATGACCGAAATTATGTTTTTGGAAGGTTTCTTCTAAATAATGAATTTGAAATCAATTTTTGTACTATTAATTTGATCAATATAGATTTCTACAAAAAGGATTCTTGTAATTATATTTTTAATATTATATTACTTTAGAATAAAATAACATATTTTATTTATAACATCTATGTATTTGTACAACGTTTTTTATTTGCAATATAGAATGATTTTGATATTGCACAATTTTTTATGTTTGAATTCTGTTTACTTTCCCGCAGATTTACCACGTGCTGAAAACTTCTGAATATATTTTGGTCACGTTGGCATTTACCACATGTTTCATCTCGGCAGTTGGTACCAAGAAATGTGAAACGTAAATGTCAATTTTCTAGGTTGAGTGATGTTTTAAATTAATTCTGGATGCCGGCATGTGCATAAAATTATATAGGAAATGTAGTATATATGACTAAAAATTATATTTTTGAACTACTGTTTTCATATGTTAATTTTTATCGTATTCTTTAATTTTATAATTTCTCTTTTATTTCTTCCATAACCTCAAACTTAACCATCAATATGGGAAAAGCGAAAAAGCTTAAAAAAAACGCAAATGATGACGAATTGTAAGTAACTTTTGATAACACTACTCAATATTAATATATTACTAGATTTTCTAACATTGAATAATAAAATAATAGAGATAGTGATATTGATACTACTGATGCTGCAGTTAAAGAAACAACAAAGGGAAAAACTAAATCTAAACCACAAGAAAAAATTATAGACTCAGATAATGAAGATACAGGCAAAAAGAAAAAATCTTCAAAGAAAGACAAAAAGAAAAAGGTAGTTGACAATGATAGTGATGTTGATGACATCACTAATGAGATTGATGATTTAAATATTCACAAAGAAATTGAGAAACCGAAGGCTAAGAAGCCTGATATAAAGAAAGGAGGATTTGCTCTTTTAGCTGTAGAAGGTAAAATTTTGAGAATTGCATTTTAATGATGCTTATATATTTTCTTATATAAAAATATTAAAAACTTAGGTCAGCGGTTTCCAACCTTTTCTTCCTTGCGCCCCCCTTTTGAATGATAAAAATATTGCGCCCCCCTCCCATTCTTATTTTTCTAACAATTTAATTTAAAGATACTTAATATAACTGAAATTATGCCAAATAATACACAGTATTATAAAAAATATACATACAAACATAACTATTTATTATAATAATTTTCTGTTTCACATAAGTAAGATCTAAAATTTCTAAAGCATTATTTGCCAAAGTAGGAAAATCGTCCTTTACTGGTAACCAAAACTTAACAATATATTTTCGTCCTGAAACATCTGCGTCAATGTGCTATCACTAGATAGATCAATTATCATTTTCTGCTCTGCTATTGAATGACCAAAATCATCATGTTTTTCAATGACAAATGGATTTCTAATCCTTGCATTGATTTAATTAAATCGCTAAGTCTTTGAAAAATATCAACTAAATACGCAAATTTTGCGAGGAACTTTGTGTCCTAAAATAAGATTGCTCCATCTCTTTTGTTATCAGCAAGAACTATTGCAATTTCTTTTTTGAGTTCAAACACTCTTAGAAGTACTTTAAGTATTTTGCTGATTTGTTTTTGACACTTACTCAGCATTTAAAAATAATATTTTTGAAACAGCTTTGCGCCCCCCCTGGAACGGTATGGCGCCCCACCAGGGGAGCGCGCCCCACAGGTTGGAAATCACTGACTTAGGTATATATCAAAACATTATTTCTTGTTTTTAAGTTGAAATTGAGATAATAAGCAAATTACAAAGTTATATAAAATAAATAAATTCAATTTTTTATCAGTACTGTTATAAACTATAAAAAATAGTATTTTATTATGTTAACATTCTTACATTTTACTTATATATATATATATATATATATATATATATATATAATATATCATTTTATATCATAAAAACATCTTTAAATATCTACATTATACAATTCGAAATTGTGTTAAATAAAATATTATTTAACTTTTTTTTTAATAGATTCAGCAGAATCAGCGCCAAGTGACAATGAAATTTCTGAATCTACTACTAATACTTCATCGAAAAATAAAAAAGCTAATAAAAAGATAGATAGAAGTGATAGTATTGAAGATAATAAGCCAAAACCTGATGGTGGTAAAAAAAGCAAAAAGTCTAAAAAGAAACGAAATGATAGTGAAGAAGATATAGAGAAAGTTTTAGCTGAACTAGAACTTGAATATTCCGGTGTCAAAAAGGATGTTAAAGAAGAAGAAAATGTGGGAAAAGTAGAGAAAGTAGCTCAGGTAGAAAAGCAAGCCAAACCAAGCATTAAAACTGAAATTAAAGATCAAAGTGAAGTAAAAGATGATACAAATGAAGAGTCTGGAGGAACGGTTAAAACTGCAGCTCAGAAGAAGAAAGAAAAAAAAGAGCGTGAAAAGCAGAAAAAATTGCAGATGAAGCAAAAGGTGTTCTTTGATAAAGTTTGATAAATAACTTACTAAAATAGTAAAGTCAAATGAATTAATTTTAATCATCAAAATATTATTTTTTTAATTACTTTTTAGGAAGTTAAACCTGTAAATACTGACCAATCTACAAAATCAGCAGAAGAAAGTAGTAAGCAACAAGTTGAAACAGTAGCGGGGGATGATGATGAAAATAAACAAGATGATGCAGAAGAAGATGATGATAAAAAGAAAAAAAAGAAGAAAGGTAATAATTTTGACTTCATCTTTAACATGTTTCGATAGCCAGATCTTCAAGATAAAGTGCTTATATTTATATCATTTTTTTAATATTTTTATATATTAAATAATTAGTATAAAAAATATTTGTATAAATTAATACGTTAAAGAAAATTTGTCTCATGATGGTGAATATAATAAATTAATATTATTATTTTTAGTGATGTTGATATGGGTTAAATAACATGTCAAATAATGAAAGAGAGCAGCTTTTGGCTGACTATATTTTTTTGGAAAAAAATTACTTGAAATTTTGTTTTAGGTGCAAAAGCAGCTGAGGATGCGAAGGCAGCGGGCAAAGGACCAGGCAAAAAAACAATTGCAGCAATGCAAGATGCTTTGAAAAAACTCCGAGAAGAACAAGAAAAATTGCAAAGAGAAGAAGAAGAAAGGATTCGCAAGGAAGAGGAAGCTGAAGCTGCTAGATTAGAACAAGTGAGAACAATAAATTGTGAATAATAACTCAAATTATTGCTCATTAGGATATATTTATCTAGTATATATTTTTTGTTTTTCTATTTAATTTATTTCTTTTAATGAATTTATCAACTGATTTGTTTTTGATATACTTTAGATTAGGTTGGAACAAGAGCGGAAAGAAAAAAAAAAGAAAAAGGAAAAGGAACGTAAAGAACGTTTAAAAGCTGAAGGCAAACTACTTTCTGCAAAACAAAAAGCAGATAAAGCTAGAGCCCAAGCAATGCTTGAATCTCTTAAGGCAAGGGGACTAGAAATGCCTGAAGTGGGAGAGAAGAAACCTAGGTTTGCATACTTTCGATTTTTAAGAATCTTTTTATTTATGTTTATTTTTTACTTATGCTATTTCATTATTCTAGAAACTTACTTCATGAATTGAAAATTTGAATTTAGAAAAATATGTTTCAACAAGTAAATTTGCATTGGTAAATTTATTCAAACATAAGTTAATTACTTTTATAGACTTGGAACAAGAATTCGACCTAATAAATCTAAACAGCAAGGTAATAAGGAATCTACGGAAGTGCAATCTCAAGTTGATGCTGATAAAGTAGGCGAACAACCAGCAGAGAATGTGGTTGAGCAAAGTGCCGAAACAAAAGCTATTGCCGAAGAAGATGATGTTAAGGATGCATGGGATGCTGATTCAAGCAGTGAAGAGGAAAGCACAACTGAAACACCAGGTTAATTTACAAATTATGCATTATTACTATAATACTCAAAGAACAAAGAACATATTTGTAGTAAATGATATTTTATTTTTATTGAAATGTTTATAAACTTTGTAGCAGTAACTGCAAAGTCTGAAACAAAAGTGGATCAATCTGCAGAAAGTAAAAAGGAAGAAACTTCTTCAGAAGAAGAGTCTGAAGAAGAAAGTGATTCTGAGTCAGAATCTGAAAGTAGCGAAGACAGTGATAATAGAACTGATGCAGAAAAGAAACGAGAAAAGGCTCTCCAGAGAATACAAGTACCACTTGCTAATGAAAATAAATCAAATATTTAAAAAAAAACTATTGATTTTATCAATATTTTAATTATTTACAGAAACGCAGAATTGATGCAGAACAGAATAAATCATTAGACAAACTGAGAGCTGCGGTGGTTTGTGTGTTGGGACATGTAGATACTGGAAAAACAAAAATTCTTGACAAATTACGTCGCACAAATGTGCAAGATGGTGAAGCTGGTGGTATTACTCAACAAATTGGTGCTACAAATGTTCCAATAGAAAACATAAAGGAGCAAGTTAAAATTGTTAAAGGGGTTAGAATTAAAATATATAGTTTATTTTGATTTGATAATAATAATTTTATTTTTTTTTGAAAACATGAAAAATAGTTATAGTAGAAAATAAATACAGTTGTTTAATTTTTAGATATCAGATACTGTATTCAAAATTCCTGGTTTACTGATTATTGACACACCTGGTCACGAATCTTTCAGCAATCTGAGAAGTCGAGGTTCTTCTTTGTGTGATATTGCTATCTTGGTAATTATAATTCAATTTTTAAAATAGTTTATAAAGCATATTAACAGTTTATATGTACATATATAATACATATTATATATGTACTAATACATTTATTTTAACACTAGTAAATTATGAAATATATAAGATTTTTATCCTAAGTGACGTTCAAATTAAATATGTATATAACACAGTTTTATGTTTTCTGGTTAATTTTTCAGGTTGTTGACATTATGCACGGTTTGGAACCACAAACTTTAGAATCTATTAACTTATTAAAAACTAAGAAAACTCCGTTTATTGTTGCATTGAACAAAATTGACAGATTGTATGATTGGTCAACTATGGCTAGGAAAGATGTACGAGACGTTCTCAAAGCCCAAGCACCGAATACACAATTAGAATTTGAACAAAGAACTAAAGAAATCATAGTTCAATTTGCTGAGCAAGTATGTTTTGTTTATTTCGTAGAGTCAGTACAAATATTATTTAAAAAAACTATAATTTACATCTAAAACTTTCAGAAGAATAATTACTTATTATCAAAATGACAAATTTTAATAATAAGCATATTCTCTTTAAATATTTATGAACTTTTGTTGTCTTCTTATCAATATGTTTTATTTTCACTAGGGTTTAAATGCAGCTCTATTTCATGAAAACCCTGACCCAAGAAGTTACGTTTCTTTAGTTCCAACTTCTGCCATAACTGGAGAAGGAATGGGTAATCTCTTAGCCTTAATTGTTGATTCATGCCAGAATATGTTAGCAAAACGCTTGATGTTTAGTGAAGATTTGCAAGCTACAGTATTAGAGGTAAAGAATTTTATTCATGTTATTTACAAGTTTATTAATTGATTATTAATTGAATTTTTAACATCAATAACCTATAATAGTAGTTTTGATATAAAAATATAAGCTATACTTATTTTTATAAATTAGTGCTATATTAATTTAATATAATGTTAAATATATCAGTAATTTGATAAAAAAAAAAAACGAAACTTTGATTGAACAGGTTTATATCTATATTCCCATTTAAGGTTAAAGCGATACCTGGGCATGGTACAACCATTGATGCAATTTTAATAAATGGAACTTTAAGAGAAGGAGATACGATTATTTTAGCTGGTACTGATGGACCCATAGTTACACAAATTAGATCATTACTAATGCCACAACCAATGAAGGAACTCAGAGTTAAAGTAAGTATCCTGAACTGCAAATATATTTATAATTAGGTTTTTCTGTGATTTTAATAATTAAGTTTGTGTTATACATATTTGTTTTTATATTTATAGAATGCTTATATTGAACACAAAGAAGTAGTTGCTGCACAAGGTGTAAAGATAGCTGCAAAAGAATTGGAAAAAGCAATTGCAGGTTTAAATTTACAAGTTGCACAAAAGCCAGATGAAATTGACATATTTAGGTACAATATTTATTTAATATATTATATATATTTATCATAATAACATTTTTAATGAAGTTGAATTTATATCATTTATTCAATTAGTACATAAAATAACTACCATTTGGATTCATTACCATTATAATTTTACTTTGTAGAGATGAGGTAGCTAAAGAACTGAAAAGTGCTTTAAGTGGCATCAAGTTGCAAGAAAGAGGTGTTTATGTGCAAGCAAGTACATTAGGATCTTTAGAAGCCTTATTGGAGTTCCTTAAAGTCAGCAAAATTCCGGTAAGTTCTTTTATAGTGAATTTTACATGTATATAATTAAAATATTTCAATTAAAATTTCTCAAATTAATTCAATTTGTAAAAAAATCAACTGTAGGAGTAAACAGTAAATGTATTTTTGCTTAAATATTTGCTTCATAAATTAAAAATAATATGTTTACATATTAAATTTAGTTCTGGAATGAACATTTGCTACCATATATGTTGTAAATATGATTTTCACTAACTGTAACTACATTATTTAATTCGAATTTTTGTAGAATCACACAGTTCCTAACTTGTTGTAATGTCGCATTATTTTTGCTATTCATTTCATTTTTATCAGTGGAGATAATAAACATTCTTAACTTTCCGAAGGAGAAGTTTGTTTTCATAAAAATATCCGATTCGCTAATTTTATGTTTTCTCGACGTTTCAAACCATTCTGAATCGAATGAGATCAAATTTGGAAAAAGTATGTGTGTGTGTGTGTGTGTATCTGTTTGTGTGCATGTATGTGAACAGCTTTTTTGACGTAAATCGACGTTTTCTCAAAAAAGACTGGACCGATTTTAAAATTTTAAAAGCCATCCAATGTACCTTAATGAGGACTAGTGTTTCTCAGTTTTGTGCAACGAGCCGTTTCTTTGTAAATCGCAGAACAGTGGAAAATTATGTAATTAGGTGAGAATCTACTGAGCCGTTTTCTTGTAATTAACTTTTGAAAAAAAATTCAAACCGATTTTTATGAAACTTTTTTTGGCAGTGTATTTCATGGTCTTATAGAACTTACTGAAATATTACTGCCTTACGACAAGTAGTTTAATTTTAAAAAACCTTCAAGAGTAGTTCCTTTTTGACGATTGTTAAAATTAAAATTAGACGATTTACTCGGTATAACCATAGAGTACTTGCTCTTAATGAACATACTAAATCATTAAAGTCCTACGGTAACTGGTTCAATTATAAAAATTGATTTTTGAAAATTTGCTTTTAGAAAATACCCGGACCGAGTTAACTCGGAATACTTTTAATCACTCATAAGTTATTTTTTATTGATTAAGTCTATTATTTACACATATCGGGAAGTTCATGTAACTTGCCTCAGGGCAAAATACCAATACCAACTAGGTTAAACCTATTTTGTCATACAATTTACAAAAAGAAATTTAAGAATACATAGGTTATTGGTTCGATAGCAATATATGGGTAATTTTTTTTATTTTATCTAGAAACATAAGATTCACCAGATGAAGTAGACTGAAATTCGAATATACATTGATTATGCGTTGTAAATGCTTTTGCGATACCTTAATAAAAAAGTTGTATAAATAATATTTACTTACAACTAATTTGTACAGTTAAAATTTTGTATCAATATAGAGATGCAACGCATAAATGCACACAATCGATACATTATTTTGAAAAATCGGTTTTGTGTTCTCAGACCATTTTAAAACATTTCTATTTTTTCTATATGATAGTAACGTTTCTGTTAATTCGATTGTCTACTTAATTACGTGATCAGTAAGCGCGCAACATCGCAAAGTATTTATAATTCATGTCGAAAGTAGATCAAAGGAATGCCAGCCGGATGTCATTCGGTCACACAGACTTTATGGCGTCACCCACATTTGTTAACGGTTATCTTCTTCCCGAATCGTAAAGAGACGTGATGGTAATTAATTAATATCAAAAGAAATTTTTTGAGGCATAAAAATGCGATTTTCATCTACGGCAGTGTTTCCCAAAGTGGGGCGCACGCCCCACCGGGGGCCTATTTGTAATTTCAGAGGGGCAATTTGAAAGTTTTGGTGATTTTAATGTAATGTAGTATAGTATCGGTAAAACATTTAACAATATATGCAATAAACTTTATATAAATCTACAACAACATTATGAAAGAGAATATTGCGGGATGCAACAATTCTTTGCGTTCCAGTAGCCCTTCACTAATTATTTTAAACTTTTTTATTCCAATTTACGAAAATTACCAAAAAAATAGTTAAAATCTAATAAAAAATTGTAATCAATTTTCTGACTGCTTGGCATATGCTTTAAGGTCAGTGACAAGACTCGACTTGAAATATGCACAAGAAAGTGATATTTAATACTAAAGTTATTGCGAAGCTTTATGAGAACAGATTTTATACAAGGCTTAAAAGCATAAAAATTGTAAATATGATGTGAGTTTTTTACTCATTGTCAGTAACTATTGCTAAATATGGAATTAATTTAAAATAAACTAATTTTTATTGTATCCTTAAATAGTACACAGTTGACACCAAGCGCGGCTTTTACTCTTATTGTTAGATTGCTTCAAATAATTCTTTAGGTTTGTTGAGGTTGAGGTAGTAATGTATAGTGAAAAATTTAGCTGTCGATCAGTAGAAAATACTTTTTTGATCTGTTATGTAGAGTGTTTGTTGAAAGATGGAATATCAAAACAAACATTTTGGTCAAATTTTGAATTTTTATTTCTGCAAATGGTAAAACGATCATCCCAATAGGTGTTGTTTATGGTGTCGAAGCCTTAAAAAACAGCTATTTTAAAATTGGTTTTGAAAATGTCATTCTGGTAATTTTCCACTCAATACTGCTCTGATTGTCCAGTCAAAGTTTTGGACAAACTAATTAAAGCAATAATCGATTGGGCTAACAGCAAAAATTGTCTTTGATTTTCTAACAAAAATGCGCACTTAATTAGTTGCCAACGATAAGTGATAACTATCAATTTAGATTAGAACCTAATATAAAATCTTTGTTCTAGCTCAAGTATTGCAATAAATAAATTTCGAAAAAAACAGTAATAAAAATTAGTTTGGAATTTTTGTATGTTGGCTTATTCCGAAATTTTACTTATGATGTTTAATAACAATTTAATAGCGATTTCATCTTAAAAAATATTCACATTTTTTCTGGGAGAAAAAAAATTGTATGGGGGGGCATAACGATTTTATAAACTTCAAGGTGGGGCGGGGCCCAAAAAAGGTTGTGAATCACTGATATATGGGGTTTTAAATTTGAAACCGTTCCGAATCTCACTAGACTTGCATTTGATTACCAAATTTCCTTACCGAATATTTTTAATTAATGGATATATCATCTGTGAATTTCAAGTTCTAAGGATATTTTATGCCATTTATTTATTGCTGTTTTTGTCGAATCTTCCCGAATCGTTAAAAACGATATCAATTAATTCATATCAAAGACATTTGGGAGGCCTAAAAATGCGATTTTGAAATATGATGTTTTAAATTCGAACCATTCCGAATCTTGCTAGACTTGCGTTGGTTTACAAAATTCGTTACCCAATATTTTTAATTTGATCAGTAGATTAATGAATGTATCATTCGTAAATTTCAAATTGTAAGGATTTTTTATGCAATTCATTTTTTGATGCTTTTGTTGAATCTTCATGAATCTTAAAAATAAAACGAGATATGAATTAATTAATATCATAAGATATTTTGGAATTCTAAAAATGCGACTTTGATCTATGGTCTTTTAAATTCTGAACCATTCCGAATCTTGCTAGACTTGTGTCGGTTAACAAATTTTGTTACCCAATATTTTTAATTTGATCAATAGATTAATAAATATGTATTGCATCTGATAGTTTGAAATTGTAAGGATATTTTTAATGTGATATATTTCTGTATGCTTTTGCTGAATCTTTCCGAATCGTTAAAAACGAGATGGCAAGTAATAAATATCAAAAGAAATTTTGGAGACTTCGTAATACGATGATCTATGGTGTTTTAACCCTTTCTACTCGCGAATTCCGAGGTTTATATGATTTTTGCCGTTGGAGCGCCACATCCTAGTGGAAAAGGGTTAAATTACAAGCCATTCCGATTCCCGCTGGTCTTGGGTTAGTTAACAAATTGTGTGGCCTAATAGTTGATAATTTTACTAGTTAAAAAATCATCTGATGTCAAATTGTAAGGACATGATTTTTATGTGATTTATTTATTGGTGCTTCTATAAAAATGGCGCACCAACAATTTTATTATTATTATGCACATAATTGTCTGAACTTTTCGTTTATAGAATGATTTCAATGAAATTACTAAAATATTTAAAGGAATTATACTTGTGCTTAATATTTTTTGCAAAAATTTTTGAGTTCCTTTCATAAAGAATTATGATATATATGTGTAATTGTTAATCGCACATGTAACTGAAATAGCAGTCGAGCTTCAGGTAATTTCTCAGTATTAACTTAAAAGGCATATGATTTCAATTTGTTTTTTTTTTTTTGAATTTTATTATTAATAACTTAATTGTTTTCAAAAATGACAATTGGTTTTAGTCCAGATATCTTGGTTTGAGCAGCTCGTTATAAAAGAGCTAGATTGTTGAATTACATTAGATTGTATATTTTATATTTTTATATTCACAAAACCAATTTGATTAAAGCCTAATTGTAGTAAGTTATGTTTCTCTATTACTGAGAATTTAGATCCTATGATCTGTTGTAATGGCTCATCTTCTATGTGACATTGTAAAAGGTATAACTGTTGACATATCTATATTTAATATATTAATTATAAGAACTTTCCTAACATTGGTAATATATTCGTTTTCCTCTAGTAATGAACAATTTCGAAATTGTAATGCTAATTGACTGAACGTTTTGATTCTCTGATTGTTTGATTTCGGCAACATTATTATACATTAGAGTATACACTTATATTATTTTGCATTTCATTATTCGTCTTAAATTGTTTTCTAAATTAATTTGCTTTCTATTTCTATATTTACCTCCATCTCACGGTATATCTAAATTAAGATATTTGAAGAGCATATCTTGAAGTATATTCGCCCACTGCTGAATTGATATTTATCATGGATGCTCATTTCTTTTCTCACAATATTAGGAGATTCTGTGAAATATTACATACATAGTAGCATTTATTAGAAAGCTTTTTTTTAAAAAAGGTTAAGTATTAAAATTTATCGTGAAATATATTTCAAAAATATAAATTATAAATTTTCATATATTACAATATTCAATTTAATCCTGAGGTTGAATTAATTAGTTTTTTTATATAGTTTCCATACTTATGCCGATTACAACGTTTATTATATAAAAATCATTTTTAAATTTTTTGATTATTTGATATGCTATTAAACACGTATTTCGTGTATACATTTGCCTAACTATATATAATATAATTCTTGATATTAAATTTATTTTTCGTTGATAATTTTCATATAAACAGATTTTATAATAAATATATGAGTGGAAAGCATTGCTCTATACTCGTTCACCCACGTTGACAAACTGAGAGTGTATTTGCGTGGGTGCTGCACATGGTTGACTTATTTCTTTCACCGAAATTTATATACAGGTATATATATATATATATATATATATATATATATATATATATAATCAGTTTAATCATAATTTATGAGCAAAATATTAAACGTTTCCCAAATGTTAGGCACTGGCACTTTTGAGTAAAATTCATAAATTGAAAATCTAAATATGTATTGTTAACTAACTTTCAATTTATAAATCTATTAATATGAATACAAATTTTCTTTTTTTAGTAGACTTTCGTGAATTTGAACTGTCTTATTTATATCTTAAATGATTTTGATACACTCAACTGAGTTTTTGAAATCAAATATTGATCAGATATTTTATCTGATTCTAAACTAATGCAAACTAACTATTATTAAATAACTTTGAGTTTATACTGAAGATATATTCCATCATTGTTTTGTGAGTCACATTTAACTGAATTCGTAATTTTAAGTAACATTTAACTGAATTCGAGAAGGTAGTGATTTTGTAAATATAATATATTGATATAATTTTTTTATCTGATTGGATAGAAAATAGTATGTAATATATTTCGAATAACTACGACAGTGCCAAGTAATATATGCGTTTTATGTACATGTTGTTCTCGTGAATGGGCACTCCAGTTAATTCATCAATTTATTTTAATTATTCTATGGTGACCTAACTGATTGCCCTCGTATAGAATTGTCTCTTTGAATGTATTAAAGTCGATTATTCGTGTTTTTCTCATAACAAGTAGCTCAACATTGTTTTCTATGCAAATAAATTATCGCTTTAGAACATTCATTCATTATTTTTTGTTAATTAAGTTATTTTACACTCATAAACTACGGTTTTTTACTATTTAAGTATATCTATCTAAGAAGTGTCTATTATATTCATCTGCAAGAACTCACTTTTATAATCAATATTTATTTTTCTTGTCAATCAATTTTCATGTTATAATATTGCATGGTGGCACGATAATCGTTCATCATGATAACTTTAACATCTTTCGCATGCAGAATGAAATAATCCATTTTATCCAGCTGACGGACTGTGAGAGATTTGATCCGATAATAATAATACATTTCATTCCTGATAATGATTAGTAAGATATATACATACAAATAGTTTAAACGTCCCCACGCTGTAATAATAGATAAATATTTTCTATTGATGCCAGTGTATTTTGCTAAAAAAAGTATTACTTTTTCTTGTATTAACATTGATTCGCTTTTGATCAGCCTGGTAAATATTAATAAAATCCTATGATAATATATTTCATTTTCTGATAATTATTAGTAAGATAAAAGCCAATATTTTGAACCTCTTAATGCATAATATTCATTTAAATATGCTAACGATGCCTGTTTATTTTTCCAAAGAGGTTATTTTTTACTACTTGAAAATTGATTCGATTTTGCTCAGCTTGGTTAATAGTTGAGCTAGAATTATACAAAATCCTCTTTTGGCACAAAATTTTACAGTATAAGAGTTCAAGAGTTGTTACCCAAAATTTAAGTCCGCTGTTTCAGCAAAATTTTTAGTCGTTTTTATATTAATACGTTAAGCCCGGCGCCAAATTTTCTGTCTTTTCGTTTAGCCGGTAGTGACGAACTATATCGGCAACGTTTACAACGTAACACATTTTTGGTTAGAATATTTCGATAAATTTCATTAAAATTATATTTGATAGCATTTCATTAAGACTAATTTTATTTATTACTCGTCGATCACACAAACAATTCAAAGAAAGAACATTCTATCAGTCTGACTGTAGGTCTCTAGGGCTCGACACCGGGCTCAACGTGTTAACCCCTTAACTTACAATGGCTAGGCCAAACGTAAATATTATGGGTGATTGCAATTATTACAAAGTATTTATTTATACGAAACTACAAAACACAAAACTATTTTTATTTTTGTGATAAACTGTACATTGTGGAAAAAAATAGTCACAAACACGGCGCCAGCTTGACATTTTCGAATCTAAATCGTAAGTTAAAGAGTTAAAGTCAACAATTTTATCAAAGGATTCTAGTAAATTTATTGTTTTAGATGTTTCAATTAATTTTTATTAATATTAGTCATTTTAAGGTATAATTGAGTTAATCTAAATCAGAAGTTTTAAATTGGTTTTACAATTAGATTGTTATTTTATCGAGATTTTTTTTATCCTTATTTTTATCTTTTTTATCTTTATTTTTTATCTTTAGTAATTTTAGTTTTTTGGTTTGGATTTTTAAATGTCAGTATGTTAAGGGGCACAACCGCCTTAAAAAAAGGTGATTTTTGGGAGTTTATATTAAAAAAACTACTTTATCAATCATTTCAAACTTTAAGGAATATATTTATACATGTTTTAAGAATACATAGTGAAATTTTTGAAGAAAAAAATTAAGTATTTTTTAAGTTATCGTCGATCTCCAACAGCGCGACAAAAAAAAGGCCCTTACTACTGCAGTGATTGCAGCCTTCTATGTGGAAGAAATTAAAAAAAAAATCTCGTTAAACTAGATAATATTGCCTGTAAAATGAACTACGATAAAGAAAATAAATCAAAAATTGACAAAATGACGGGGTTTTTTTAAAAAAAAGTCGAATTTTACCCAAAATTTTGGTCGTTTTTGGGCTGCCAAAATTGGATTTTTGATCCGATCAAAAAATCGATAGTTCATTTTACGGAGAACTATATATAGAACATATAAAAAAAAATTGGTAGTGATTGGATCATTTGTTTTTGAGTAATCACTGCAGCAAATTCGGAAAATGCTGTTTCGAGAATAACGCGTTTAAAGATAAAATGATCTTTATACTATATATATATATAATCTTTAAATGGCTGTAACTCAAAAACTATTTAAGATATCGATTTAATATTTTGGTATGTTATTTTTAAAAGTATAACCTATCGAAAAATGGAAAAAATGAAAATTCGATTTTTTGAAAATTTCATACTAGTTGTGCCCCTTAATCTTTCGAAAACTTTTAGTATAGTTCCCGAAATTTACTTACTTAAGTACCACATTTTCCTCTAATTTATTCCTAAATAACTCTTTGTTTTGTCTTTAATGTGGTGTGTAATCTCGCAATTACGCAAACGGAGCGTAAATCAGTGCAGGGCGTCGATTTTCTCAGGATAAATCTTTTTTGTGTTCTTCCCACCTCCTCCGTCCGCTCGTATCGTCCGGGAAACGGATGCGCCGGTTCCACAAGACGTCCCACGCGCCGGAAGCGAACTTAGCGAACGCGCAGGAAATAACGCGAATTGAAATAAAAAACGCGGGAATATCGTAGGAGACGCGAAGGAAACGGATGGACATCGGAAGGTTGTTACCGAAGACGATTTTCGCAACGTTCGGGGAAAAGACATTTTACTTTTCGGCGTTTTCTGTAGGTCTGTAATAAATATCTTTGGTATTAACGCGACCTTTTGCATTTTATGAATATGTAATATATATTTTTAAAATTGATTTCATAAGACATCTAAGTACATCGATTTATTTTCTCTCTCGTACAGAGTCAATAGTTTTTTAAATTTTGTGCTCAAAAAGCATTATGATAATTTATTTTAATACAATTCAGAGGCATTTATAGAATCTCTTTTAGTGCAGTAAAGATTGTGTTTAGTATCTAAATATAGAGTAGGCCGGGGCTATACGGCTTAATGGATTTGTTGTTTATCGCTTAACAAAAGTGTTAATACTATTTTTTTGGTAATAAGTAAAATCCAAAAGCTACAGCTGTTTAAATGCAAAAAGTCAAGTATGCTCAATGTACCCCATAGGTGGGGCAAGTTGAGCACTAAGAAAGTATAATGAAATTATAGGTTCAATGTCGATTAGTGATGAAATAAAATAAGTTTTTTAACAAGTTCTATATTTATAGTCTTTATTGACAGAGAAAACAAAACTTATAGTAATTTTCTTTGAATAATTAACCAAAAGTAGAATCAACAAAACAATATCGTATCTTAGGAATTATTTTACCATTATATTCAGTATTTTTGTTTAAAATCATTATTTCTTTATATTATTACTCATGGACTTAGCTTAAATCTTAAAATAATAATTAATTTCTGGAAGTTAATGGTAATTGTCTTAGTGACAGAACAAGTTTAGTAACTATGCTCAACTAACCCCAACTCGGAATTTTAAAATAAAAGTGAGTTTATAAAAAAACAGTGAGAATTATACCCAGAATCTCTGTGCATATTAAAAGTCCTATAATTATATGGAAGAATAACATTTACCTGATTAAAAATAAATTATATTTGACTAAACCAGACGATAACTCGTGATGAATTACTTTTTTCTTTTTGGTCAAAATGAACAAAATGCCCGTGAGCCTCACTCATTTGTTCAGCGGCCACTAGCGATCGCGGGATATTTATTTCTCCCAAACAGACTGTGAATAGTTTTCGAGATATTTCGATTGCTCAACTAGCCCCACCCTACCCTATGCCATATTTAGATTAAGACAGTCGTTTTTTGAATTTCTTGCTCAAAAAGAGTTATGGGTATTTAATGGTAATTTAGAGGTATTTATAGAAACTAGTGCAATAAAGATTGTGTTCAGTATCTAAGTTTGCTACGATGCATCAAAACCTAATACTTTTCTCGAGAGAGCAACATAGAGATGAAACACTATTTATTTTTACGTGTAGACTCATTTGGCAATATATAATATAAACTTATAAACATATCGGTATTTTTTGACTTTCAGTAATTGTACTGTGAAAACCAAATAACATATATCACAGCCCATACGACATATCAAACAACTTACTATTCGAACGTATTCAGAAAATTTCTCAATTATTGCTTAAAAATAGAAATATGTTTATTTACTATTTTTTCTAAAAATTTTCATCGGACCCGTTTTACTCCATAGGGGGCATAGATAAACAAGATAGGGGGCAAACCTTCTCAATGTCTCATTTTTAGTTATAAAGGAATTTTTCGAAATAAAAGCTACATTATTTACCCAAAGCCAAATACAAATTTTATGGGCCCAATTTTTTAAAGGTTGTAAAATATTAATAGTAATGTAAGACTACAATATAAAGAAGCTTATTAGCACGATGTCGTCTTCTTTCGGTAAAAAGTAAAAATAATTTTTTAAATTTTTGTTCTGAGTAGGTTTCATAACTTGATCCATTTTTGACCATTACCACAAACAGATATAATTTTCTGTACAAGAATTACAGAATTTAGAACAAGTGACTTCCCAAGTGTACTAAAATTGAAATCATCATCAATTACCGTAACGCTAAGAAAATCACGTCTTTAAAGTGTTTCGTAAGCATCCTGCAGGAAGTGTCCACGGATCAGCACTCTGACGGAGTTGTCACGGTACTGTTGGTACTGTTTTCTAATTCCCAGGGAGCCAACCGTGAACTCGAACGTCTCAAAACGTAACGCTACGATGAATGGGAAACTGTTTTGGTGAATGAATCTCTCTCTACTATATGACTAGATACTTCTCATTCATAAATACCGAACGCACACAATCGCATTACGCGCTTTTAAATGTTATGTAAGTACGCAGATCATATGTGGCCAACTACTTTTTTTCTTATAGACGTTCAGCGAAAAACATTATTTTAAAATATATAAAAACAAACATTTAATACACGGAAATTTAAGAATTCTCGCTAATTTTGTTCGTTTTGTACACTTGTCATTTCGGGCAATATAAATGTTGTGAAGTATGTACTTGTTATAAATATTGGTATATTAACAAACTTACTATTTCATTGAAACATAACGCAGTTTATATATATTTTTATAAATACATAGTAGATAAGAGGGCGTCCATTAATCACGTGAGGTTATTCGGGAGAGGGGGAGTCTGACAAAACAACACAAAATATCACGTGGGGGAGGGAGGGATATAGTAAGATATCACGTGTATTTATTTTTTAAATAATTTTTTTTTTTTAAAATCAAACATTTTCAAAAAAAATAAAAATTTTACAGTTCTATCACGTAACTAAAAATACACGTAATGTTTGGTGGAGGGGGGGTAATTTTGAATATCACCAGAGGGGGGTCCAAAAATCCTTAAAATCTCGCTCACGTGGTTAATGGACGCCCCTTAAATAGTAGTATAGAGCAGAAGCTAGAGTGCCTTGTATAGTGATTTTTTGGGGTCCATTAGGTATAAAATTTACAAAATAAAACTGTGCATAAAATTAAGAGTTATTTTTTCATCATACTTACCTATCTGTCACGATTTTCAACACTTAACAGACGGGTTGAATCTGCTCTGCCTAACCCAGTTTCCGGGCATTTTTCAGGAAAATTAGAAAAACGCGGATTTAAAGCATTGTTACTACAGCAAATATTTATTAAACTAATTATATTTTTTTTAATAACAACAAACATAGACCTTCAAAATATGCAGTAAATTTATTTAATGGTAAATTCTATATATAAAATACGCTACAAGCGTGGGTACAGTGCGCTACAGACAAATTTTTCAATTCCACATATAGCAAAGCGAACAAATTATATATATTTATAGAAATTTGCCGACCTGATGTTTATAAATAGCAATAAAATTACAAACAAATGTTAAGGTCTAAATCGTTAAATAAAAACTCTAAGATATAAATCTATAAATATCTTTGTAAAATTGAAAAATCATAGAATTCTGTACGAAGTATTTTAAGACATATTTCTAGATAAAAAAAATTTTACTTTAAATAATAGTATCAAGAAAAAAATAAAGTTTGCATAAAAAAGCTTTTAATAACTTACTAAAAATTTATGCAAAAAACGTAAATCTACATGGTCCCCGTCGTAGATAGTTGGAATTTTAGTGGATTCTTCATCATTTAAAAAATCAGCATTCAAATGTTATTATTTCTCCTTCTCGGTTGAATTTCTTGTTTTATCCCTCGGACCGATAGCTGTCCATCAATGTTATAAATACATATATTCATATACTATTTTATGATTTGAAGTATGAATTGAATTTCTGCGCTTGTGAAAAGCACTATGTAATGTTATTACTTCCTGTCAGTAATTAATATACGTACGGTCTCGGCTTTTTGATTCTTACTCAATGTTCTTCGGTACGGTGGAGAACTGTTCACTTTTATATCTTATTTCAAGAGATTATACTATTTTATTTTACTTTCACATTTTAGATGAACTATAAATGAAAGACCGTAACAAAATTATTATATCCAATGAAAATAAAATCATGTTTTCATTTTTATACTCTTAATTTTGCGTTTTTATTATACTGTCTTAAATAAAACCGAAAGTGAGAATATATTATTACCATTTTGATTATTGAAGTATTCAGTTATGTTTTCGTTTATTTTTTATTATTATAGTTTTTTTCCAAATTATTGATTTTTAATACTTCAGTTTCTTGTATAATTTAAAAAAAAAAAACATGCATTTGAAAACTCTTAATTTCTGAGTTTTATCTTAGTTTTCAATTCACGCTATGTTGAAGCTTTTTATATCTAGAAATGTGTCTAAAATAGCTAGTACAGATTGTTATAATTTTTCAATTTTACAAAAATATTTATAGATCTACAATTTATAGTTTTTTTTAACAAATAGACGTTAACATTTGTTCGTAATTTTACTATTTATAAACATCAGGTCGATAAGTTTCTATAAATATATATAATTTGTTCGCTTTGCTATAAATGTGGAATTGAAAAATTTGTCTGTAACGCACTGTGCCCACGCTTATAGCGTATTTTATATATAGAATTTACCATTCAATAAATTTAATGCATATTTTGAAGGTCGATAGGTTAAATATTAAAAGCTGCGGGCTTCCGTTCCATCTCGAATATATGCGACTGAACTATTTCTCGCCTACGACGTGAATTCTTTGAAAAGGACAGTTATTTTATAACTGAATGGTATTCTTATCATTAAATCATAGGGGCTTAACTAAATACTTTTATTGCTAGGCAGTTTCTATCTTTTATTAGATGCCACTGAAAATTTATCAATTCTATGATATTTTTTAAATTTGTTCAGTTTTGTTATATTTTATGTTATAGTGCAAATTAACCCAATTGTATATTTTTGTATTTGTGTTTTAGAACTTCGATTTTTTTTATTATTTAAAATATCGTTTCGCTAGTGCACTTTTGTTCAAATTTTGATTTCACAAAAACGAAATAACATCATGACACTCATAGATAGTTAAATCAAATAACCAAACTCCTCAAACATAGTTTTCATTTGATTCTAGCTTGCTAACATTTATTTTTATTGACGAATTTATTTTGAGCTAAAAGCTGAATGGTAGAAGGTGAACGCATAGATTTTTCGCCATTAGTTCATTTTCCAGGTAAAATTATAACATTATCCACAGGCATTAATTCATCGTGTTGTTTCAAAATTTAAAAATTGATCAATTGATCATTGATCCAGGGCTCTTTTAGGAAAATAAAAATAGCTGACAGTTTTAATGTTACTTCAGTTGAATAGTTCAAAGCTAGATGAATATTTGTTCATCAAATATCTTTCCATCTTAAATTACGTGTCAAAGTTAAAATAGCATATTATAATTAATTTGTTAGATGTCGGTTGTCAGCCACATTTCAGATATACATATATTAATCACAAATGATTGAAATTTATGTTGGTTAAAAATAATCAATTGCACCACAACTATTTCAGACATTCTCTTCTCATTGAATTAGCTCAGTATTTTATGTTTGTTAATAACATCGTAATATTATTATATCCCAATAGATTTATGTTCTATTCTATTTATATGCTGCATATGACTATATTTCAGTTTTCTTGAATCATTATTACCTATATCAATTTTTGCACACCATCCAAGTCACGTCGAACGGAATTGATAACCCGTTTATAAGCGAGCCTTCTTCTATTTTTTTTTTATTATTTCATATTAAGTTATGCAGATGGGTTAGATACATTCATCGGGCTCGTTGTATTACAAATTACTAGTTTGTTCACTTGCTAGTACTACAGACCAGTTTTTGTACAGCTCTATTTATGCGATCCAGTTAATCTTCTAAAAACTTGCGTCGATCAGATCATGATCCACTCGGATGAGAACCGAATAGAAGATCTATAAACGTCAGGAATAATAGTCACTTTAAATGATATAGGAGTAGTACAACACAAATAGTCATTTAAAATGATATAAATTATGATTGTGTATAGTATATTGCTAGGATTCGATTAATGTATAAAAAATTTTAATACAGGCATTAGTAGGAAAGCTATTAGCAAGTACTTTACATTACACATTAGTTTTTTTAAGGAGCACAACTAGTGTAACCGCCTAAGTAAAGGTGATTTTTGGCAATTTATATTTAAAAAAATACTTATCAAACATTTCAAAATTTTAAAAAATATTTACATATGTTTAAGAATACATAGTAAAAGTTTTGAAGAAAAAAAAATTAATATTTTTTAAGTTATCGTCGATCCCCAACGGCGCGAAAAAAAGGCCCTTCACTGCTGCAGCGATTCCGGGCCTTCTACGTGGATCAAATTAAAAAAAGTCATTAAACTAGATAATATTGTCTGTAAAATGACCTACGATAGAAAAAAAATCAAAAATTGATAAAATGGCGGCGTTTTTTAAAAAAAAGTCGAATTTTACTCAAAATTTTGGTCGTTTTTGGACTGCCAAAATTCGATTTCTGATCCGATCACAAAATCGATAGTTCATTTTACGGAGAACTATATATAGAACATGTAAAAAAAAAATTGGTAGTGATCGGATCATTTGTTTTTGAGTAATCGCCGCAGCAAATTCGGAAAATGCTGTTTCGAGAAAAACGCGTTTAAGATAAAATGATCGTTATACTATATACTATATATATACTCTTTAAATGGCTGTCACTCAAAAACTATTTAAGATATCGATTTAAAATTTTGGTATGTTATTTTTAAAGGTATAACCTATCGAAATATGGAAAAATTGAAAAACCGATTTTTTTGAAATTACTAGTTGTGCCCCTGAAAGTGAATATATAAATATTTGAAAATATAATATGACACGTAGTTGAACAGAAAAAACTCAAATTTTGTTACTAATCTGCAATATATTATATTTACAATTTACTAAATTCCTAAAGCGTAATCTTTTGAAACTT
>NW_020537646.1:21013672-21058686 GCF_003426905.1 Ctenocephalides felis | reverse complement strand
AAGACCACTGCATGAAGATGGTGCATATTTCTTAAGGTTTTCATCAATCAGTGATCTAGTATTAGCGACAGTAGGTCGACCGCATAACACTTTAAAAGTTACTCATACAAGAATGAAATTACCGCAATTAACGTCATCACTTATGTTATTTGGAGGCTTGACCTGGCATTATTTCTTGCCATATGTTTTGTGTGGCTAATGACCGAAAATTATGTTTTGGAAGGTTTCTTCTAAATAATGAATTGAAATCAATTTTTGTACTATAAATTTGATCAAATATAGATTTCTACAAAAAGGATTCTTGTAATTATATTTTTAATATTATATTAACTTTAGAATAAAATAACATATTTTATTTATAACATCTATGTATTTGTACAACGTTTTTATTAAATATAGAATGATTTTGATATTGCACAATTTTTTATGGGTGCATTCGACTTGGACGCTTACGCGCTGTGAGCGCGCCGTGAGCGCGCTTTCATCGTTCGACTTGGCGCTCTGTGAGTGTCACATAGTACGCTCGTAGCATCATCGTAGGATGCTCGTAGCACATATTTTGCGCTCACATACGCTCACGCCACAGAGGTAGGGCAGCGTGAGCGTGAGCGTCAGTTTTTTTACTATCTGTCATTTCATTTGTTTATTAATTGTCAAATTCTTTATAATTCCACAAAAATGGCAAGCTGTAGATCACAATTATTTTTTAATATTAATATTGATATTAATTAATTTTAAATTTAATTAATTTTAATAATTTTAAATTTCAATTTTAATATTACTATTATTAAGCATAAGCTGACCAAATTTCATTTATTTATTAATTGTTAAATTTTTTATAATCCCGCAAAAAATGCCAAGTTGTATATCACATTTATTTTTTAATATTAATATTAATATTAAATAATTTTAAATTTTAATTTTAATATTACTATTAATTAAGCATAAGCTAACCAAATTTCATTTATTCATTAATTGTTAAATTTTTTATAATCCCGCAAAAATGCCAAGTTGTATATCACATTTATTTTTTAATATTAATATTAATATTAAATAATTTTAATATTACTATTAATTAAGCATAAGCTGACCAAATTTCATTTATTTATTAATTGTTAAATTCTATATAATCCCGCAAAAATGCCAAGTTGTATATCACAATTATTTCTTAATATTAATATTAATATTAAATAATTTTAAATTTTAATTTTAATATTACTATTAATTAGGCATAAGCTAACCAAATTTCATTTATTCATTAATTGTTAAATTTTTATAATCCCGCAAAAATGCCAAGTTGTATATCACATTTATTTTTTATATTAATATTAATATTAAATAATTTTAAATTTAATTTTAATATTACTATTAATTAAGCATAAGCTAACCAAATTTCATTTATTCATTAATTGTTAAATTTTTATAATCCCGCAAAAATGCCAAGTTGTATATCACATTATTTTTAATATTAATATTAATATTAATTAAATTTTAAACTTAATTAATTTTAAATAATTTTAAATTTTAATTTTAATATTAATATGAATTAAGCATAAGCAAACCAAATTTTCATTTATTTATTAATTGTTAAATTCTTTATAATCCCGCTGAATGATCCAGAAAGTAATAAAATTTACAAATTATCGTTACCGCCAGTTGCCGCCATTTTGATGCTTATTGACGCTCACAGTTTCCAAAACGAACGGAATTTAGTTATCGATTCTGAGCGGTTATCGGCCAAGTCGAACGCTAAAATTCGTGCTTATAAGCGTGAGCGCTCACAGCGCGTAAGCGTCCAAGTCGAACGCACCCTATGTTTGAATTCTGTTTACTTTCCCGCAGATTTACCACGTGCTGAAAACTTCTGAATATATTTTGGTCACGTTGGCATTTACCACATGTTTCATCTCGGCAGTTGGTACCAAGAAATGTGAAACGTAAATGTCAATTTTCTAGGTTGAGTGATGTTTTAAATTAATTCTGGATGCCGGCATGTGCATAAAAATTATATAGGAAATGTAGTATATATGACTAAAAATTATATTTTTGAACTACTGTTTTCATATGTTAATTTTTATCGTATTCTTTAATTTTATAATTTCTCTTTTATTCTTCCATAACCTCAAACTTAACCATCAATATGGGAAAAGCGAAAAAGCTTAAAAAAAACGCAAATGATGACGAATTGTAAGTAACTTTTGATAACACTACTCAATATTAATATATTACTAGATTTTCTAATATTGAATAATAAAATAATAGAGATAGTGATATTGATACTACTGATGCTGCAGTTAAAGAAACAACAAAGGGAAAAACTAAATCTAAACCACAAGAAAAAATTATAGACTCAGATAATGAAGATACAGGCAAAAAGAAAAAATCTTCAAAGAAAGACAAAAAGAAAAAGGTAGTTGACAATGATAGTGATGTTGATGACATCACTAATGAGATTGATGATTTAAATATTCACAAAGAAATTGAGAAACCGAAGGCTAAGAAGCCTGATATAAAGAAAGGAGGATTTGCTCTTTTAGCTGTAGAAGGTAAAATTTTGAGAATTGCATTTTAATGATGCTTATATATTTCTTATATAAAAATATTAAAAACTTAGGTCAGCGGTTTCCAACCTTTTCTTCCTTGCGCCCCCCTTTTGAATGATAAAAATATTGCGCCCCCCTCCCATTCTTATTTTTCTAACAATTTAATTTAAAGATACTTAATATAACTGAAATTATGCCAAATAATACACAGTATTATAAAAAATATACATACAAACATAACTATTTATTATAATAATTTTCTGTTTCACATAAGTAAGATCTAAAATTTCTAAAGCATTATTTGCCAAAGTAGGAAAATCGTCCTTTACTGGTAACCAAAACTTAACAATATATTTTCGTCCTGAAACATCTGCGTCAATGTGCTATCACTAGATAGATCAATTATCATTTTCTGCTCTGCTATTGAATGACCAAAATCATCATGTTTTTCAATGACAAATGGATTTCTAATCCTTGCATTGATTTAATTAAATCGCTAAGTCTTTGAAAAATATCAACTAAATACGCAAATTTTGCGAGGAACTTTGTGTCCTAAAATAAGATTGCTCCATCTCTTTTGTTATCAGCAAGAACTATTGCAATTTCTTTTTTGAGTTCAAACACTCTTAGAAGTACTTTAAGTATTTTGCTGATTTGTTTTTGACACTTACTCAGCATTTAAAAATAATATTTTTGAAACAGCTTTGCGCCCCCCCTGGAACGGTATGGCGCCCCACCAGGGGAGCGCGCCCCACAGGTTGGAAATCACTGACTTAGGTATATATCAAAACATTATTTCTTGTTTTTAAGTTGAAATTGAGATAATAAGCAAATTACAAAGTTATATAAAATAAATAAATTCAATTTTTTATCAGTACTGTTATAAACTATAAAAAATAGTATTTTATTATGTTAACATTCTTACATTTTACTTATATATATATATATATATATATATATATACATAACTATATCATTTTATATCATAAAAACATCTTTAAATATCTACATTATACAATTCGAAATTGTGTTAAATAAAATATTATTTAACTTTTTTTTTAATAGATTCAGCAGAATCAGCGCCAAGTGACAATGAAATTTCTGAATCTACTACTAATACTTCATCGAAAAATAAAAAAGCTAATAAAAAGATAGATAGAAGTGATAGTATTGAAGATAATAAGCCAAAACCTGATGGTGGTAAAAAAAGCAAAAAGTCTAAAAAGAAACGAAATGATAGTGAAGAAGATATAGAGAAAGTTTTAGCTGAACTAGAACTTGAATATTCCGGTGTCAAAAAGGATGTTAAAGAAGAAGAAAATGTGGGAAAAGTAGAGAAAGTAGCTCAGGTAGAAAAGCAAGCCAAACCAAGCATTAAAACTGAAATTAAAGATCAAAGTGAAGTAAAAGATGATACAAATGAAGAGTCTGGAGGAACGGTTAAAACTGCAGCTCAGAAGAAGAAAGAAAAAAAAGAGCGTGAAAAGCAGAAAAAATTGCAGATGAAGCAAAAGGTGTTCTTTGATAAAGTTTGATAAATAACTTACTAAAATAGTAAAGTCAAATGAATTAATTTTAATCATCAAAATATTATTTTTTTAATTACTTTTTAGGAAGTTAAACCTGTAAATACTGACCAATCTACAAAATCAGCAGAAGAAAGTAGTAAGCAACAAGTTGAAACAGTAGCGGGGGATGATGATGAAAATAAACAAGATGATGCAGAAGAAGATGATGATAAAAAGAAAAAAAAGAAGAAAGGTAATAATTTTGACTTCATCTTTAACATGTTTCGATAGCCAGATCTTCAAGATAAAGTGCTTATATTTATATCATTTTTTTAATATTTTTATATATTAAATAATTAGTATAAAAAATATTTGTATAAATTAATACGTTAAAGAAAATTTGTCTCATGATGGTGAATATAATAAATTAATATTATTATTTTTAGTGATGTTGATATGGGTTAAATAACATGTCAAATAATGAAAGAGAGCAGCTTTTGGCTGACTATATTTTTTTGGAAAAAAATTACTTGAAATTTTGTTTTAGGTGCAAAAGCAGCTGAGGATGCGAAGGCAGCGGGCAAAGGACCAGGCAAAAAAACAATTGCAGCAATGCAAGATGCTTTGAAAAAACTCCGAGAAGAACAAGAAAAATTGCAAAGAGAAGAAGAAGAAAGGATTCGCAAGGAAGAGGAAGCTGAAGCTGCTAGATTAGAACAAGTGAGAACAATAAATTGTGAATAATAACTCAAATTATTGCTCATTAGGATATATTTATCTAGTATATATTTTTTTGTTTTTCTATTTAATTTATTTCTTTTAATGAATTTATCAACTGATTTGTTTTTGATATACTTTAGATTAGGTTGGAACAAGAGCGGAAAGAAAAAAAAAAGAAAAGGAAAAGGAACGTAAAGAACGTTTAAAAGCTGAAGGCAAACTACTTTCTGCAAAACAAAAAGCAGATAAAGCTAGAGCCCAAGCAATGCTTGAATCTCTTAAGGCAAGGGGACTAGAAATGCCTGAAGTGGGAGAGAAGAAACCTAGGTTTGCATACTTTCGATTTTTAAGAATCTTTTTATTTATGTTTATTTTTTACTTATGCTATTTCATTATTCTAGAAACTTACTTCATGAATTGAAAATTTGAATTTAGAAAAATATGTTTCAACAAGTAAATTTGCATTGGTAAATTTATTCAAACATAAGTTAATTACTTTTATAGACTTGGAACAAGAATTCGACCTAATAAATCTAAACAGCAAGGTAATAAGGAATCTACGGAAGTGCAATCTCAAGTTGATGCTGATAAAGTAGGCGAACAACCAGCAGAGAATGTGGTTGAGCAAAGTGCCGAAACAAAAGCTATTGCCGAAGAAGATGATGTTAAGGATGCATGGGATGCTGATTCAAGCAGTGAAGAGGAAAGCACAACTGAAACACCAGGTTAATTTACAAATTATGCATTATTACTATAATACTCAAAGAACAAAGAACATATTTGTAGTAAATGATATTTTATTTTTATTGAAATGTTTATAAACTTTGTAGCAGTAACTGCAAAGTCTGAAACAAAAGTGGATCAATCTGCAGAAAGTAAAAAGGAAGAAACTTCTTCAGAAGAAGAGTCTGAAGAAGAAAGTGATTCTGAGTCAGAATCTGAAAGTAGCGAAGACAGTGATAATAGAACTGATGCAGAAAAGAAACGAGAAAAGGCTCTCCAGAGAATACAAGTACCACTTGCTAATGAAAATAAATCAAATATTTAAAAAAAAACTATTGATTTTATCAATATTTTAATTATTTACAGAAACGCAGAATTGATGCAGAACAGAATAAATCATTAGACAAACTGAGAGCTGCGGTGGTTTGTGTGTTGGGACATGTAGATACTGGAAAAACAAAAATTCTTGACAAATTACGTCGCACAAATGTGCAAGATGGTGAAGCTGGTGGTATTACTCAACAAATTGGTGCTACAAATGTTCCAATAGAAAACATAAAGGAGCAAGTTAAAATTGTTAAAGGGGTTAGAATTAAAATATATAGTTTATTTTGATTTGATAATAATAATTTTATTTTTTTTTGAAAACATGAAAAATAGTTATAGTAGAAAATAAATACAGTTGTTTAATTTTTAGATATCAGATACTGTATTCAAAATTCCTGGTTTACTGATTATTGACACACCTGGTCACGAATCTTTCAGCAATCTGAGAAGTCGAGGTTCTTCTTTGTGTGATATTGCTATCTTGGTAATTATAATTCAATTTTTAAAATAGTTTATAAAGCATATTAACAGTTTATATGTACATATATAATACATATTATATATGTACTAATACATTTATTTTAACACTAGTAAATTATGAAATATATAAGATTTTTATCCTAAGTGACGTTCAAATTAAATATGTATATAACACAGTTTTATGTTTTCTGGTTAATTTTTCAGGTTGTTGACATTATGCACGGTTTGGAACCACAAACTTTAGAATCTATTAACTTATTAAAAACTAAGAAAACTCCGTTTATTGTTGCATTGAACAAAATTGACAGATTGTATGATTGGTCAACTATGGCTAGGAAAGATGTACGAGACGTTCTCAAAGCCCAAGCACCGAATACACAATTAGAATTTGAACAAAGAACTAAAGAAATCATAGTTCAATTTGCTGAGCAAGTATGTTTTGTTTATTTCGTAGAGTCAGTACAAATATTATTTAAAAAAACTATAATTTACATCTAAAACTTTCAGAAGAATAATTACTTATTATCAAAATGACAAATTTTAATAATAAGCATATTCTCTTTAAATATTTATGAACTTTTGTTGTCTTCTTATCAATATGTTTTATTTTCACTAGGGTTTAAATGCAGCTCTATTTCATGAAAACCCTGACCCAAGAAGTTACGTTTCTTTAGTTCCAACTTCTGCCATAACTGGAGAAGGAATGGGTAATCTCTTAGCCTTAATTGTTGATTCATGCCAGAATATGTTAGCAAAACGCTTGATGTTTAGTGAAGATTTGCAAGCTACAGTATTAGAGGTAAAGAATTTTATTCATGTTATTTACAAGTTTATTAATTGATTATTAATTGAATTTTTAACATCAATAACCTATAATAGTAGTTTTGATATAAAAATATAAGCTATACTTATTTTTATAAATTAGTGCTATATTAATTTAATATAATGTTAAATATATCAGTAATTTGATAAAAAAAAAAAACGAAACTTTGATTGAACAGGTTTATATCTATATTCCCATTTAAGGTTAAAGCGATACCTGGGCATGGTACAACCATTGATGCAATTTTAATAAATGGAACTTTAAGAGAAGGAGATACGATTATTTTAGCTGGTACTGATGGACCCATAGTTACACAAATTAGATCATTACTAATGCCCCAACCAATGAAGGAACTCAGAGTTAAAGTAAGTATCTTGAATTGCAAATATATTTATAATTAGGTTTTTCTGTGATTTTAATAATTAAGTTTGTGTTATACATATTTGTTTTTATATTTATAGAATGCTTATATTGAACACAAAGAAGTAGTTGCAGCACAAGGTGTAAAGATAGCTGCAAAAGAATTGGAAAAAGCAATTGCAGGTTTAAATTTACAAGTTGCACAAAAGCCAGATGAAATTGACATATTTAGGTACAATATTTATTTATTATATTATATATATTTATCATAATAACATTTTTTAATGAAGTTGAATTTATATCATTTATTCAATTAGTACATAAAATAACTATCATTTGGATTCATTACCATTATAAAATTTTACTTTGTAGAGATGAGGTAGCTAAAGAACTGAAAAGTGCTTTAAGTGGCATCAAGTTGCAAGAAAGAGGTGTTTATGTGCAAGCAAGTACATTAGGATCTTTAGAAGCCTTATTGGAGTTCCTTAAAGTCAGCAAAATTCCGGTAAGTTCTTTTATAGTGAATTATACATGTATATAATTAAAATATTTCAATTCAAATTTCTCAAATTGATTCAATTTGTAAAAAAGTCAACTGTAGGAGTAAACAGTAAATGTATTTTGCTTAAATATTTGCTTCATAAATTAAAAATAATATGTTTACATATTAAATTTAGTTCTGGAAATAACATTTGCTACCATATATGTTGTAAATATGGTTTTCACTAACTCTAACTACATTATTTAATTCGAATTTTTGTAGACTCACACAGTTCCTAACTTGTTGTAATGTCGCATTATTTTTTCTATTCATTTCATTTTTATCAGTGGAGATAATAAACATTCTTAACTTTCCGAAGGAGAAGTTTGTTTTCATAAAAAAATCCGAGTCGCTAATTTTATGTTTTCTCGACGTTTCAAACCATTCTGAATCGAATGAGATCAAATTTGGAGAAAGTATGGGTGTGTGTCTGTGTGTATCTGTTTGTGTGCATCTATGTGAACAGCTTTTTTGACGTAAATCGACGTTTTCTCAAAAAAGACTGGACCGATTTTAAAAATTTAAAAGCTATTTGATGTACCTCAATGAGGACTAGCGTTTCTCAGTTTTGTACTACGAGCCGTTTCTTTGTGAACCGCAGAATAGTGGAAAATTATGTAATTAGTTGAGAATCTACTGAGCCGTTTTCTTGTAATTAACTGTTGAAAAAAAATTCAAACCGTTTTTTATGAAACTTTTTTTGGCAATGTATTTCATGGTCTTATAGAACTTACTGAATTTACTCAGTATAACGATAGAGTACTTGGTCTTAATGAACATACTAAACCATTAAAGTCCTACGGAAACTGGTTCAATTATAAAAATTGTTGATTTTTGAACATTTGCTTTTAGAAAATACCCGGACCGAGTTAACTCGGAATACTTTTAATCACTCATAAATTATTTTTTATTGATTAAGTCTATTATTTACACATGTCGGGAAGTTCATGTAACTTGCCTCAAGGCAAAATACCAATACCAACTAGGTTAAACCTATTTTGTCATACAATTTAAAAAAAAAGAATTTTAAGAATACATAGGTTTTGGTTCGATAGCAATAATACGAGGTGTGTTCAAAAAGTACCCGGAATTTTTAAATTTCGCGGGTCTGGAGTGTCTGATTGTCAAAATTCTTTTTTATTGTGTTGGTATACATGCCCCTAAAGTATGATGAAATTTTCAGCTATATTCACTGTTTACTTTGTCTGTGGTAGTCGCTAAGGTTCGACGTGTTTTTCTGAGCTCGGCGATTTTTACAATGGAAGAATTGAAAAGTCAAAGAATTTGTATTAAATTTTGCGTAAAAAATGAAATAAAGTGTAACAAAGTGTGTGAAATGTTACAAAAAGCCTATGGTGAGTCTGCTATGAAAAAAACAAGTGTTTACGAGTGGTATAAGCGTTTCCAAGATGGCCGCGAAGACGTTGAAGATGACGAACGCTCCGGTCGACCCAGCACGTCAACAAACGATGAAAATGTGAAAGAAGTGGAAAAAATGGTTATGAATGATCGCCGAATCACAATTAGAGAAGTTGCTGATGAAGTTGGCATATCAATTGGCTCATGTCATAACATTTTTTCAATGTTGTTGCACCACGATAACGCACCTGCTCACTCGTCGTTGCTTGTTCGTAATTTTTTGGCCAAAAACAATACCGTAGTCATGCCCCAACCTCCATATTCACCAGATATGGCTCCGTGTGACTTTTTCCTATTCCCAAAGTTGAAGAGACCCATGAAAGGACGGCGGTTTTCCTCGATTGAAGAAAATCGCTGAGAGTGCTCAAGGACATATCAAAAAGTGAATATCAAGGGTGCTTCGAAAATTGGAAAAAACGCTGGCATAAGTGTATTATATCTGGGGGGGACTACTTTGAAGGGGACCACATTAATGTAGACGAATAAATAAATATTTTTTTGAAAAAACGAAAATTCCGGGTACTTTTTGAACAGACCTCGTATATGGGCATTTTTTTTTTATCTAGAAACATAAGATTCACCAGATGAAGTAGACTGAAATTCGAATATACATTGATCATGCGTTGTAAATGCTTTTGCGCTATCATAAAAAAGTTGTATAAATAATATTTACTTACAACTAATTTGTACAGTTAAATTTTTTTATCAATATAGAGATGCAACGCATAAATGCACACATTGCATAATAATATTATCGAAACATTATTTTGAAAAATCGGTTTTGAGTTCTCAGATCATTTTAAAACACATCTATTTTTTCTATATGATAGTAACCTTTCTGTTATTTCGATTGTCTACTTAATTACGTGATCAGTAAGCGCGCAACATCGCAAAGTATTTATAATTCATGTCGAAAGTAGATCAAAGGAATGCCAGCCGGATGCGTATGTCATTCGGTCACACAGACTTTATGGCGTCACCCACATTTGTTAACGGTTATCTTCTTCCCGAATCGTAAAGAGACGTGATGGTAATTAATTAATATCAAAAGAAATTTTTTGAGGCATAAAAATGCGATTTTCATCTATGGCAGTGTTTCCCAACGTGGGGCGCACGCCCCACCTGGGGGCAATTTGAAAGTTTTGGTGATTTTAATGTAATGTAGTATAGTATCGGTAAAACATTTAACAAAAAAATGCTTCTTAGATTTAAAATAATAAGGTGTCCCGGTTTGGCCGCAACGGTTTTAGTTTTCAACCTTGCTTTACTAGTGCAAGAGTTATGTTTTTTCTGTCGGGTTGACTTTACTCTTTTTCATTACTTTATAATAAAATTACAACTATCCATTATAATCTGAAAATGATATATGCAATAAACTTTATATAAATCTAACAACAACATTATGAAAGAGAATATTGCGGGATGCAACAATTTTTTGCGTTCCAGTAGCCCTTCACTAATTATTTTAAACTTCTATATTCCAATTTGCGAAAATTACCAAAAAAATAGGTAAATCAAGTTTCTGACTGCTTGGCATAAATGCTTTAAGGTCAGTGACAAGACTCGACTTAAAATATGCACAAGAAAAGTGATATTTAATACTAAAGTTAATTGCGAAGCTTTATGAGAACAGAGTTTTATACAAGGCTTTAAAAGCAGAAAAATTGTAAATATGATGTGAGTTTTTTACTCACAGTCAGTAACTATTGCTAAAGATGGAATTAATTTAAAATAAACTAATTTTTATTGTATCCTTAAATAGTACAAGGTTGACACCAAGCGCGGCTTTTACTCTTATTGTTAGATTGCTTCAAATGATTCTTTAGGTTTGTTGAGATTGAGGTAGTAATGTATAGTGAGAAATTTAGCTGTCGATCAGTAGAAAATACTTTTTTGATCTGTTACGTAGAGTGTTTGTTGAAAGATGGAATATCAAAACAAACATTTTGGTCGAATTTTGAATTTTTATTTCTGCAAATGGTAAAACGATCATTCCAAAGAATAGGGGCTGTTTATGGTGTCGAAGCCTTAAAAAACAGCTATGTTAAAATTGGTTTTGAAAATGTCATTCTGGTAATTTTCCACTCAATGCTGCTCTGATTGTCCAGTTAAAGTTTTGGACAAACTAATTAAAGCAATAATCGATTGGGCTAATAGAAACAATTTGGCTATGTTCAAAAATTATTGGGGGTTGGTGAAAATTTTTCTCCACATCCACTAAATGTTCCTGACCACAAACCATCTGATTTAAAACACTTGAATTTAAAAAAAAAAATCATGATGGTGTCAATTGTGTCTAATTCAGTTTTTGCTAATAAAAACTGGAAGTTTTATAAACTTTGGATAACTATGCTTCTTGGAAAATAACAAAAGGTCATCGATCAAAATGGTATACATAACAAAGATATTTAATTCTACGCAAAAATTGTCTTTGATTTTCTAACAAAAATGCGCACTTAATTAGTTGCCAACGATAACTATCAATTTCTAATGGCTCATCTTCTATGTGACATTGTAAAAGGTATAACTGTTGACATATCTATATTTAATATATTAATTATAAGAACTTTTCTAACATTGGTAATATATTCGTTTTCCTCTAGTAATGAACAATTTTGAAATTGTAATGCTAATTGACTTAACGTTTTGATTCTCTGATCGTTTGATTTCGGCAACATTATTATACATTGGAGTATACACTTATATTATTTTGCATTTCATTATTCGTCTTAAATTGTTTTCTAAATTAATTTGCTTTCTATTTCTATATTTACCTCCATCTCACGGTATATCTAAATTAGGATATTTGAAGAGCATATCTTGAAGTATATTCGCCCACTGCTGAATTGATATTTATCATGGATGCTCATTTCTTTTCTCACAATTTTAGGAGATTCTGTGAAATATTACATACATAGTAGCATTTATTAGAAAGCTTTTTTTTTTAAAAAAGGATTAAGTATTAAAATTTATTGTAAAATATATTTCAAAAATATAAATTATTAAATTTTCATATATTTCAATATTCAATTTAACCATGAGGTTGAATTAATTAGTTTTTTTATAGTTTCCATACTTATGCCGATTACAACGTTTATTATATAAAAATTATTTTTAAAGTTTTTGATTATTTGATATGCTATTAAACACGTATTTCGTGTATACGTTTGCCTAACTATATATAATATAATTCATGATAATAAATTTATTTTTCGTTGATAATTTTCATATAAACTGATTTTATAATAAATATATGAGTGGAAAGCATTGCTCTATACTCGTTCACCCACGTTGACAAACTGACAGTGTATTTGCGTGGGTGCTGCACATGGTTGACTTATTTCTTTCACCGAAATTTATATACAGGTATATATATATATATATATATATATATATATATAATCAGTTTAATCATAATTTATGAGCAAAATATCAAACGTTTCCCAAATGTTAGGTACTGGCACTTTTGAGTAAAATTCATAAATTGAGAATCTAAATATGTATTGTTAACTAACTTTCAATTTATAAATCTATTGATATGAATACAAATTTTCTATTTTTAGTAGACTTTCGTGAATTTGAACTGTCTTATTTATATCTTAAATGATTTTGATACACTCAACTGAGTTTTGGAAATCAAATATTGATCAGATATTTTATCTGATTCTAAACTAATGCAAACTAACTATTATTAAATAACTTTGAGTTTATACTGAGGATATATTCCATCATTGATTTTGAGTCACATTCCATCGTAATTTTAAGTAACATTTAACTGAATTCGAAAAGGTAGTGATTTTGTAAATATAATATATTGATATAATTTTTTTATCTGATTGGATAGAAAATAGTATGTAATATATTTCGAATAACTACGACAGTGCCAAGTAATATATGCGTTTTATGTACATGTTGTTCTCGTGAATGGGCACTCCAGTTAATTCATCAATTTATTTTAATTATTCTATGGTGACCTAACTGATTGCCCTCGTATAGAATTGTCTCTTTGAATGTATTAAAGTCGATTATTCGTGTTTTTCTCATAACAAGTAGCTCAACATTGTTTTCTATGCAAATAAATTATCGCTTTAGAACATTCATTCATTATTTTTTGTTAATTAAGTTATTTTACACTCATAAACTACGGTTTTTTACTATTTAAGTATATCTATCTAAGAAGTGTCTATTATATTTATCTGCAAGAACTCACTTTTATAATCAATATTTATTTTTCTTGTCAATCAAGTGGCACGATAATCGTTCATCATGATAACTTTAACATCTTTCGCATGCAGAATGAAATAATCCATTTTATCCAGCTGACGGACTGTGAGAGATTTGATCCGATAATAATAATACATTTCATTCCTGATAATGATTAGTAAGATATATATACATACAAATAGTTTAACCGTCCCCACGCTGTAATAATAGATAAATATTTTCTATTGATGCCAGTGTATTTTGCTAAAAAAAGTATTGATCAGCCTGGTAAATGTTAATAAAATCCTATGATAATATATTTCATTTTCTATATATATTGACATTTTCGAATCTAAATCGTAAGTTGAAGGGTTAAAGTCAACAATTTTAACAAAGGATTCTAGTAAATTTATTGTTTTAGATGTTTCAATTAATTTTTATTAATATTAGTCACTTTAAGGTATAACTGAGTTAATCTAAATCAGAAGTTTTAAATTGGTTTTACAATTAGATTGTTATTTTATCGAGATTTTTTTATCCTTATTTTTATCTTTTTTATCTTTATTTTTTATCTTTAGTAATTTTAGTTTTTTGGTTTGGATTTTTAAATGTCAGTATGTTAAGGGGCACAACTAGTGTAATCGCCTTAAAAAAAGGTGATTTTTGGGAGTTTATATTAAAAAAAACTACTTTATCAATCATTTCAAAATTTAAGGAATGTATTTATACATGTTTTACGAATACATAGTAAAATTTTTGAAGAAAAAAATTAAATATTTTTTAAGTTATCGTCGATCTCCAACAGCGCGACAAAAAAAAGGCTCTTTACTGCTGCAGTGATTGCGGCGGCCTTCTATGTGGAAGAAATTAAAAAAAAAATCTCGTTAAACTAGATAATATTGCCTGTAAAATGAACTACGATAAAGAAAATAAATCAAAAATTGACAAAATGAAAGCGTTTTTTTAAAAAAAGTCGAATTTTACCCAAAATTTTGGTCGTTTTTGGGCTGCCAAAATTCGATTTTTGATCCGATCAAAAAATGGATAGTTCATTTTACGGAGAACTATATATAGAACATGTAAAAAAAATTTGGTAGTGATCGGATCATTTGTTTTTGAGTAATCACTGCAGCAAATTCGGAAAATGCTGTTTCGAGAAAAACGCGTTTAAAGATAAAATGATCTTTATACTATATATATAATCTTTAAATGGCTGTGACTCAAAAACTATTTAAGATATCAATTTAAAATTTTGGTATGTTATTTTTAAAAGTATAACCTATCGAAAAATGGAAAAATTGAAAATTCGATTTTTTGAAAATTTCACACTAGTTGTGCCCCTTAATCTTTCGAGAACTTTTAGTATAGTTCCCGAAATTAAGTGCCACATTTTCCTCTAATTTATTCCTAAATAACTCTTTGTTTTGTCTTTAATGTGGTGTGTAATCTCGCAATTACGCAAACGGAGCGTAAATCAGTGCAGGGCGTCGATTTTCTCAGGATAAATCTTTTTTGTGTTCTTCCCACCTCCTCCGTCCGCTCGTATCGTCCGGGAAACGGATGCGCCGGTTCCACAAGACGTCCCACGCGCCGGAAGCGAACTTAGCGAACGCGCAGGAAATAACGCGAATTGAAATAAAAAACGCGGGAATATCGTAGGAGACGCGAAGGAAACGGATGGACATCGGAAGGTTGTTACCGAAGACGATTTTCGCAACGTTCGGGGAAAAGACATTTTACTTTTCGGCGTTTTCTGTAGGTCTGTAATAAATATCTTTGGTATTAACGCGACCTTTTGCATTTTATGAATATGTAATATATATTTTTAAAATTGATTTCATAAGACATCTAAGTACATCGATTTATTTTCTCTCTCGTACAGAGTCAATAGTTTTTTAAATTTTGTGCTCAAAAAGCATTATGATAATTTATTTTAATACAATTCAGAGGCATTTATAGAATCTCTTTTAGTGCAGTAAAGATTGTGTTTAGTATCTAAATATAGAGTAGGCCGGGGCTATACGGCTTAATGGATTTGTTGTTTATCGCTTAACAAAAGTGTTAATACTATTTTTTTGGTAATAAGTAAAATCCAAAAGCTACAGCTGTTTAAATGCAAAAAGTCAAGTATGCTCAATGTACCCCATAGGTGGGGCAAGTTGAGCACTAAGAAAGTATAATGAAATTATAGGTTCAATGTCGATTAGTGATGAAATAAAATAAGTTTTTTAACAAGTTCTATATTTATAGTCTTTATTGACAGAGAAAACAAAACTTATAGTAATTTTCTTTGAATAATTAACCAAAAGTAGAATCAACAAAACAATATCGTATCTTAGGAATTATTTTACCATTATATTCAGTATTTTTGTTTAAAATCATTATTTCTTTATATTATTACTCATGGACTTAGCTTAAATCTTAAAAATAATAATTAATTTCTGGAAGTTAATGGTAATTGTCTTAGTGACAGAACAAGTTTAGTAACTATGCTCAACTAACCCCAACTCGGAATTTTAAAATAAAAGTGAGTTTATAAAAAAACAGTGAGAATTATACCCAGAATCTCTGTGCATATTAAAAGTCCTATAATTATATGGAAGAATAACATTTACCTGATTAAAAATAAATTATATTTGACTAAACCAGACGATAACTCGTGATGAATTACTTTTTTCTTTTTGGTCAAAATGAACAAAATGCCCGTGAGCCTCACTCATTTGTTCAGCGGCCACTAGCGATCGCGGGATATTTATTTCTCCCAAACAGACTGTGAATAGTTTTCGAGATATTTCGATTGCTCAACTAGCCCCACCCTACCCTATGCCATATTTAGATTAAGACAGTCGTTTTTTGAATTTCTTGCTCAAAAAGAGTTATGGGTATTTAATGGTAATTTAGAGGTATTTATAGAAACTAGTGCAATAAAGATTGTGTTCAGTATCTAAGTTTGCTACGATGCATCAAAACCTAATACTTTTCTCGAGAGAGCAACATAGAGATGAAACACTATTTATTTTTACGTGTAGACTCATTTGGCAATATATAATATAAACTTATAAACATATCGGTATTTTTTGACTTTCAGTAATTGTACTGTGAAAACCAAATAACATATATCACAGCCCATACGACATATCAAACAACTTACTATTCGAACGTATTCAGAAAATTTCTCAATTATTGCTTAAAAATAGAAATATGTTTATTTACTATTTTTTCTAAAAATTTTCATCGGACCCGTTTTACTCCATAGGGGGCATAGATAAACAAGATAGGGGGCAAACCTTCTCAATGTCTCATTTTTAGTTATAAAGGAATTTTTCGAAATAAAAGCTACATTATTTACCCAAAGCCAAATACAAATTTTATGGGCCCAATTTTTTAAAGGTTGTAAAATATTAATAGTAATGTAAGACTACAATATAAAGAAGCTTATTAGCACGATGTCGTCTTCTTTCGGTAAAAAGTAAAAATAATTTTTTAAATTTTTGTTCTGAGTAGGTTTCATAACTTGATCCATTTTTGACCATTACCACAAACAGATATAATTTTCTGTACAAGAATTACAGAATTTAGAACAAGTGACTTCCCAAGTGTACTAAAATTGAAATCATCATCAATTACCGTAACGCTAAGAAAATCACGTCTTTAAAGTGTTTCGTAAGCATCCTGCAGGAAGTGTCCACGGATCAGCACTCTGACGGAGTTGTCACGGTACTGTTGGTACTGTTTTCTAATTCCCAGGGAGCCAACCGTGAACTCGAACGTCTCAAAACGTAACGCTACGATGAATGGGAAACTGTTTTGGTGAATGAATCTCTCTCTACTATATGACTAGATACTTCTCATTCATAAATACCGAACGCACACAATCGCATTACGCGCTTTTAAATGTTATGTAAGTACGCAGATCATATGTGGCCAACTACTTTTTTTCTTATAGACGTTCAGCGAAAAACATTATTTTAAAATATATAAAAACAAACATTTAATACACGGAAATTTAAGAATTCTCGCTAATTTTGTTCGTTTTGTACACTTGTCATTTCGGGCAATATAAATGTTGTGAAGTATGTACTTGTTATAAATATTGGTATATTAACAAACTTACTATTTCATTGAAACATAACGCAGTTTATATATATTTTTATAAATACATAGTAGATAAGAGGGCGTCCATTAATCACGTGAGGTTATTCGGGAGAGGGGGAGTCTGACAAAACAACACAAAATATCACGTGGGGGAGGGAGGGATATAGTAAGATATCACGTGTATTTATTTTTTAAATAATTTTTTTTTTTTTAAAATCAAACATTTTCAAAAAAAATAAAATTTTACAGTTCTATCACGTAACTAAAAATACACGTAATGTTTGGTGGAGGGGGGGGTAATTTTGAATATCACCAGAGGGGGGTCCAAAAATCCTTAAAATCTCGCTCACGTGGTTAATGGACGCCCCTTAAATAGTAGTATAGAGCAGAAGCTAGAGTGCCTTGTATAGTGATTTTTTGGGGTCCATTAGGTATAAAATTTACAAAATAAAACTGTGCATAAAATTAAGAGTTATTTTTTCATCATACTTACCTATCTGTCACGATTTTCAACACTTAACAGACGGGTTGAATCTGCTCTGCCTAACCCAGTTTCCGGGCATTTTTCAGGAAAATTAGAAAAACGCGGATTTAAAGCATTGTTACTACAGCAAATATTTATTAAACTAATTATATTTTTTTTAATAACAACAAACATCGACCTTCAAAATATGCAGTAAATTTATTTAATGGTAAATTCTATATATAAAATACGCTACAAGCGTGGGTACAGTGCGCTACAGACAAATTTTTCAATTCCACATATAGCAAAGCGAACAAATTATATATATTTATAGAAATTTGCCGACCTGATGTTTATAAATAGCAATAAAATTACAAACAAATGTTAAGGTCTAAATCGTTAAATAAAAACTCTAAGATATAAATCTATAAATATCTTTGTAAAATTGAAAAATCATAGAATTCTGTACGAAGTATTTTAAGACATATTTCTAGATAAAAAAAATTTTACTTTAAATAATAGTATCAAGAAAAAAATAAAGTTTGCATAAAAAAGCTTTTAATAACTTACTAAAAATTTATGCAAAAAACGTAAATCTACATGGTCCCCGTCGTAGATAGTTGGAATTTTAGTGGATTCTTCATCATTTAAAAAATCAGCATTCAAATGTTATTATTTCTCCTTCTCGGTTGAATTTCTTGTTTTATCCCTCGGACCGATAGCTGTCCATCAATGTTATAAATACATATATTCATATACTATTTTATGATTTGAAGTATGAATTGAATTTCTGCGCTTGTGAAAAGCACTATGTAATGTTATTACTTCCTGTCAGTAATTAATATACGTACGGTCTCGGCTTTTTGATTCTTACTCAATGTTCTTCGGTACGGTGGAGAACTGTTCACTTTTATATCTTATTTCAAGAGATTATACTATTTTATTTTACTTTCACATTTTAGATGAACTATAAATGAAAGACCGTAACAAAATTATTATATCCAATGAAAATAAAATCATGTTTTCATTTTTATACTCTTAATTTTGCGTTTTTATTATACTGTCTTAAATAAAACCGAAAGTGAGAATATATTATTACCATTTTGATTATTGAAGTATTCAGTTATGTTTTCGTTTATTTTTTATTATTATAGTTTTTTTCCAAATTATTGATTTTTAATACTTCAGTTTCTTGTATAATTTAAAAAAAAAAAACATGCATTTGAAAACTCTTAATTTCTGAGTTTTATCTTAGTTTTCAATTCACGCTATGTTGAAGCTTTTTATATCTAGAAATGTGTCTAAAATAGCTAGTACAGATTGTTATAATTTTTCAATTTTACAAAAATATTTATAGATCTACAATTTATAGTTTTTTTTAACAAATAGACGTTAACATTTGTTCGTAATTTTACTATTTATAAACATCAGGTCGATAAGTTTCTATAAATATATATAATTTGTTCGCTTTGCTATAAATGTGGAATTGAAAAATTTGTCTGTAACGCACTGTGCCCACGCTTATAGCGTATTTTATATATAGAATTTACCATTCAATAAATTTAATGCATATTTTGAAGGTCGATAGGTTAAATATTAAAAGCTGCGGGCTTCCGTTCCATCTCGAATATATGCGACTGAACTATTTCTCGCCTACGACGTGAATTCTTTGAAAAGGACAGTTATTTTATAACTGAATGGTATTCTTATCATTAAATCATAGGGGCTTAACTAAATACTTTTATTGCTAGGCAGTTTCTATCTTTTATTAGATGCCACTGAAAATTTATCAATTCTATGATATTTTTTAAATTTGTTCAGTTTTGTTATATTTTATGTTATAGTGCAAATTAACCCAATTGTATATTTTTGTATTTGTGTTTTAGAACTTCGATTTTTTTTATTATTTAAAATATCGTTTCGCTAGTGCACTTTTGTTCAAATTTTGATTTCACAAAAACGAAATAACATCATGACACTCATAGATAGTTAAATCAAATAACCAAACTCCTCAAACATAGTTTTCATTTGATTCTAGCTTGCTAACATTTTTTTATTGACGAATTTATTTTGAGCTAAAAGCTGAATGGTAGAAGGTGAACGCATAGATTTTTCGCCATTAGTTCATTTTCCAGGTAAAATTATAACATTATCCACAGGCATTAATTCATCGTGTTATTTCAAAATTTAAAAATTGATCAATTGATCATTGATCCAGGGCTCTTTTAGGAAAATAAAAATAGCTGACAGTTTTAATGTTACTTCAGTTGAATAGTTCAAAGCTAGATGAATATTTGTTCATCAAATATCTTTCCATCTTAAATTACGTGTCAAAGTTAAAATAGCATATTATAATTAATTTGTTAGATGTCGGTTGTCAGCCACATTTCAGATATACATATATTAATCACAAATGATTGAAATTTATGTTGGTTAAAAATAATCAATTGCACCACAACTATTTCAGACATTCTCTTCTCATTGAATTAGCTCAGTATTTTATGTTTGTTAATAACATCGTAATATTATTATATCCCAATAGATTTATGTTCTATTCTATTTATATGCTGCATATGACTATATTTCAGTTTTCTTGAATCATTATTACCTATATCAATTTTTGCACACCATCCAAGTCACGTCGAACGGAATTGATAACCCGTTTATAAGCGAGCCTTCTTCTATTTTTTTTTTATTATTTCATATTAAGTTATGCAGATGGGTTAGATACATTCATCGGGCTCGTTGTATTACAAATTACTAGTTTGTTCACTTGCTAGTACTACAGACCAGTTTTTGTACAGCTCTATTTATGCGATCCAGTTAATCTTCTAAAAACTTGCGTCGATCAGATCATGATCCACTCGGATGAGAACCGAATAGAAGATCTATAAACGTCAGGAATAATAGTCACTTTAAATGATATAGGAGTAGTACAACACAAATAGTCATTTAAAATGATATAAATTATGATTGTGTATAGTATATTGCTAGGATTCGATTAATGTATAAAAAATTTTAATACAGGCATTAGTAGGAAAGCTATTAGCAAGTACTTTACATTACACATTAGTTTTTTTAAGGAGCACAACTAGTGTAACCGCCTAAGTAAAGGTGATTTTTGGCAATTTATATTTAAAAAAATACTTATCAAACATTTCAAAATTTTAAAAATATATTTACATATGTTTTAAGAATACATAGTAAAAGTTTTGAAGAAAAAAATTTAATATTTTTTAAGTTATCGTCGATCCCCAACGGCGCGAAAAAAAGGCCCTTCACTGCTGCAGCGATTCCGGGCCTTCTACGTGGATCAAATTAAAAAAAGTCATTAAACTAGATAATATTGTCTGTAAAATGACCTACGATAGAAAAAAAATCAAAAATTGATAAAATGGCGGCGTTTTTTAAAAAAAAGTCGAATTTTACTCAAAATTTTGGTCGTTTTTGGACTGCCAAAATTCGATTTCTGATCCGATCACAAAATCGATAGTTCATTTTACGGAGAACTATATATAGAACATGTAAAAAAAAAATTGGTAGTGATCGGATCATTTGTTTTTGAGTAATCGCCGCAGCAAATTCGGAAAATGCTGTTTCGAGAAAAACGCGTTTAAGATAAAATGATCGTTATACTATATACTATATATATACTCTTTAAATGGCTGTCACTCAAAAACTATTTAAGATATCGATTTAAAATTTTGGTATGTTATTTTTAAAGGTATAACCTATCGAAATATGGAAAAATTGAAAAACCGATTTTTTGAAAATTACTAGTTGTGCCCCTGAAAGTGAATATATAAATATTTGAAAATATAAATATGACACGTAGTTGAACAGAAAAAACTCAAATTTTGTTACTAATCTGCAATATATTATATTTACAATTTACTAAATTCCTAAAGCGTAATCTTTTGAAACTTAAAAAAAGTGATTTAAACATTTTGTTGTTGTAGAATCAATGCTGAAAGCTAAAAGGTTGTGGTTTGGAATCTCCGATATACCTAATCAGGAACTAATGCATGAAATGTTGGTTTAAAAATGCTTTTTCAAATCATTATGGTTTCTGTTCTCTCAATGAGCAAAAATAAATGAAAACTTTCTGTAATTTTTCGAAATTTTATTGGATAATATTTTTCCTCGATGTTTTTAGAGGCTCTTAGCAGTAACTTCTCGCAGGCATTGCCTCTAGCTACTACTGCTGCTGGATATATTACAAAATGATTTTATTGCTATTAGCAAAGTTATATCTCACTGGGTTTAAGCACCCATTATCGCTTATTGATTAGAATGAGTATGTGATATATTTAATATATTGATAATGCATACGTGATTTTCTGCTTTTGTGCAGGCGGTTTGGTATGTGCCAGCGTTGTCCTCGATAAAAGCGGTTGCGCACATACGCCCATGTCCAATATACGGTAGGAATTTCGATGTAGGAGTCACTATAAAATTGATGTTTAATATACCTTCGAAGAAGGTGATAGTCACAAGTCACCATTAATATTTAAAGTGCTACTTACTTTATGCGCGAGTTGTACATATCCGTGCAAAGCAATTCCAATTATCATCCGGTTGATATTTTACTGCGGACGTTAATGTCATTTGTCTTCCAATTTCATTGCCATTTTTATATTTCCGTTTCCAGAACGTGGATAGTAAATGTTTTATGGTTTCTCCTATTTATTATATGTACTTCCAACGCGAATATATTTTCTTTGCCATAGAATCGGGTGTGATCACTTTCTAAATTAAATTCTTCGGATTACTTTATTTATCCTTTTTAAAGAATATCACTCATTTCAAAAACAAATATTTTACACGTCAGTTAGTAACTTAGTTGTTTTGACAACATTATTATTTATTAGATTATAATAATTTTTGACATGAAACTTAATTCTTCTTTTGAAGAAGTTTTCATACTCATTTGAAACGTTATTTGGATAATTGCCAGTACTTTTCAAATTCTTCTACTTACGACTCTCACTCCTTGGACTCGTGTAACTTTCAAGTCACATTCCAATTTATAGATAATTTACCAAATAATTGTGGCTTTTTTCAGGATACGATCATAGACCTTATGATACTTATTATAGGACCTTATAATAATGTATTTTAAGATCTATGAATACGACGCATAAATCTTAATTATATAAAGTTGTTAAGAAAACCAATATCAATATTTATGATCGTTGCTAGGTTCTTCAACTTGAAATAACATTTTCATACACAGAAGTGCGAACATTACAGGCAGGTGCGACTTGAAAGTTACTTATTTTATAAAAGACAATAAATTTGTTCAAATAGAATTTTTGTTCATTTTGCATATATAATGTTTATAATTACTCAGTTTTTATTCTTCTGTTTTTTGGATTTCAAACACAATTTCGGTCCATAGAGGATTAAGTAAATTTACATTTTTTTCACAAGTAAAGAAAAAAAACACTTTAGTGCTTTCACAAAAAAATAATAATTAAATGAAAAAAAAAATTTATTATTACTTACTAAAATATTCATTATTTGGATTTCAAATTTGAACTTAATTATTTACTCCAAAAAGTCGTTTTTATAGACTTTAACAAAACATACATTAAGCTATATTTTTTTCACAAATAAAGAAAAAAAAAACACTTTAGTGTCTTCACCAAAAGTAATACTTAAATGAAAAAAAATATTATTATTTATTATTACTTACTAAAATATTCATTATTTGGATTTCAAATTTGAACTTAATTATTTACTCCAAAAAGTCGTTTTTATAAACTGTATCAAAACAAACCGAAGACAAATTTTCTGCTTACAACGAATCATAAGAAAATTTTATCATAACATCGTAATAATATATTTTATATTACAAAATTATTTATTGTGAGCGTATGCAATTGTAAAATTTAATATTTTACAAAATATTTAATAGAATTAATATTTCCTTTGAAGATTAACACGTTCGCGGACAGTGAAAGTTTTAGAGATGTACAAAATTTGTCAGACAGTCAGATTATCATATTGTAATTGTTATATACTATCAATGTTATAGCATCCACGTTAAGTATTAACCAATGACCAAGCTAATTAGTGACTACTAAACAAAGTAAGATAATATGAAAATTCTTAAAAAATCAGTTAGTCAATACCCTCACAGGCATAATAGGTACAAAACAAAAGATTCTATAAAAATAAATTCAAAATAATTTATTCTAAAATTTGAATGCTATAGCATTCATGTCAGAGACTAGTTGGTATTGGTATTTAGCCTTGAGGCAAGTTACATGAACTTCCCGATATGTGTAAATAATCGGCTTAATCAATAAAAAATAAATTAATTTCAGAGTGGATTTATTACACATAATTGAAAACGAACGAACACGTTAACTCGGAGTATTTTCAAAAAGCAACTTTTGAAAAATCAACAATTATTATAGTTGAACCAGTTTCCGTAGGATTTTAATGGTTTAGTATGTTTATTAAGACCAAGTACTATATTGTTATACCAAGTAAATCGTCTAATTTTAATTTTAGTTAACGTCAAAAAACTACTCATTTTCTCATACTTTGATGAATTTTTAAAATTAAATACTTGTTGTAAGGCCGTAATATTACAATAAGTTTTATAAGACCATGATATATATCGCTGAAAAAATTCTATAAAAATCGGCTTAATTTTTTTTTCAACAGTTAATTACAAGAAAACGGCTCGGTAAATTTTCACCTAAAACTGATCAGTACCATTCCCAACTAATATCTTTCGAACAGTTTTGGTTTTTTAAAATAGGTTCAGTAGGATGAGCTTAAATGTGGACGAAAAGTTTAACACTTTTTTTCAAATTACAAAGAAACGGCTTGGCAGATCATCGCACAAAACTGACAACCGATAGTCCTCATCGAAATACATCAAATGGCTTTTAAATTTCTGAAATCGGTTTTTGAGCAAACGTCGATGAAAGGTCTAATTTTGACAAATGCCAAAAAACGATACCAATTTTTGCAAACTTTGACGAATTTTCAAAGTTAAACCAATTGTCGTAGGGCCGTAATATTTTAGTATGATCTAGAAGACTATAGTATCTACCGTCAAAAAAATAATCATAAACATCGCCGATTTTTTTTTTTAAACTTGATTACAAGAAACGGCCCGGCCGATCTCTACCAAAAACTAATCAGCACGATTCCCAGCCAATATCTTTCGAACGGTTTTTGAATTTTCAAAATCGATTCAGAATTGCGGGCTAAAACGTAGACGAAATTTTTTTCACTTTTTTGCGATTTATAAAGAAACGGTTCGGCCGATCGTCGCACAAAACTAATAAACAATAGTCCTCATCGAGATACATCGAGTGGCTTTTAAATTTTTGAAATCGGTCTAGCCGTTTTCGAGAAAAAGTCGATTTACGGCAAAAAATCTGTTCACATACACATACACATACTTTTTCCAAATTTGGTCTCATTCGATTCAGAATGGCTTGAAACGTCGAGAAAACATAAAATTAGCAATTCGGACTTTTTGATGAAAACATAAACTCCTCCTTCGGGATCTTAAAAATGAATGCTATATCTTCACATCCGCAAATGTTTTAATAAGATGAGGTGTAGCTGTCCATATATTCAAAGAACGTGTAAGACATAATCAATTTTTCTTAAAGTTTAGCATTAGCTATGCATAAGATTTGAATGTAATCTATTGCTTTGCATCTGTCAATATTATCCCATTTATACTTAGTTGATTACATAATTAAGATCAGAAAAAGTTTATGACCAATATCCTTAATCGAGTTAATATTCGACGTTAGTGAACATGAAAGTATTGAAGGCGAAAGAATCTCTTATGATAATTATCGTACATGAGGGTTAACTACACGAGCCGGTTATAAAACGTATTCTGGTTTTCCGTTGGAATGCAGTACGCCGCCAAAGGAGACATCCGGTTAGGGCCAAGCTGGCTCTTCGTCCATTCGTCCATTCGTCGATTCGTCTAGCGGATGCGACGCCATTGTCCACCGTTCCTAGAACACCGGAATACTTCGCCTGTATTTGTCCGAGTCCTTTTGTGTGCGAGCGCGTACTGTCGGCCGCGCGGTTTATGAATTCACGCGATGATATTATCTAATGAACGCGAACGCCGCGACCAGAATTCTGATTTGGGCGGACGGCGGACGGCGATTACACCGCATGATTTGATGGACAAAGGGATTCGCTGAATTTAGTCCCGGTGAATTGTGGGTTTTTATGCTCGAAAAGCTGCATTATGAAGTTCTACCGTAATGATTTTGTAGAATATATATGTGAGCGCCCCTGCAAGGGTGCTGTAATAAACCTAAGGTTTGTTCCCGCTCATCTTTGAAAGTGACATTGATAGTGCAGTAAACGGATAGGAAAAAAGGGTATAACCTCTGAATTTTTTTACTGTGCTCCGAATTGAATGAAATTTTGGAATTAGGTTCATCTTACCCTCAAGTTCAAAAGTGAAAACAATTCGGGTTGCGCCATCACCTCCCGGGGGGATGACACCCCTTCTCGATTGTGTAATTACATTTTTTCAAAATGACGTCGGAAATCGATAGAAGAACTAATTATAAGAAAAAAATGTCATTTATAGTTTTCAAAAAAACTAATACTTTTCAAGTTACTGGCCACTAAAGATTCATATATTTTTGGCGTTTTTCTTCGTTTTTTTGCAAATATCTCCTAAAATATACATTTTAACGAAAATCATGTTATGAACAATATAATGTCAATAAAAATCTTAATAAATCGGTATTACATAAAGTGTTCTAGGAAAAATAAGCAAGATTTGAAAGAGCAAAGTCGTTTTTTATTTCGTTCAAGATTTAATTGTTGTATTTAAAGCCATCTACTGTCGTGGTTTTAAAAATTCAGATCTAAAACGCTTCGTTTACTGCACTATAAATCAAATTTAAATAAGATTATGAAATATCTTGAATATTTTGAAAAAAATAGCATACTTTTGAAAACATCGCTGGTAAGGCTTATGACCTGAAGCATTTACAAGTGAATGAAATTGAAGTGGTATTTTAATCTAGAAATTTTAAAAAATTAAGTTTTTTTATATTTTCAAAGCTTAACTATTCAAGAAAATGTTTACAAGAGGTTTTTTCAAAATTTAAATTATTTTTGGAGAGATAACTATTTTACCTTGATAATCTTCCTCTTCTATTCTTTTCTCTGCTAAATTTTAAACGCTTTTTTCCCAAAACTGTCTTTTTCAATACGATACTCACGATTTTCCTACCGACTACTGGACCGATTTACTTACAATTTTTACAGAATTTATAGATCTATCTTAAATATGAACTACGCAAAAATATTGTGTGCTTTAAATAATTTGAATTACAACAGTTCATTTTGAACAGCATTTAGCTGCAATTTTTGGTTCATCTTGATAATACTAGGGGGGCGTCCATTAATCATGAGAACGATTTTTTAAGGATTTTTGGACTTTTCCCCCTTGGTGATACGTGATGATATTTAAAATTATCCCCTCTCCCCTCACGGGTATTTCTAGTTACGAGAAATAATTGTAATTTTTTTAAATATTTTTAATATGTTTTGATTTTAAAAAAATTCAGGTGAAAAACGAATACACCTGATATTTTACTGTACTCATCCCTCCCCCACGTGATATTTTGTGATTTTTTGTCAAACCTCGTCTCCTAGTTACGTTGTGAATAGCGTACTAATATTGATTTTGGCATACTTTAAATAACTTAACTCATGCCATACAGTAGTTGAAATTTTGGTATAAATTTAATATAATACTTACTTATCATTTTTTTAACAATTTATGTATTTTATTTGCTGTCAACATAACATCATTGATACCTATTTGGCATCGAAGGTTTTTTTTAAAAATAATGCAATATTCTGAGAAAAATTTGATTGTGTTCCACCGCAATAATATTAATTGATTTATAAGAAGCCCAACATATTCTTTCTTCGGTTCCCCTATATCAACAGACAAAACTAACCGCGATGCGGTTTCTATTGAAATTGATTATTTTATTTCTCGATTACTAATAGATAATAAAATATTTTTAAATATTTTCACCCAACCTTTTAGTGATTGTATTGGTTGATGAGATGCGTTGCTTCTTCTTCATAGTTTATTTCTATGAATAGATAGTTTACCATAAGTTTATATTCAGTAATATAATAGTATTATGACATAAACCATTCACTTTACAACTTTTTTGCTATAATGCCCGTACCAGTCTTCTGGTGAATTGATACAATCGGTCCTTAAATTCATTGTCGATTGAACAAGGATCGGTCGGTTGCAATTCTCGGTATCAGTTCGGCGCCAGTGGAAATTACGCAGCATCCGGTACGGATTCATAAATGTCGCCATTCATAATATACATCAACGGACGATTCATTCAAATGAATTAAAAACGCACATAATAGACTATTCAAAAAAAAAATAGGGTCTGAAATGCCGATTCATATTTTTCTTGTAATATTTTGTAATACCTGGAATAAAAGAATATCATAGCGAAATCTATTGTTGTAATTCATTTTGCTATCTCATCTCATCATAAGTGGTAAGATCTCAGACGTCCATTTGTTAGTGCCTCTCACAATATTGTTTTAGTTCATTTATTCTGCAATATGTTAATGAAAACATTGTTAACAATATATTACAACATGATGATGGGTTATTAATAGATATTGATATTAATATCCCAGTCGAGAATCTACTAGGAGTATTATATAAACCAAAAACAAAAAAGACAAATAATTCAATAGTAAAGAAAAAAATAATATAAAATGTAATAGAAATATCTGAATGAGATTAGTGGGTAATTTGCACTATAGTCTAGCGGGCTGGCTTTCCGAGTACTCTTCTGCACTGTATATGCTGTCACTTATTTTTTTCGTAAAATTAAAAATATTATGTATATTGTTTTATGTGTTGCCAGTTTCATAAATTAAAATATTTATACTTCTTTGCAGTACGCTGGTATCAGGATTGGCCCAGTTGTCAAGCGCGATGTTATGAAAGCTTCAACGATGTTGGAACATGACAGCCAGTAAGTATATTATTCTTTTTACTATATATATATATATATATATATATATATATATTATATATATATATATATATATTGCTAATCTCTTTAATTATTATATCTCAAAAGTACCAAAAATAAACCACTTTTATTGCGGTATGTATTTATGTATGTACCTATGTATTTATTTTTAACCATCACGCAATTTCTAATTTACGCACCCCAGAAAATTTTGCTTTGCGGAATCATTTTGTAAATTCCCCATATTTTGTTAATAATAATTAATAATGAAAATTTTTGATTCACTTTACATTTTGATTTTTGATATTACCGTTCATTTCCATATGTATTTCTAAAACATTTCTGGATTATCTTCATACGCATAATAAAATACATCTTCGAAATTTTATTATATTATTATTTTATAAAACAATAAACTTTATAATGGTTATAACTAAGGCGAAGTTGTATACACGTTCTAATTGTTCTCTTTATTATATGCATTTTATAAAATTTCATACAAGTTTTAATGAGCACCGAGGAATTTCAATATTCAAGTCAGTTATAGTGTGCAATATTTTTTATTATATGATTATATTATAGTAAAAGAAAAATACATTATTTTTTAGAAGGAGATATTGCAATAATGCCTGCAATGTATAATTTGGTTAATTAAAAATTAAATTGCATTAATATATAATGTGGAATCAGTTCCGATTGGTCCGAAGAAGAATATTGGGTACACACAAATATGAATTTAAATTTTAAATTATAAAAGTTTATTACAATATTATATCACCTTGGGGCTGTGACAAAAACTCAAATTGAAAAGATTCATTGAAATGTTATACTCTTTTTTTGTTCTGAATGTTGGTAATTTTGAACTGTTTAGATTTATTATCTATGTATACCATTCGATAAATACTACTTCAATTCAGGTGTGAGGAATTAACATCAAATGTATTTTATAATTTTTCAGATACGCTACAATTCTAGCCTTCGATGTGAAAATTGAACGCGATGCTCAGGAGCTGGCAGATACTCTAGGAGTAAAGATTTTCCAAGCCGACATCATTTATCATCTGTTCGACAAGTTCACTGCTTATCGTGATGAGCTCAAGCAACGCAAACGAGACGAATTCAAGAATATCGCTGTGTTTCCATGCAAACTTAAAGTGAGTTCATGTTTATTATTATTCCCCAACTTTTTTCATTAAAAATAAACATTCACAAAGTTTAGTTCTTGTATCAACGATTTCTTTGGTTATTTGTTGACGCAAAGTTTTTTACTTGTGCTCTTGAAGAAAGATGACAGGAAATGAGATTGCAGATCGTTAGATTCATATTAGGCCTAATATATAAATTGTGTTCGATTCTGATATCTGACATACACGATAAAACTGCAAAATGAATTCCAGTAAATGCTAAATTACTTCCTCATTTTTCTAATGATTTTTAACAAGTACTCAAATAATGGGAGTAGCGTCATAATTGTTTTAATTAGTTTTTATCTAGAATCATTTATTTTTTTAAGTTCTCTAGTTGAATTCAGTTTTTTCCATTTTGCAAGATCAAATTTAAAAGCAAGATTATCACATCTCATGCAAATTATCTACCTTATTTTACTATCCATTATTTCTTGTGAAAATATATTCATATTCAGAGTGTTTCCTATTTTTTTATACAGGTGCTCCCGCAATACGTGTTCAATTCTAGAGATCCAATTGTTATGGGCGTCATGGTAGAAGCTGGAATTGTGAAAGAAGGCACTCCAATATGTGTTCCTAGCAAAGATGTAAGTAATTTAATTTTTATTTTTAACATTTATTTTCGTAATTGTGTGTTTTAGTAAATTGGAATACTGCTATCATCTTGCAAATGTGTTGGTTCATCTGCATATCGATCTTCTTCTAGGTTTTTTTTTATTTATATATATATACATTATTTTCATATCTCAGACAGACAGAAGTGCCTGGTATGAGAGATTATGAAAACAGTTTACATAATTTATATATACATTTCATTTGGCTATTTCATTAATATAATATCTATTATAATTATAATATCTTTATATAACTCTTCAGTCTTCTTTGTCTTCAATTTCCTGATAATATTTCTTTATATTTCTTTTAAATTTATCGTCATCATTGGTCATCTTAAGGTTTTGTAGAAAATCTTGTTACTACTGTTAACGTGTCTCTTTTATAGAACTCAATAGTAAATATTTTGAATGTTCGTACTATTTTATGAGTATAAAATTATAAATGTTTAACGGCATCAAAAAGCTTAAGGAGATATCAATCTTTTAGTGTTTTATTGATAAACATAAGATTGAGGACTAAATCCTAAACCTAAGTACTATCATTCCGAGAATCTTTGATGAAGAAACCATAACTCGAAGATGAATTTCTAACATGTGAAAGTTTCAATTTACTGAATTACCTACATGACTACTTCTATATATGACTACTGTATTGTAAAAATTAAAAAAATATTATTTTTTCATTTGCTAAATGCGTATGCCGGTGTTTTTGGGGTCGTCAAAATCCAATTTGGCATTTATTTTTAAGAATTTCCACGAAGGCATTTATTGTCATTTATTTTTAAGAATTCTTCGACTACCAGTAGGCGTTTGAACGTTCAAGAATGCCCTATAAATTGTTTGTAATTTTCTCGAACGTCCTTCAGGTTTTTATTGAACATTTAAATGATAACTAAATGAAATATTTAAGAAAGCTCACGAATATGCGACGTGCCTACTATGTTTATAAAAATTACAAAATCTTTTTCTTAATAGATAGTTAGGTATTTTTTTATAACATTTGTTTTTCAAAAATATCTCTTTTTTTTTTAAAAAAAATATTTTTAACAGCAATCAGAACCTTACGTCCTATGAGCTGTTGGGCTGAAACTTCTCCTCACTTCGTATTTTTTAGATGGTAATCCAATGGTTAACCCATCCATATTTGATGATATTTGTTATTAGAATTAATCTAATAGGGCTGACTTTAAAAATAGCTCTATCGCTATTTTTATCACTGCATGCATGAAAAATTGTTAATATTGGAAAATAATTCCGTACTCAATCAATTTCGTATCAACTGTTTCGTTTCTTTTATTTTAATTTGTCAGCGGATTGAACGAACTGATATAATGAAGTTTTTTACTACAATCATTATTTGAATGAAATGAAAAACGACTCGTCATACATATTTGTTCGTTTGAAATTCATTCGAAGCGAGCGATTCAACATCCAGCAGGCCCAGGCATAATATATAAGTGGTGTTCACGGTTATATCCGTCTTTTATGGGTTTCATGTTTTTATATCCTTCCAAGAAGTCATTCGTTGTTGGTGCCACAGCGTCTGTGACGACTTTTGTGTTGTTTGCTCTTCACCGCGCAGTGTTATCTGTCTTGCCCCGACCAAGGATTGTCAAACGTGACTGATAACTGATAACATTATTATCGATTTGTTATCAGCGCAGTTCAAACTCAAATCATAGTGATGGGTAAGGGTTATACCACACTTAATGCTTGGAGGAGACATGAGTTATGGTTATTGTCTTTCATATTTAAAAGCTGGAATTGTTCTTGCAAACGTACCCTTATAGAATTTTGTTATCTTCATGCGTTTTGATTTATCTTTATCTTATTAAATTTGGAAGTCAGAAACAATTATCAAAAAAAATCTGAAATTTAACGAACACATCATGATTTATCCCGTGTGTTATCAAATTTATTTTCTATCCTTGGAATATCATTTTTAAGAAGATCCTTTTTATTCAAGAATTGAAATTTTGATATACTTTTAGACAGAAGTTGATATAATGAAGTAATGAAATTCATCTTTAACAAATTTTCCTGAAGCTACACAAATCATGTTTTTGTGATAAATATAAAAGATTGAACTACCTCATAGTTAAGACAGTATCTGTTAATTTAGACTATACATATTTACATTCTCCATTATATGTGGCATCAGCCTAAGACTGTTAGTCATATCGATAAGTCTAACCACAAGTGATCAAATGGCATGACTTATGGACAAAGTAAAAATTTCGCATGCTTTCAAGTGGCCTAGATTAGCAAATAACGATAATATTTGCTTTTGGTTATACAGTTAGGCGTCACAACGTCTTGCACGACTCGTCTTTTAGATAAGACATAGTTTACTGATAAGGTCATTGCATTGAAAATTTTCCAGGTTTTGTACCTAACAATTTATACTAAAATTGGTTTTAATTTTTCATCTGCTATATAAAGAACAATTATAAAGTTTATTATAAAATTATAAATAGGGCTCGCCCGTAGGTAAGCGGTTAAGAGCGACGGGACTTGTTTCAGAGGTCCCGGGTTCGATAACCACTTCGAGCAGCCTGTTGTCAGGCAACATTGACAACGATTTTTACTTGGAAATATAGATAGCAATATGTTTCCAAGTGGAAATAGCCCTCACCCTGCATTTTTGCACCATACTTACCCTATTACAGAGATTGTAATAAAAATTTATCATCCAGAGATGTGACAACTGTTTGGGTTGCCATCTGTACTAAAAACAAACGTAGTTTGTAAGATATTAATCACAACAGCTCATAGAACCCATAAGTTCTGATCGCTGTTCAAATAAAATTAAATAAAAATAAAAAAAAAATTGTAAACAATATCTATTTCAACTTCTTACATATTTAGATTTGTTTGAGTTTCATTTGAGGTATGTTGTTCAGTTCAGCTACTGGTAAAATAATTCGGTATAAAAGTTAGCAAATATGAGTTACAAGTTTTTTATGAGAATTGCAGTTGGACAAATTGTTACTTTTTATGTTCACTACACTGAGAATAAAATTTGCCAAAATAAATATTTCTACATTTCACTAAAATAATAAACATTCGATAAAAACTCAAATTTCTATTTATCTTCTTCTAAAACAATTTTGTGGTTTTTGAGGCGAAATTTGTCATTTTACTACATTGAGAATCAATTATTTGCTACAGTTTTCACTAAAGTTCAAAACAATACCACAATTTTTTATTAAAAATTTGACTTGGTTAATGTAGCAGTAATTAATTAGTATACATATTTAGAACTGCCATCAAGTCTAGAAAAAATTGTTGTAAATATTTATTACAAAAATATATTTTTGTTGGTATACTAGCTATCATGAAATAAAAATAGCGTCCTGGATTACTGCCAAACTTGATCTAAAAACGAAATAATAATGGTATCAAATATCTAATAATATTTTTTTGCTGAATGAGTCATCTCGACAACATTGATGTGTAGGAGTAAATAATATTCATTCAATTTATATTCGAGTCTGATGACAAATTTAGATCTTGAATTATGAAATGCAAAGTTTGAATTTATTTTTCCGTCCTTCTTTATTACATTTGTATTAAACTTAAGTACATGACGTATTGCCATGATCATTGTTTGATCGAGAACCGTAAGATTTTCTTTGCTTCATCAATAATATATTGCTGAAAAATGAGTTGTATATATTCAAATATACCATATAATTAATAGTACTTTTGCTTTAGTTGAGTCAAATGAGGCATCTGAAGAGGTTTAGCGACTAATTATAAGATGTCTCGAGGATGTTGTCTGAATTGCAAAGTTTATTTGAAATATTGATTCTTATTAAAATATATAATAATTAACTAACTAACTACCATTATTTCTACGCTGGCAGCAGTTTATGAATCCGTGGTAAGAAAATTCATCAACCGGTACAGGTTCTGAGTCGTGTGTCTAATAATGTTTATTGACTCAGGTGCCTAAGCGCATATTATTGTGCTCACGGTCTCTTTTGCTTGGCTGTATATATCTTCAAGATATTACACTATATAATTTATTTGAAATCGGATGCAGATTGCACATTATAGATTGAATAACAATTATACAGCAAAGGCGAAAAATAGTTTCAAAACAAATAATAAGGTAACGCGGATTTTACTTTACGATAGATATGTATACAAAACTTATACAAGTTCGAACTGTTTTATTCAGGTATACAATAGCAATTTTTAATTTGGATTTATTTGCTCTAACATTTTAATTTCGTTAAACCTTTAATTTAAATTTATTATAAAGTAGAGTATGCAGTTAATATATAATATACCTTTATATACGTTAAGGAAAAATTAAGAATACACGTATTTTATACGTAAAAATACTGCTCAATCGTTTGTTTCATTTTTATGATCTGAATATACATAAATCATCTTTAGAAAAATAGTTCATCTACACCGAATACTTTTACAATTTACGAATTTATAAATATAGTATCACTAAATATTATTTAAATTTTTAATAACAATTAGTAATTGATGAATTGGTAAATTGTACCATTGTATTTAACGAAGTTTTCAGTTTTTAAGGTCGCTTATGTTCACTTATCATACACGTGGTTATTATTTAAATAAAATATTTAAAATTAATCTTATGATAACTGGCAAAACTTTTATTGTGACTTTGTTTGCTGAAGATATTTGAAGTACTCGCTGTTTACTTGCATACTAACGATAAAATCAAACTAGATCGTTTGCAATGCGGAAGTTGAATTTTGTTGAACTTCAAAATTTCTTCAAAATTCAAGGCGACATATTAATAAAATTTCTATCGGAATAAGATTCAGCGTTATAATAAGAAATATTAGAAAAAACGAATTTTTTTTTATATAGCTGGTAATAAAATTTGCTAGCTTTCTAAGTCACGTTATGTAATTTAATATTTAGTATTTAATTAAAGTGTTATACATAAAATTTATATAGAACTTATTTCAAAATATAATCGCACCCCAGATCATACACATAAATACTTTAATTTGATTAGTTTTTTTATATACATGTTTATTATCACGTTTTAATTTTCTGGTTTCTCTTGTGGTCTTTTTGAACCATAAACTTCAGTCAAGTTGATGTGTCCAGTCAGTTCATAAAACTGTTTCACTTTTGTCGTGTTTTTTATTTGAGAATTAATAAGCAGTATTCGTTTGCATTTCCAGTGCGTATATTTGGCGAAAACCAATTAAATTTTATGTTCTTGTGCATTAAAAATTCAAGACCTTTTGCATAAAGCATAACGAAGACATGACTTATAATATAAATACAATGTTGTCTATAAAAGATGTTTAGAAAACTTGTTGGGGATATTCTGATTATCCTAAAAAAAGCATTTTTTTTACTTTTATTATTTTTGTTATTTATCAACGTTACAAGATTACAGAAAAAAAGTAAAAACAAAAAAAAAAAAATTTTGATGTGGGACTTCACAACAAATCGGCACTTGGCCGTGCGCACGATTGCAATCCACCCTTGTAGTAGTAATCCAAAATAAAAAAAAAGATTATTAATCTATTTATTAAGTAGAACTTAAGAAATAGTCGACATCAGAACAAAAAAACGCTTTTTGGAATTTCTACACTATAATATCTCCATATAGTGTTCACGATTGCAACTTTCTAGTATTCCAAAATGAAACTAGTGGTGTATAGCATGGTGCCTTAAGGCAAATTGCTGGAACTTCCGGTATCTTAATGAAATATTCGAAGACTATTAAATGTTTTCAGATAGTTTTCAAGTATTGTAAATAATGTAACTTTCATTATTCTAATTTTATAAAAAGTAATTGAATAAAAGTTAAACAATTGGATTTAAAATGAAGAACATTGTCTAATATTTCTAAGGATTATATAAACTGATTTGCAAAGTTCAAATCATTTATTAGAAGTATATAAGTGATGTTTAGAAATTTAGCTAGAATTATAATTAAAATCCGAATTATTTTTCAATAATCAAAAAAAAATCTTTTGAAAATTTAAAAAAAAATTATAAAAAATTTTATTTCCCAAAAGCAATATTATTAATCTAAAATGATGTCGCAATGGCCTATACTAGGGTGAAGTTAATTTTTTTTTTGACAAAATTCGGCTGTTTGGAGAATAGACCATTTTTTTAAATAAATAAATAAATTGAAATTTGAGGATGAGGCTAGTATATGCTCGAGAAAAGTATATAAACAAGATTCTCTGAAAATTTCAACTGGATCGGTCCAGTAGAACTCAAGAAATCGTCGACATCAAAAGAATAAACGCTTTTTCGGAGTTTCTACACTAGAATATCTCCACAATGGAACAGAATAATAACAACTCATGGAGTATTTTATTAATATTTCGAGTTTTTTTTAACATTTTACGTTAAAATTATTCTTGCAGAAGACATGTTAACCCTTTGATTTGCAAAATTTTATTGATTTGATTCAACTAGATTCGACAAGTTAATTTATACATAAGGATTCATCATGATGGTCAGCACGCAAGCATATAAACAGCAAGATTTGATTATTTGCTCTGTGGAACCTCAAAATTATTCATATTTCTTTGTTAGACACGTTTTGTATTGTAATATTTTTATTTGGCCGGCTGCGTGCGTTTGCATTTCGGCAGGTTCTATTGGACATTTATGTTTTTGTAAGGGAGAGCGGAACCAAACATCCTTTCCGCAGGAAACACATCCGTTGGCGGCAACAGAGCCGTCGTTTTGGATATCCGACTTTCATAATTCCTCAAACTGCCAGCAATAAATTTTGATGGCTTATGGCTGTACTTTATTGTTATAAGGCAATAAATATTAATTGAAAACGTAGAACATAAAGCATCGAGACCAACGCAATTTCTAATGCCTGCGTAATTATGTTTTGAATGTGCAAATTGTATGAGAGAGAACTGTAAGTTAGCGAACTTACTGATACTTAAAAAATATCTCTCTATTCTACTTATTTTATGTTTAACCTGGAGGTCAAATATTAATAAGTTTTCACTAATTACTAAAGTGTTATTTCTTTAGTAAAACCAAAACTATCCCTACTTTAATATCGATTAAATTTTATGACTCATTGTAAAAATTGAAATGAATTTATGATAATTAACACTTATAAGGTTCAATTTCATGACAACATTTATCTAATCAATACAATTACACTTGAAATTAATAATTATATTTTATAATTTATATATAATTAAAATAGTGCTTCTGAATTTGATGTTGAGATATGTGTTAACAAAGTCGAATAATCGGGGGTATAACATTAATAAAAAAACATGGTCGATTATTAGAAGTTGTTAACATAATTAAATTCGACAAAGTTTAGTATGACAAAAGCATTGTCATAAAAAATATGAGACGTAAGAGCAGTAATAAACTTAGAATAGATATGATATTAAAAAAACTTTATATTTACCTTTTAAAACTGAATACTTAACTCAATATATCAATTTCGTTTAATCAAATAACTCAAATTTCAGTTAGAAAACTTACCGACTTTCGATGAAAAAAAAAAGAGATTATTTTACTTTTCGATGAAAAAAAAAGAGATTATTTTACTTTTTTATGATTCTAGAGGTGAAATATTAATCATAACTTCATCTATGTTATTTCTTTAAAGTATAATTATACTATTTCTAAGTTCTTGATTCATAAATTATTATGACTCAGTATAAATATTAAATTTAAGTTATGAAATTGAACTTATAAATCACAAATTCAATTTCATAATACAGTCATCTAACCAAAAGAATTGTAACAAAAACAGTAATTTTTTTATATTTCGAATTACTAACTATCAAAAACGTTACTTATAATATATATTTATACAGTAAAACACCGTTAAGACAATTTCCCAGGTATTGGATTAAAACCCTTCTTAAGCCGAAAGTGTCTTATGGTGGATGTTTAAAAATAAAAATCAAATTGCAGGGACCGTTGTAAAGAGCAGTATTATGCGAGAATTTGTTTAAAACATAATCGTTTTAACGGAATGTTACTGTATTTATATTTTTTATATTTCTTCAAGTATTTATATACACATAATTGGCGCTAAATTTTAAAAAAATTAATCTACTTCGATTCAAATCATACTATTAGTATTGGTAACGAAGTGGATTAATTATGCGGTAAGTTGTATGAAGCATAATCGTTTTAACGGGGTTCTACTGAATTTATATTTTTTAAGTATAATGTAATTTGATTCAAATTCATATTATTATATTAATCGACAAATCGCGAAATTTCATAGAGTAGTATTAGATTAATCTCGTTTTAATTTAAAAATTCAATACTTTGATATCAAGGTGCATCAATTTAGTTAAATAATGCACCTCGAGTTTCTGTAACAAAATTAAATTCAAATTTATCTCATAAATCACTATCAAAAAATGGCACCTATTCATGGTTAAGTTTGGATCTACATCAAATTTTCAAAAAATATTTCCATTTATATCACAACATTCATATTTGGTAAAAGTGGTGTCAGACTTATCTTGTTTTAATTTAAAATTCAATACTTCGATATCAGGGTGCATCAATTTAATAAATAAAGCGCCCCTAATTTCTGTAAAAATACTAAAGCCAAATTTATTTCATAAATCATTATTAAGAAGTGGCATTTGTTTATCCCTAAGTTTGGATCTGTAAACAAAATTTTTAAAAATATTTTTGTTTGTATCACTACTTACATATTTGGTAAGGGTAGTATTATACTAGTCCCGTTTTAATTTAAAAGTTGAATACTTCACGCTGCATCAATTTAGTTGAATAAAGCACCCCGAGATTCTGTAAAAAAAAAATTAATCAAATTTATTTCATAAATCACTATCTAGAAGTGGATCTGTATCAAAATTTCAAAAAATATTTCCGTGTATATTATTACTACATTCATATTTGATAAACTCTAATACTATTAGTGTAATCTCGTTTTAATTTAAAATTTCAATACTTTGATATAACGGTGCATCAATTTAGTTAAATGAAGCACCACTAATAATTATTGCAAAAATACTAAAGACAAATTTATTTCATAAATCACTATCAAGAAATGGCATCTGTTCATCCCCATTGTGGATCTGCATAAAATTTTCAAAAAATATTTCCGTTTATATCACATTCATATTTTCGTCTACCCTGGTGCGTATATCCTTTTACGTCGTCGGGCCAACAGCAGTGGAACGCAGCCGCATGCACGGGTCATTCATACTATCGTACTGGCATTCATTGAACTGAGGCCGGAAGAAGTGGCTCATTGAAAAAGCACACTCGTTGTCATCCGCATTTGGGACAATCCTGCTCTCCCCACATCTTTTGCCGTCAACGAATTTAATATTTTATTACACTCGCCACAGGCAACGGACTTCTGTAACCGACAACCAATCGTGCGTAATAATTTAAATTTAAATTTGCCGATAATAAGTGACACATGGATAATCGAATCATGTTAACTGATTAGAATAATGGGGTAAAGGGGCCGTTGAAGGGGTTGTTGATTTGTTTATTTTGGGTTGACATGGGGGGCAGGGGAGTCTGGATGATAATTACGTCATAAGTAGCATTTTTTTTTTTTTACCGAATGGCAACCTTACATTGTCTTTGCCAGTACCAAAATTTAAAATAAGTTTTTTATGTTCGAAGAGTTTTATTTTTAAATAATTAATTGCATAGAAATGGATTGAACGATCTTTTGCAAACCTAATCGTACTGAAGACTCCTTACCGATATGTTTCAAGCAGACTTCGAATTTTCGAAATCGGCTAAGGATTGGTGAAAACAAACTCTGGAAGGTGACACCTTCACGGACATGAACCCTATGGTATTCATTTCATTGTGATGCAGAATGAAATGAATGCTAGAGCATTCAAACTTTAAATATAGTTTGAATTTAATTTTATATAACCTTATATAATTTTCTATAATTATTATACCTGTCAAGATAATGACTGATTCTTTAGGTATTTTCATATTATCTTATTTTTTTCGTTGTCGCCAATTAGATTGGACATCACGTAAAGTAGAACCGTAAACTTGGCATGGATGCTATAGCATTGATCCGATGTACTTTTAAAAACGCTATTTAATCCAAATTAGAATATCACAACTTATTTAAATTTTTGTACTCTCCTGAAAGTTTTACTGTCCGCGAAAAAAGATGTAAAATAAAAAATTATTAAACTTTTAATTAAATAAGGTTAACTATTATTTTTTTAACTTCCCGTAGGGCAAGTTGTTGTAATGGGCCGAAAATCGAAATTGAAAATTTTTACATTTCTCGACGTTTTGAAGGTTTCTGAACATTTTGGCATACCTCAGAAAAAATGGATGTGTTTGTGTATGTATGTATGGATATAAATTTCCAGTCACGTTTTCGGGCGCACGGATCAACTGATTTGAATAGTTCAAAAAACATTCGATTCCTATTGATAGGGAGAAGAGCTGATTAGCTTTTGGCAAATAGAAATCGACTTTTTGAGAGAACGGAGTACCCCGATTTGAATGATCTAAAAAACATTCAATTAGTAATGATTGAGAGAAGTGTTTATTAGTTTTTGGCAAAGGCAGTGCCAGCCATTTCGAAGATACGGAGCTAAATATGTAAAAAATGGCAGTTTTTGAGAACTAAGCGTCCGATTTGAATGATTCAAAGAACTTTCTGCTTGTCTTGACAAATAATTGATTTTGGAAAAAAAATGTTTCAAACTTTTTTTTTCAAAAAAAAAATTTTTTATATCGAAAATATTTTAGATTTTATTTTAATTCTGACTATAGTTCCAATATACTTTAAACAAATAATTTCAACTTTGCAATTCAGTTTATATAATTCTTATAAATATTAGACAATGTTCAATATTAATATGATCTATTTGAAAACATTCAGTATTCCTCGAACATTTCGTTACGGTACGGGAAGTTCCAGCAAATTGCCTTAAGGCACATGCCATACACCCCACTAGTTTTCTATAATATGATTCAACTATAATTATATACATTTTATATTAGAGCTATTGCACTTTGGCTTACATTGCTATTCCAAGAGACAATTCATATATTTAGATATTTTCAGATTATAATACTTGTAAAGTCATTAATAAAATTTAATTGTAAAGTATGTTTCGCATCAATCGTGCATAAAACGGAGTTATAAATGTTTTATTATGGAAGTTACTATTTCTGATACATTTCGAACATTTTATATGCTCGTTTCAACTAACTACATAATAACAATATTTTTGTCGTGATGAGTGTAAAATTAACGTTTTGTAATAATAATTCGTTTTGCTTTATAAATAATATTGTCGTGCCAACAGAAACTAGCAATTCAAATGTTATTTTATTGAATGCATGCTTCCGAATTACACATATCAATCAAAACATACCCACATTCTCGTATGGCGCGTTGTCATTTCATTGATAAAATTTCACTCGAGCGTCCCTCTGGTATCCTCCCTTTTTCGCCCGCATATGAAATGATTATTTTCGAAGCCGGATGTCATTAGTACTGTGAATTAGCTTTACAAAGAAATCGTTTCCGCTAAAATAGATTATTAGACTACTTCCTTCCGGTGTACGTGTTTTTTTCCTTTTCTGCCACCTATATTCAAACAGCACATGCTGTTTGTTTGCACGGATGTTGTGACGTACGCTTACTATATTTTTTGTATAGAAAATATTTGTTAATTCCGCTCACTTTGTACCTTTCATATGAGAATTATAGAATTAACAGGCAAACTTCCGAAATTCGGTGGTTAAATTTGAAAGAGTATTTTTTACGTGTTTTCTTAGTTTGAAAAATGTCTTTGTATTCATTGACACAATAACTTTTTAGACAGATTTATGAAATAAAAACGAATTTATATACTAGGTGATAAATAGAATATCAGCTTTGATTTAATTTCATATTTGAACCCTCTGAGCCGAATTTTCGTTTCACGTTCAAAAAAATCAGTAGAGCAAAATCAGTTATTATAAGCCTTTTGTATATGCAAATGAACAAATAATTCTGTTTGAACAATTTTTTGGTATTAATGAATTACGCGACTTTCAACTAACATCTATAATGTTCGCACTGCTGTGTATGAAAATGTTATTTCATGTTGAAAAACCTAGCAAGGTTATAAATATTGATATTGGTTGTTTTAATAACGTTCTAGAATTGAGATTTATGCATTATCTTAAGAAAAATCTATATTTATTTGGTAAATTTTTGAAGAATGTGGAATGTGACCTGAATGTTACGCATGAGCGTTAATTTGTACGAGGTTAAGGTTTATTTAGAGTGTCAACAGTACCTTCTTTGTAATCAGTTATTGAAAATATTTATATTTTATTATAATAATTAAAAAAAAAGATAATTTTTGAGAAGCGACAAGGATGTATTTATTCATGATTTAATATAATTCATCTTCTGTAACAATGATAATAAATTGTTGAAGTATCTATTCAAATTATATGAGCAAATATGAGACAATGGAACATGTATTCGTATACTGACAAGAAATGTAGCAGCTATCAAATTTGTTTGTTAGACAGGTGTCGGGAAGTTCAAGTTACTTTTTCAGGAATTACATTGACTTGTTGAAAGACACTACGGACATACGTACAAGTATTGTAGAGAAGGAGCGAATTTCTTTTATATTTATGAGATACTCAAAAATATAGAAAAATCAGTTTAGTTTTTTATTTAAACTATGAAAATCTGATTTCCTGGACTAACTGGCTTTGAAATATCCTAGCCACCTTGAAGAGATGAGATTGTTTTGCCATATACTTACACTTAATTAAAATCTATTTAAACATTAGTGCAAATAAATCTATAGATAATTAGGTAGGTAAAATGCAACGAATTGATATTTGGAAACGAAAACCAGTATTATATTTATTGAACTGAGTGATTTTAAACGGGATGTATATCAAATTACACACTTATTAACTTCCCGAAGAGTAAGTTATAGTAATCGCAAAAAAATGGAAAATGAATTTTTTATATATTTCCCAATTTTATACGTTCCGAAGATACGGGGCAAAAAGTGCCAAAAACGGTAACTAAGTTTTTTAAGAGAACGGAGCGTCCGAGTTTGTATTGACAAGTATTGACAAGATGAAGAACTGATTAAATTTTTGGGAAGACAGGTTCAGCGGTTATGGACTCTCAATAAAAATAAGTTAAAAAAATGCCATTTTGCGGTCAAAAATGGTTGTTGGACATATGTACACACAAATTCCTCAGCTATTTTATAGAGATTTTAATAATGTTACACATTCTATGTACATTTTTTGAGTTCCGTACTAAATTTTTTTTAATACGGAATGGAAAGTTCCAGCAATTTGTGTTAAGGCACGATGCCATGCACTCCACTAGTTGATATGATAAAATCGTTCCTGTGCTGTTGGATAGCATATTAGGTCATGGACTTTTTTTGCAGTAAACTCTTTATTCTCTCTGATGCAATTGACTGTTTGGTCTATTGATAATATGCTACAACTTGTATAAGTATTGTTGCACTTGAAAAACGTAAGAGTAATATTTTAGCGAGATCTGCTAATCTAAAATTGCTCTTCAATTTTTAAATGCAGTCGATGCAAAACCCTAAGATGTCTAGGAATAACATGAATAAGGATCTCAATATTAAATTTACTTGTCCAAGGGATTTGGCGCCTGGTCTATTGTGCCCGTGCACAGGAAATCACGCCTTCACTCCCGCGCCGCCGCCGTGGATATTTCTTCGCCTGCGTACGGTGTTCCGAGGAATGTCGCAGGCGTACTCAGCACTCTGAACACATTCACAAAACGCACACACGTTTTTGATGCGTGCCGGCTAATGTCTAACGACGCTCCAAAGCTCGCCTACAAACGAAATGGTGAATACTAAAAAACTACCCACTATATTTTTCGACGAATGATTGCTATAGTAGTTGTTCATTGTTCACTTCCATAATAAAAAAAATGAAACTTTTGAAT
>NW_020537646.1:20994084-21012672 GCF_003426905.1 Ctenocephalides felis | reverse complement strand
AAATGTCTTCGTAATAATGTATTTATTACTTTATCACAAATTTATCTTGAACTTACTTACTTAAACTTATTACTTTATTAAATTTATCTTGAACAATTGAGCATATATCAGCACTTCAAAGCACATTTTCTTTATAAACTTTTGGACGATAATTATATTTGTCATTTACTAATACTGTGTAATTAAAAATTCGTCCTGCCTGTTTCAAACTTGCAGATTCTCTTATCAGCAGTTAATCAGTAAAAGCAGTAATCCTAAAATTACTTCTATGAAATGTTTTGCATTCCCTAACAAACTGGCAAACGGCAGCTCATTAGAGAATGTAATAAAATGATCAAAAACTATTGAAGCTGGTTGAATAATAAAGTACAATTTTATAATCAATCATTGATTGCTAGAGGACATGTGAGAGCAAAAATTTTTCGATATGTATAACACATACACCATTTTTCGATATGTATAACAGAAAAATTACACATTTTGTGCTATTCTAACGTGATTCTAAACTAATGCCAGGGAACCCAAATTTTATGCATTTTTGTGTCATCTGAAACAAATATTGCAGAATGCTACCTATTGAAAGATTCGTCGAAATGATGAAAGAGCGAAAACTATTGAAGCTGGTTGATTAAATAAAACGTAAAAATGACGAAATCCCATTCATTTGACGGATGTGACGCAAATTCGACATGCGGCATGCAACGAACTACAGAGCGTTGCAGATTAACACATCGTATAATAGAAAAGCTGAAAATGATTCGCCGAAGAGAAATATGACGGAATTAGCAATAACCGTTTCCTGCATCCTGTGCGCAAATAGATACGATAGACGATCGGAGCCGGTAACTAATCGATAATATACCCTGTCATTTCCGCAGCGCAATTACGCATCTTAGGGCAAGTGGGAGAAGCTGGTCGACTTTTCATCCTAATCAGTTCTAGGAGGAATGATAAACGATAAGGTGGAAGAAAACTATAGACAACCTCGATATCGAGCAGCAGTGATATCAATTTTCTTGAAAATATATGTTTTCTAGTGGGAATAGCCCTACGAGGTATTGTTGGATTAAATAATATTAAGCCAGCCCTATTTGATATATTGTAAAAATAAAATAATCAAATAATGAACCAAAAGTTGGATTAGCATCTAAAAAAGTAAGAAATTAGAAATTACAGCCCAACAGCGTAAGGTTCTGATTGCAGATAAAATGAGTTCAAAAAAAGGAAAACTATAAATTGACAAACACTGGTTACATGAATGAAAAATTTGTTATTTATTTTGATGATTTTATTGTAAAAATCGTGAAATAAATTGCTTGGAAATGAAAAATATGTTTTTTTACTCAACTCTATGAAAGCAACAAAGGAAATAATACATTGTTGATAAAAGTATTTATACCAAAATATTTCATCAAAATTCTTTGTTGTGTAGTTCATTATTTGTGGTTCACACTTAGTAATAACAAGCTTTTAGTGTAAATAAAGTTTGCCCTGAAATTGTATACGTCGCCCAAGAGCTGCGCCAAATGACAAATTAAGAAATAGTCTCTTATTAATCAAAATGCCAGTACCAAAGAAATGATATAGATAATCAACTACAAGTACAAGCTTGAACATTGTGAGGCCGATGTAATATAAAAACTAGTGGGGTGTATGTCATCGTGCCTTAAGGCAAATTGCTGAAACTTCCCGTAACATAACGAAATGTTCGAGAAATATTGAATGTTTTCAAATAGATTATTATAAATATTGTAACATTGTCTAATATTTATAAGAATATATAAACTGAATTGCAAAGTTAAACACATTTGTTTAAATTACATTAGAACTTTAGTCAGAATAACGATTAAAATCTGAATTATTTTCGATATAAAAAAAAAATTTGAAACAAATTTTTTTTTCCAAAATCAATTATTTTGTTAAAACAAGCAGAATGTTCTTTGAATCATTCAAATCGGACGCTTAGTTCTCTCAAAAACTGCCATTTTTTGCACATTTAGCTCTGTATCTCCGAAATGGTTAGGCCTGCCTTTGCCAAAACTAACAGCCACTTCTCTCAATCATTACTAATTAAATGTTTTTTAGATCATTCAAATCGGATGCTCCGTTCTCCAAAAACTCGATATCTATTTTCTGCACTCTTTGCTTCGTATCTCCGAAACGTCTGGACCTGCCTTTGCCAAAAACTAATCAGCTCTCTCCCTATCAATAGGAATCGAATGTTTTAACCATTAAAATCGGTTGATCCGTGCGCCCGAAAACGTGGTCGAAAAATTGTATCCATACATACATACACACACACACACACATACACACATCCATTTTTTCTGAGGTATGCCAAAATGTTCAGAAACCTTCAAAACGTCGAGAAATGTGAAAATTTTCATTTCGATTTTCGGTCCATTACAATAACTTACCCTGCGGGAAGTTAATTATTGATTCTCACGGATATTATTATAAAAATTACTTTTAGGACAATTAGCTCCCGTACTCACCATTACAAATAGAATATTTACTACATAGTACTACTAAAAGCTAACTAACATGGAGTGAGATCATCTTACGTAAGGCGGTTTCATGAATGGGCATACGCGGATACAAATACATTGTGATGAACACAGGCAAATCGCTTAGAGCTCGATTAAATTCTGGGACGATTCGCATACCGAATTAATTGTAAAGTAAAATTAAAATTGTACATTTTTTAAAAAAAAAAACTTTATATTTCAAATTATAAAAAAAATTAGAATTCTAAAAAAATTATAACAAAACACAGTGACGAGTTGCAAAACCATCAAGGATTTCACATCCTGACAGACTAATACTACTTATATAAATATAATGTAAATATAAATCTACTGTTTAAATGAACTTTTACAAGATGCAAATTGCATCAAATAAAAAATAATTGTATATGGTGATCTTTGCTCCCAACGTTTAAATATTTAATTACATCCATTGAACAATAAGTCTTCCATTTAAAATTATATATAAAAATATTAGACTTGATTCTTCTGAAATATGAAAATACTTTTTGTAGCGCTTCTGGGAAATTCAGTCGCGTAGCTCTAGAATTAGTTTTGTGCGCAACAACAATACACGTGTTTTGATAATTATTTATGATTAGCATTTTGTTGAATGAATTGATAAATAGAGTAAAACGTAAAACAGAGCGCGTGGGAGATATATGATGACTATTAAAACTATACAAATGTTTATGGAACTCATTATTATTTGCATATTATCGTTTAACAGGAAATATTTGAACATGTGGCAAATACTCTGTAATTTATGTTTATTCGTTATTAAAACAGTACCTGATTTTACGGGTTATTTATATACATGTATCTACTGATTAAAGATATGAATTGTGCAAAAATCTATAACAAATATATTTACTAGAAAGAATCAGAAATACCTGATACCCTACATATTTTAATTACATTCACTTTAATTTTAAAAAAGTCTAAATTTCGATAATATCCTGTAATAAAATCCAAGTGCCTTATTGCAAAAGAGAATCTCTTTTGATTGCAGATGGCTATAAGTCAAAATTATTAATGGGTATAATACATAATTATTGAAAATAACTGAAGCATAAAATCAGAAAAAATAAAATCCTTTAATACATTCCGCGGTATTTTAAAGAGATTAACATACCTTCAAACAACGAGACCTAAATAACTTTCAAAGCGTAATAAATCTATAGTGATATAGGTCTAATTAGATAAAAGAATGCCTAACAAAGGCTAAACGACTTTCTAATTTGATGGCGGTAAGAGAAAACAAGGAACTAATAATTCAGCTAACATTTCAATAATCATCAGTTGGATGTCAACGGGGATCGGCAAAAGCGTAGGACGAATCTGTTGTATTCTTGGGAAGGTTGTGGGTAGTGCTGAATAAACTTCACAAGTGCCTACTATCGAATAACAAAAATTAGTCATAAATTGTATAAAAATGATACGGATTAGATACAAACATACATATGTGGCTCGTATGTAGCTTTATTCAGGGTTTATTCTATTTGTAAGTTGTCTCTGAACGTAAGTACCAGAAAGCAGTCGAGAACTAGTTGAGTCGAGAACTTCCCGTACCGTAACGAAATGTTCGAGGAATACTGAATGTTTTGAAATAGATTATTATTAATATTGTAACATTGTCTAATATTTATAAGAATTATATAAACTGAATTGAAAAGTTCAAATTATTTGTTCAAAGTATATTAGAACTTTAGTCAGAATTAAAAATAAAATCTGAATTATTTTCGATATACAAAAAATTTTTTTTTGAAAAGACAAGAGGAAAGCTCTTTGAATCATTTAAATCGGACGATTAGTTCTCTCAAAATTTGCCATTTTTACATATTAGGTTGTCAAATATCTCCCTTCCGCTTTTTTGCTCTTGGTTTATAATACAAAAAGGCGGAAGGGAGATATTTGACAACCTTATATTTAGCTCCGTATCTTAGAAATGGCTGGGCCTGCCTTTGCCAAAACTAATGAACACTTCTCCCAGGTCTTACTAATTGAATGTTTTTTTAGATCATTCAAATCTTCTCTCAAAACTCGATTTCTATTTTCTGCACTCTTTGCTCCGTATCTCCGAAACGGCTGGACCTGCCTTTTCCAAAAATAATCAACTCTTCTTCCTATCAATAGGAATCAAATCGGTTGATCCGCGCGCCCGAAAACGTGACTGGAAATTTGTATCCATACATACATACATACACACACACACATACACACACACATCCATTTTTTCTTAGGTACGCCAAAATGTCCAGAAACCTTCAAAACGTCGAGAAATGTAAAAAATTTCAATTTCGATTTTCGGCCCATTACAATAACTTACCCAACAGGAAGTTAAAAAGATATACTAAACAAATTATATAATCTTTACAAGAAATTCAATGAGTTTCTTCTTAATTGGTAGAGATACGGCATATAAACTACCATTAAATTTTTAGAGTTCGACTGCTCTCAACTCATTGATAGCTGTTAAAGACCACAAAAATATCCTAAGTTTTATTCCTAATTTAGTACTTCCGTATTATTACGAAATTGTTAATAAGTATTTATAAATTGCGCTATCATGAATTTGTTAAAACTCTGATCTATTTAATAGTGCCAAACAGAAATCAATAATATTATCTAAAAGTTATAAAATAAGTTAGTTAGTTGAGTAACTCTGTGCTCTTGGTTTGGTTTATTCAAAAGTTTAATTTTTTTATTATGGAAGTGAACAATGAACAACTACTATAACAATCATTTGTCGAAAAATATTAGTGGGTAGTTTTTTAGTATTCACCATTTCGTTTGTAGGCGAGCTTTGGAGCGTCGTTAGACATTAGCCGGCACGCATCCAACACGTGTGTGCGTTTTGTGAATGTGTTCAGAGTGCTGAGTACGCCTGCGACATTCCTCGGAACACCGTACGCTGGCCGAAGAAATATCCACGGCGGCGGCGTGAAGGCGTGATTTCCTGTGCACGGGCACAATAGACCAGGCGCAAATCCCTTGGACAAGTAATATTTAACATTGAAATCCTTATTTCATAAAACAACTTAGGTTTTTGCATCAACTGCATTTAAGAATTGAAGAGCAATTTCAGATTTGCAGATCTCGCTAAAATATTACTCTTATGTTTTTCAAGTGCAACAAAAGCTGTGTCAATTTCTATTTCATAGACCAAACAATCCAATTGCATCAAAGAGAATGATGTGTTTTACTGCAAGAAAAGTCCATGACCTAATATGCTATCCAACAACACAGGAACGATTTTATCATATCAACTACTGGAGTGCATGGCATCGTGCCTTAAGGCAAATTGCTGGAACTTCCCATACCGTAATTTAAAAAAATCTTAGTACGGAACTCCAAAAAATCTACATAAAATGTGTACACATTATTAAAATCTCAATAAAATAGCTGATAATTTAATGTCCATATGTCCAAATAAATATTTTTGACCGCAAAATGGCATTTTTTTAACTTATTTTTATTGAGAGTCCATAACCGCTGAACCTATCTTCCCAAAAATTTAATCAGTTCTTCATCTTGTCAATACAAGTAAAATCTTTTTTGAATTAATAGAATCGGAGGCTAGTTATCGCTTTTGGCACTTTTTGCCCCGTATCTTCGAAACTTATAAAAAATTTCATTTTCGATTTTTTGCGATTACTATATCTTACCCTTCGGGAATTTAATAAGTGTGTAATTTGATATACATCCCGTTCAAAATCACTCAAGTTCAATATAAGATAATACTGGTTTTCGTTTCCAAAATATCAATTCGTGCCTTTTACCTACCTAATTATCTATAGATTATATTTGCACTAATGTTTAAATAGATTTTACTAAAGTCTATGTGAAAGTCGAAACAATCCCATCTCTTCAAGATGCCTAGGATATTTCACAACAGGGTTAGTCCAGGAAATCAGATTTTCATAGTCAAATAAAAAACTAAACTGATTTTACTATATTTTTGAGTATCTCATAAATATAAAAAAAAATCGGCTCCTTCTCTACAATACTTGTACGTATGTCCGTAGTGTCTTTCAACAAGTCAATGTAATTTCTCAAAAAGTACAACTTGAACTTCCCGACACCTGTCTAACAAACAAATTTGATAGCTGTTACATTTCTTTGCTAGCATACGAATACATGTTCCATTGTTTCATATTTGCTCATATAATTTTGAATAGATACTCCAACAATTTATCATCATTGTTACAGAAGATGTATTATATTGAATCATGAATACAACCTTGTCGCTTCTCAAAATTATCTTTTTTTTAAATTATTATAATAAAATATAAATATTTTCAACAACCTGATTAATAAACAAGGTACTGTTGCTACTCAAACTTACAAAACCTGAAAATAAACTTAAACTCGTACAAATTAACGCTCATGCGTAACTTTCAGGTCACATTCCACATTTTTCAAAATTTTACCAAACTAGCTGTAAGTGGAATTCTATCTTAAAACAATTAGGGCATCGTGCCTTAAGGCAAATTGCTAGAACTTCCCGTACCGCAATTCAAAATTCGAGTAATTAAAAATAATCAATACTAATAATCAATAAAAGTTGATCAATGATTTGAAATTTTTAATAGAATTTCAAACCATAATAAATCATTCTATCTTAAATCATTTATTTTAAAATATTTTGGAAATTCTGAAATATCGAAGCGCGTAAGCGCCGCGCGGCCGTCTAACGGATATGCATTGATACGGAACCCATAGGAATGTAAACAAAAATTTATACTTATTGTTAAAATCTCTATAAAATATCTGATAATTTGATGTGCATATGTCTAATGTTCATTTTTGACCGCCAAAAGACTCATTTTTTTACTTTTTCCTCCATATCTCCAAAGTCGTTCGACCTGCCTTTCCAAAAATTTGAACAGTTCTTCATTTAGTCAATACAAATAAAATGTTCTCTTAAAAAACTGAGTTACCGTTTTCGGCACATTTTGCCCCGTATCTTCGGAACGGCTAGACCTGCCTTCGTTAAAAACTAATCAGCACGTCTCCTTATCAATACGAATCGAATGTTTTTTGAATTATTCAAATCGGTTGATCCGTGTTGGCGAAATCGTCGACGAAAATTTGTATCCGAACATACATACATACACGCACACACACATACACACACACACATACACACACACACATACATCCATTTTTTCTAAGGTATGCCAAAATGTTCAGAAGGTTTTAAAACGTAAAGATTAATAAAAAATTTCATTTTCGATTTTTTTGCGATTACTATAACTTGCCCTACGGGAAGTTAATAATTATAGATTTTTCTTAAGATGATGCATAAATCTCAATTCTAAAACGTTATTAAAACAACCAATATCAATATTTATAATCTTTGCTGGGCTAATCAACATAAAATAACATTTTCATTCACAGAAGTGCGAACGTTACCGCCGATGTGACTTGAAAGTCGCGTAATTCATAAGAAAAATTGTTCGAACAGAATTATTTGTTCATTTGCATATACATAATAACTGATTTATATAATAATTATAATAACTGATTAACTGCTTATGTGATAACTGCTTATAATAACTGATTTTGTTTTTCTGATTATTTTTTAACGTGAAACAAAAATTCGGCTCATAGAGTGTTCAAATATGAATTAAATCAAAGCTGAATATTCTATTTATCACCTTAGTATATAAATTCGTTTTTTTCATAAATCTATCTAAAAAAGTTTTTGTGTCACTGAATACAAAGACATTTTTCAAACTAAGAAAACACGTAAAAAATACTCTTTCAATATTTAACCACCGAATTTCAGAAGTTTGCCTGTTAATTCTATAATTCTCATATGAAAGGTACAAAGTGAGCGGATTAACAAATATTTTTCTATACAAAAAAATGTAGTAAGCGTACGTCAAACATCCGTGCAAACAAACAGCATGTGCTGTTTGAATATAGGTGGCAGAAAAGGAAATAAACACGTACACCGGAAGGAAGTAGTCTAATAATCTATTTTAGCGGAAACGATTTCTTTGTAAAGCTAATTCACAGTACTAATGACATCCGGCTTCGAAAATAATCATTTCATATGCGGGCGAAAAAGGGAGGATACCAGAGGGACGCTCGAGTAAAATTTTATCAATGAAATGACAACGCGCCATACGAGCATGTGGGTATGTTTTTGATTGATATGTGTAATTCGGAAGCAGATGCATTCACGCAGTTTCAATAAAATAACTTTTGAATTGCTAGTTTGTGTGTGGTACGACAATATTATTTATAAAGCAAAACGAATTATTAATACAAACGTTAATTTTACACTCAATCATGCAAATATTGTATATGTAGTTAGATGAAACGAGCATATAAAATGTTCGAAATGTATCAGAAATAGTAACTTCCATAATAAAACATTTATAACTTCCGTTTTATGCACGATTGATGCGAACATACTTTACAATTAAATTTTATTAATGACCTTACAAGTATTTGTAAATTCTTAAATATCTGAATACATGCATGAATTGAATTTTTCATATTAGCAATATACGCACAACTGCAATAGCTCTAATAATTTTTTTTGTATATAATCATAATTAAATTCTGAAGAAAATATATAAAACACAAATAATTGTATATTATTAAATACAAATAATAAATACAAATACAAATAATAATAAAAATGAATCGCAAAATGTGTTGGTAAATGCATAACTCAACAACGCCTGGACCAATTTGGCCAATTCTTTTTTTAAAATGTTCGTTGATGTCCAATGATAGTTCTTACGGCGAGAAAAAATCGAATAATTTCCGGGAAAACCCTAAAAACAGCCCTTTTCTTTTTCTCATGCAAACGTTTTCTAACTAAAACGCAGAATCAATTTGAGCTTTAATTTTTTTATAATGCGTAAATAAATAAGGTGAATTATTATTTAAGATTAAATAGCTAAATTGTTGAACAGATAGTAGAAATGTTAAACTAAATGTTAAAAATACATATCTTTATTCAACTTTTTAATTAAAATCACGGCAAAGCGTGAACGGGTACAGCTAGTCAGTAAAAATAAATAATTAATAATCAGAACAAAATACGTTGAAACAGCTTCCTTCGAAATTTATTTCGAAAAGAACTTTAAACTTAATTAATTTGTTTTTTAAGCTTATCATTGATATCATTTTTTTTATTTCATATCTGTTAATACGTTCGTGGACAATAAAACAAAAATTGACTGATGTTCAAATAAAATGATATTCAAATTTTAATTGAACCCGTTCATAAGGGTATATACGATGAATGCTATAGCATCCACGTCAAGTTTCCGATTCTATTTAACGCGATGTTCTTGCCAAGCTAATTAGTGACTACGGAATAAGATAAGATAATATGAAAATACCTAAAGAGACAGTCATTATCTTAACAAGTATATTAATTAAAAAAACGTAAAGGTATATAAAATTAAATTCAAAATGATGGACTTTAAAATTTAAATGCTCTAGCATTCATATCATTCTGTATCACAATGAAATTGAACGCTGTAGGGTTCACGTCCATGAAGGTGTCACCTTCCAAAGTTTGTTTTCACCAGAAAATTCGACTTGCTAATTTTATAAATCCTCGATATTTCAAGTCATTCTGTATCGTTCACCAGCATAATTATAAAACTATGTGTGTATGACAATCAAGATGGATAGTCCATTTTATCACCTCAGTAAGTTACTATTTTATCACCTTAGTAAATATATTTCACCATTATTTCACCTTTGCCAAAAAGGAATTCTCGATTTCATAACTTTAAAAGTCATTCGATAAAAATGATTATGGATACTGGCACTGACTAGTTTTATATAATTAGAAAATAAGTGCAGATTGTTTCGTCGATGTTTTTGCAAAAAAATCCTTAGCCGATTTCGAAAATTCGAAGACTGCTTGAAACATATCGGTAAAGAGTCGTCAGCACGATTTTGTTTTGGAAAAGATCGTTCGAATTCATCGTTATTAATTATTAAAAAATAAAAATTTGTCGATTTATATAAAATTTTGTTTCTAATTATAGAGTTCACGGTCTTAACAAATATTAGGATATTTGTATAATACGTAAGATAATTTGTGAATAATACAGATATACCACAAAAATTGGTTGAATTATTTAAAAATCATCAAAGTATGGAATAATAGGCAGTGCAAAAAATTTCGAACATCTATTGTCACAATTTGAAAAGTTGCTTAATTTCAATTCTTATTAAGTGGATTATATACACCTTATCAATAAGCAATAAGGCATAAAGCACTTACAAGGACACTATTCAAACGTCGTTTATTTTATACTTTACCCCATTATTCTAATCAATTAACATAATTCGATTATCCATGTGTCACTTATTATCGGCAAATTTAAATTTAAATTATTACGCACGATTGGTTGTCGGTTACAGAAGTCCGTTGCCTGTGGCGAGTGTAATAAAATATTAAATTCGTTGACGGCAAAAGATGTGGGGAGAGCAGATTGTCCCAAATGCGGATGACAACGAGTGTGCTTTTTCAATGAACCACTTCCTTCCGGCCTCATCGTTCAATGAATGCCAGTACGATAGTATGAATGACCCGTGCATGCGGCTGCGTTCCACTGCTATTGGCCCGACGTAAAAGGATTATACGCACCAGGGTAGACGAAAATATGAATGTGATATAAACGGAAATATTTTTTGAAAATTTAGGGATTTTACTTGGGGATGAACAGATGCCATGCTATCCTTGATAGTGATTTATGAAATAAATTTGGCTTTAGTATTTTTACAGAAACTCGGGGTGCATTATTTAACTAAACTGATGAACCGTGATATCAAAGTATTGAATTTTTAAATTAAAACGAGATTTCTCTAATACTACTTGTACCAAACATAAACGTAGTGATATAAATGTAATATTTTTTGAAAATTTGATGTAGATCCAAACTTGGGGATGAACAGATGCCGCTTCTTGATAGTGATTTATGAAATAAATTTGATTTTATTTTTTTACAGATGCTCAGGATGCTTTATTTAACTAAATTGATGTACAGTGATATCAAAGAATTGAATTTTTAAATCAAAACAAGATAAGTCTAATACTACTTCTACCAAACATGAACGGAGTGATATAAATGGAAATATTTATTGAGAATTTGATATAAATCCAAACTTAGCGATGATTAGATGCCATTTTTTGATAGTGATTTATGAAATAAATTTTATTATTTTTTTACAGATATTCAGGGTGCTTTATTTAACTAAATTGATGCACCGTGATGTCAAAGTATTCAAATTTTAAATTAAAACGAGATTACTCTTATACTACTTTTACCAAATATCAATGTACTAATATACAAGAAAATATTTTTTGAAAGTTAGATGCACATCCAAACTTAGGAATAAATAGATGCCATTTCTTAATAGTGATTTATGAAATAAATATAATTTTAGTATTTTTCCAGAAACTCGGGGTGATCCTTTTAACTAAATTGATGCAGCGTGATATCAAAGTATTTGTTTTTGTTTTTCTCGAAATGTATTTATCATAGAGACTTGCGTTTTTTTTAAACAAAAATTACAAAATCATAGAATACTATGAAATTTTCTTTTTCTTTTTTTCGCTGTCATTTTTTAACCAGGGGGCGCCAAAGTCGGCCTTGCAAAATCGATCTCTTTTGCGGTACCACAGATAAATCCGTTGCGCATCGCCCGAAACAAAAAAAAAAAAAAAAACTACGTTGAAGAAGAAGTTTGAATCCAGTCCCCCTACCAAAATGAAAGAAATAAAACAAGAAGGAAAAAAATGGCAGCTATTTTTAAAAAAAGTGTTAAAAAAGGCCTTGTTATTGGGACGAAAAGCTTCGCAAAATTTTTTTGCGTTATGTTATCAAGTTGTTTGAGGTAGGGGGACTAGGTATTGCAGTGGTGAACAAATTAAAAAAAATGCAAGCCGATCCGACTTTTTTTTTTTTTTTTTTTTTTTTTTTTTTTTTTTTATAACTCGTTTTATTTAGCAATCAGAAATACATTAAGATTCCTATGAGCTAAAATGACAATGTAAGAGCGATGCCTAAGAAGAGCTCCAATGAGATCATCTCAGTTTAACAAATAATATAATAATATTATATTAGACCTAATCTAAGACCAAGTCTAAAGGCCATTGTCGTTTTAATCTTCTTGTACCATAAGGTTTAGTAATTTCTACTATAGAGGGGTTCGAATGTGAGTCCAGTTTGCGTTTGTATTTTTCTTTGAATTCTTGGAAAGTTAAATGCACCGTTTTCATCTTGAGGTCGCTGTGAATGGTTTCATTTGTTACGTAATCCGACTTGTAGTTTTTTTTTTTTAATTTGTGACACCGCATTGAAAAAAGTCATTTTGAGAAAAACGTATTTAAAGTTTTTGATATAATGTACTAAATACACCATTTAATTTAATGTACTAAATACACCATGGTGTTCAAAGATGGTCATCATTAAAAAAGGTCATGTAAAATAGTAAAATAGTCTTTTTTCTAGTTGAAAAATCGGTAAGTTTTCTAACTGAAATTTGAGTTATTTGAAGAAACTAAATTGATACATTATGTTAAGTATTCAATTTTAAAAGTAAATTTAAAGTTTTTTAATATCATATCTTTTCTAAGTTATTACTGTTCTTACGTCTCATATTTATTTATGACATTGCTTTGTCATATTAAACTTTGTCATATTTAATTATGTTAACAAATTCTAGTAATGGAGCATAACATCAATAAAAAACATTATTTTCTGAAATTAATGTTTTTTATTGATGTTATACCCTATTATTCAACTTTGTTAACACATATGTCAACATCAAATTATAAAAATATAATTATTAATTTCAAGTGTAATTGTATTGATTAGATAAATGTGTGTCATGAAATTGAACTTATAATATATAAGTGCTAATTCATAAATTAATTTCAATTTTTACAATGAATAAAATTTAATTGATAATTAAAGTAGCGATAGTTTGGTTTTACTAAAAAAATAACACTTTAGTAATTAGTGAAAACTTATTAATATTTGACCTCTAGGTTAAATATAAAATAAGTAGAATAGAGAAATATTTTTAAGAAGTAAGTTCGTTAACTTACAGTTCCCTCTCATACAATTTGCACATTCAAAACATGATTACGCAGGCATTAGAAATTGCGTTGGTCTCGATGCTTAATGTTCTACGTTTTCAATTAATATTTATTGCCTTATAACAATAAAGTACAGCCATAAGCCATCAGAAATTTTATTGCTGGCAGTTTGAGGAAATTATGAAAGTCGGATATCCAAAACGACGGTTCTGTTGCCGCCAACGGATGTGTTTCCTGCGGAAAGGGATGTTTGGTTCCGCTCTCCCTTACAAAAACATAAATGTCACAATAGAACCTGCCGAAATGCAAACGCACGCAGCCGGTCAAATAAAAATATTACAATACAAAACGTGTTTAACAAAGAAATATGAATAATTTTGAGGTCCCACAGAGCAAATAATCAAATCTTGCTGTTTAATATGCTTTGCGTGCTAACCACCATGAATGAATTCTTATGTATATAATACAACTTGTCAAATCTAGTTGGATCAAATCAATAAAATTTTGCAAATCAAAAGTTTAACATGTTTTCTGCAAGATTAATTTTACCGTAAAATGACAAAAAACTTGACATATTATTAATGAGTTGTTATTATTATGTTCCATTGTGGAGATATTCTAGTGTAAAAACTACAAAAAAGCGTTTTTTTTTTTTGTTAGAATGTCGACGATTTCTCAAGTTCTACTGACCGATTCAGTTGAAATTTTCAGAAAATCTTCTCTAAGATTTTTAGAAAATCTCAGAAATTTTCAATTTTTACTATTTATTTAAAAAAATGGTCTTTTCTTCAAACAGTTGAATTTTGTCAAAAAAAAGTAACTTCAACCTAGTATATGCAATTGCGACATCATTCTAGATTAATAATCTTGCTTTTGCTCTCGGGTATAGAATTTTTTTTATATCATTTTTTTTTAATTTTCAGATTTTTCTTTAAATATCGAAAAATAATCCTGATTTTAATTCTAATTCTAGCTGAATTTCTAAACATCAATTATATACTTCTAATGAATGATTTTAACTTTGCAATTCAGTTTATATAATCCTTAGAAATATTAGACAATGTTCAATTATGAAAATAATAATAGTAAAAAAATGTAGCTTTTTTTAGCATAATCACTAGAATATCCCCAATAAGTTTTCTAAATATCTTTTATATCATTCGCCAGCCGTTGCACTATTAAGACAACATTGTATTTATATTATAAGTCATGTCTTCGTTATGCTTTATGCAAAAGGTCTTGAATTTTTAATGCACAAGAACATAAAATTTAATTGGTTTTCGCCAAAATATACGCACTGGAAATGCAAACGAATACTGCTTATTAATTCTCAAATAAAAAACACGACAAAAGTGAAACAGTTTTATGAACTGACTGGACACATCAACTTGACTGAAGTTTATGGTTCAAAAAGACCACAAGAGAAACCAGAAAATTAAAACGTGATAATAAACATGTATATAAAAAAAACTAATCAAATTAAAGTTTTTATGTGTATGATCTGGGGTGCGATTATATTTTGAAATAAGTTCTATATAAATTTTATGTATACCACTTTAATTAAATACTAAATAAAATATTAAATTACATAACGTGACTTAGAAAGCTAGCAAATTTTATTACCAGCTATATCAAAAAAATTATCGTTTTTTTTCTAATATTTCTTATTGTAACTCTGAATCTTATTCCGATAAAAATTTTATTAATATGTCGCCATGAATATTGAAGAAATTTTGAAGTTCAACAAAATTCAACTTCCGCAAACTATCTAGTTTGATTTTATCGTTAGTAAGTATGTAAATAGCGAGTACTTCAAATATCTTCAGTAAACAAAGCCACAATAAAAGTTTTGCAAGTTATCATAAGTTTAAGTACATATAATTTTAGATAATAATTTAAAATATTTTATTTAAATAATAACCACGTGTATAAGTGAACATAAGCAACCTTGAATACTAAAAATTTCGTTAAATACAATGGTACAATTTACCAATTATTCGTAATGATTGTTATTAAAACTAACATTTAGTGATACTATATTTATAAATTTATTTATTTATTTCTAAAATTTGTAAACTGTAAAAGTATTCGGTGTAGGTAGATGAACTATTTTTGTAAAGATGATTTATATATATTCAGCTCATAAAAATGAAAAGAAAGATTGAGCAGTATTTTACGTATAAAATACGTGTATTCTTAAGGTTTCCCTAACTTATAAGGTACATTATATATTAACTGCATACTCTACTTTATAATAAATTAAAATAAAAGTTTAACGAAATTAAAATGTAAAAGCAAATAAATCCAAAGTAAAAATTACTATTATATACCTAAATAAAACAGTTCAAACTTGTATAAGTTTTGAATATATATCTAACGTAAAGTAATATCCGCGTTACCTTATTTGTTTTGAAATTATTTTTCGCCTTTGCTGTATAATTGTTATTCAATCTATAATCTGCAATCTGCATCCGATTTCAAATAAATTATATAGTGTAATATCTTGAAGAAATATACAGCCAAGCAAAAGAGACCGTGAGCACAATAATATGCGCTTAGGCACCTGAGTCAATAAACATTATTAGACACACGACTCAGAACCTGTACCGGTTGATGAATTTTCTTACCACGGATTCATAAACTGCTGCCAGCGAAGAAATAATGGTAGTTAGTTAGTTAATTATTATATATTTTAATAAGAATCAATATTTCAAATAAACCTTGCTATTCAGATATCTTCGGGGCATCTTTATAATTACTCGCTAAACTACTTCAGATGCCTCAACTAAAGCAAAAGTACTATTAATGTTATAGTGCATTGAAATAAAAAGAATTCATTTTTCAGCAACATATGTTGAAGAAAACTTGCAGAAAGTAGCAAAGAAAATCTTACGATTCTCGATCAAGCACTGATCATGGCAATACGTCATGTAATCAAGTTTAATAAAAATGTAATCATGAAGGAAGGAAAAATAATTTCGAACTCTGAATTTCATAATTCAAGATCTAAATATGTTATCAGACTTAAGTATAAATTGAATGAATATTATTTACTCCTACATCAATGGAACGTTGTCGAAATGGCTCATTCAGCAAAAAAATATTATTAGATATTTGATACCATGATTATTTAGATCAAGTTTGGCAATAATCCAGAATGCTATTTTTATTTCATGATAGCTAGATTTCATGATACCAACAAAAATATATTTTTGTAATAAATATTTACAACAATTTTTTCTAGACTTGATGGCAGTTCTAAATATGTATACTAATTAATTACTGCTACACTAACCAAGTCAAATTTTTAATAACAAATTGTGGTATTGTGTTGAAATTTAGCAAAAACTTTAGCAAATCATTCAATCCTTTTAGCAAATCAATGTAGTAAAATGACAAATTTTGCCTCAAGAACTACAAAATTGTTTTAAAAGAAGATAAATAAAAATTTGAGTTTATATCGAATGGCTTTTCATGGATTCCATTGCATGTTTATTATTATAAAATATTATTTTGTTAAATTTTATCCTCAATGCAGTGACAAGTTGTCCAACTGCAAATCTAATTAAAAATTACTTACGACATTTAGTTACCGACTTTTAAACCAAATTTTCCACCAGTAGCTGAACTGAACAACATACCTCAAATGAAACTCAACAAACCTATATGTGTTGCAGTTGAAATAGATATTGTTTATCATTTTATTAAAAACTTTATAATTATTCTTTATGTAGCAGATGAAAAGTTAGAACCAATTTGAATAAAAATTGTTAGGTACAAATCCTGGAAAATTTTCAATGCAATGACCTTATCAGTAAACTATGTCTTATCTAAAAGACGAGTCGTGCAAGACGTTGTGACGCCTAACTCTATAACCAAAAGCAAATATTATCGTTATTTGCTAATCTAGGCCACTTGAAAGCATGCGAAATTTTTACTTTGTCCATAAATCATGCCATTTGATCACTTGTGGTTAGACTTATCGATATGACTAACAGTCTTAGGCTGATGCCACATATAATGGAGAATGTAAATGTAGTCAAATCTAACATATACTGTCTTAACCATGAGATAGTTCAATCTTTCATATTTATCGCAAAAATATGGTTTTTGTTAGCTTCATAAAAATTTGATGAAGTCATCCATAATCATTCATCTTTAAGATGAATTTCGTTACTTCGTTATATTAACTCTTTTCAAAAAATGTATCAAAAGTTTTGATTTTTGAATAAAAAAGATCTTGAAAATGCTATTCAAAGGATAGAAAATAAATTTATAACACACGGGATAAAACATGATGTTTTCATTAAACTGCAGGAATTTTTTGACAACTTCCTAATTTCAAAAGTTAACTAGTGGGGCGCATGGCATCATGCCTTAAAGCAAATTGCTGGAACTTCCCGTACAAATTTTTTTTTTTTTTTGAAGAGATTAACATTTTTGAAAAAAAATTACTCTGAAAATATTAGATTTTTGAGAAACTATAAATTTTTAACAAAAAATTTACTTTTTTTTGAAAATACTTTGGAAATTCTGAACTTTTTTTCAAAGCAATCGTACTGCTTTACCTGCATAGAGACAAATTATCGAAGCGCGTAAGCGCCGCATTGCCGTCTAACGCATAAACATTGGTACGGAACCCATAGGAATGTAAACAAAATTTATACTTATTGTTAAAATCTCTATAAAATATCTGATAATTTGATGAGCATATATCTAATGATCATTTTTGACCGCCAAATGGCATTTTTTTTTACTTTTTTTACTAGATCTACGAAACCGCAAGACCTGCCTTCATGAAAATTTTATCAGTTGTTCATCTTGCTAATGCAAATAAAAGGTTTTTTGAATTATTCAAATCGGACGCTCCGTTCTCTTAAAAACTGAGTACCGTTTTTGGAATTTTTTGCCCCATATCTTCGGAACGGCTATACCTGCCTTCGCCAAAAAATAATCAGCATGTCTCCTTAT
>NW_020537646.1:20935638-20993084 GCF_003426905.1 Ctenocephalides felis | reverse complement strand
AGTTACAAGTTTTTTATGAGAATTGCAGTTGGACAAATTGTTACTTTTTATGTTCACTACACTGAGAATAAAATTTGCCAAAATAATATTTCTAATTTCACTAAAATAATAAACTTCGATAAAAACTCAAATTTCTATTTATCTTCTTCTAAAACAATTTTGTTGTTTTTGAGGCGAAATTTGTCATTTTACTACATTGAGAATCAATTAATTTGCTACAGTTTTCACTAAAGTTCAAAACAATACCACAATTTTTTATTAAAAATTTGACTTGGTTAATGTAGCAGTAATTAATTAGTAACATATTTAGAACTGCCATCAAGTCTAGAAAAAAATTGTTGTAAATATTTATTACAAAAATATTTTTTTGTTGGTATACTAGTATCATGAAATAAAAATAGCGTCCTGGATTACTGCCAAACTTGATCTAAAAACGAATAATAATGGTATCAAATACTAATATATTTTTTTGCTGAATGAGTCATCTCGACAACATTGATGTGTAGGAGTAAATAATATTCATTCAATTTATATTCGAGTCTGATGACAAATTTAGATCTTGAATTATGAAATGCAAAGTTTGAATTTATTTTTCCGTCCTTCTTTATTACATTTGTATTAAACTTAAGTACATGACGTATTGCCATGATCATTGTTTGATCGAGAACCGTAAGATTTTCTTTGCTTCATCAATAATATATTGCTGAAAAATGAGTTGTATATATTCAAATATACCATATAATTATAGTACTTTTGCTTTAGTTGAGTCAAATGAGGCATCTGAAGAGGGTTAGCGACTAATTATAAGATGTCTCGAGGATGTTGTCTGAATTGCAAAGTTTATTTGAAATATTGATTCTTATTAAAATATATAATAATAACTAACTAACTACCATTATTTCTACGCTGGCAGCAGTTTATGAATCCGTGGTAAGAAAATTCATCAACCGTACAGGTTCTGAGTCGTGTGTCTAATAATGTTTATTGACTCAGGTGCCTAAGCGCATATTATTGTGCTCACGGTCTCTTTTGCTTGGCTGTATATATCTCAAGATATTACACTATATAATTTATTTGAAATCGGATGCAGATTGCACATTATAGATTGAATAACAATTTATACAGCAAGGCGAAAAATAGTTTCAAAACAAATAATAAGGTAACGCGGATTTTACTTTACGATAGATAGTATACAAAACTTATACAAGTTCGAACTGTTTATTCAGGTATACAATACAATTTTTAATTTGGATTTATTTGCTCTAACATTTTAATTTCGTTAAACTTTAATTTTTTAATCTATATAACGTAGAGTTAGCATTTAATTTAATATAATATACCTTTTTATACGTAAAAGAAACTTAAGAATACCACGTATTTTATACGTAAAAATACTGCTCAATCGTTTGTTTCATTTTATGATCTGAATATACATAAATCATCTTTAGAAAAATAGTTCATCTACCCGAATACTTTTACAATTGGACGAATTTATAAATATAGTATCACTAAATATTATTTAATTTTTAATAACAAGTAGAATTGATGAATTGGTAAATTGTACCATTGTATTTAACGAAGTTTTTCAGTTTTTAAGGTCGCTTATGTTCACTTATCATATACACGTGGTTATTATTTAAATAAAATATTTAAAATTAATCTTATGATAACTGGCAAAACTTTTATTGTGACTTTGTTTGCTGAAGATATTTGAAGTACTCGCTGTTTACTTGCATACTAACGATAAAATCAACTAGATCGTTTGCAATGCGGAAGTTGAATTTTGTTGAACTTCAAATTTTCTTCAAAATTCAAGGCGAATATTAAAATAAAATTTTATCGGAATAAGATTCAGCGTTATAATAAGAAATATTAGAAAAAACGAATTTTTTTTTATATAGCTGGTAATAAAATTTGCTAGCTTTCTAAGTCACGTTATGTAATTTAATATTAGTATTTAATTAAAGTGTTATACATAAAATTTTATATAGAACTTTATTTCAAAATATAATCGCACCCCAGATCATACACATAAAACTTTAATTTGATTAGTTTTTTTATATACATGTTTATTATCACGTTTTAATTTTCTGGTTTCTCTTGTGGTCTTTTTGAACCATAAACTTCAGTCAAGTTGATGTGTCCAGTCAGTTCATAAAACTGTTTCACTTTTGTCGTGTTTTTTTATTTGAGAATTAATAAGCAGTATTCGTTTGCATTTCCAGTGCGTATATTTGGCGAAAACCAATTAAATTTTATGTTCTTGTGCATTAAAATTCAAGACCTTTTGCATAAAGCATAACGAAGACATGACTTATAATTAAATACAATGTTGTCTATAAAAGATGTTTAGAAAACTTGTTGGGGATATTCTGATTATCCTAAAAAAAGCATTTTTTTTACTTTTATTATTTTTGTTATTTATCAACGTTACAAGATTACAGAAAAAAAGTAAAAACAAAAAAAAAAATTTTGATGTGGGACTTCACAACAAATCGGCACTTGGCCGTGCGCACGATTGCAATCCACCCTTGTAGTAGTAATCCAAAATAAAAAAAAGATTATTAATCTATTTATTAAGTAGAACTTAAGAAATAGTCGACATCAGAAACAAAAAAAACGCTTTTTGGAATTTCTACACTATAATATCTCATATAGTGTTCACGATTGCAACTTTCTAGTATTCCAAATGAAACTAGTGGTGTATAGCATGGGCCTTAAGGCAAATTGCTGGAACTTCCGGTATCTTAATGAAATATTCGAAGACTATTAATGTTTTCAGATAGTTTTCAAGTATTGTAAATAATGTAACTTTCATTATTCTAATTTTATAAAAGTAATTGAATAAAAGTTAAACAATTGGATTTAAAATGAAGAACATTGTCTAATATTTCTAAGGATTATATAACTGATTTGCAAAGTTAAAATCATTATTAGAAGTATATAAGTGATGTTTAGAAATTTAGCTAGAATTATAATTAAAATCCGAATTATTTTTCAATAATCAAAAAAAAAATCTTTTGAAAATTTAAAAAAAAATTATAAAAAATTTTATTCCCAAAAGCAATATTATTAATCTAAAATGATGTCGCAATGCCTATACTAGGGTGAAGTTAATTTTTTTTTGACAAAATTCGGCTGTTTTGAGAATAGACCATTTTTTTAAATAAATAAATAATTGAAATTTGAGGATGAGGCTAGTATATGCTCGAGAAAAGTATATAAACAAGATTCTCTGAAATTTCAACTGGATCGGTCAGTAGAACTCAAGAAATCGTCGACATCAAAGAATAAACGCTTTTTCGGAGTTTCTACACTAGAATATCTCCACAATGGAACAGAATAATAACAACTCATGGAGTATTTTATTAATATTTCGAGTTTTTTTTAACATTTTACGTTAAAATTATTCTTGCAGAAGACATGTTAACCCTTTGATTTGCAAAATTTTATTGATTTGATTCAACTAGATTCGACAAGTTATATTATATACATAAGGATTCATTCATGATGGTCAGCACGCAAAGCATATTAAACAGCAAGATTTGATTATTTGCTCTGTGGAACCTCAAAATTATTCATATTTCTTTGTTAGACACGTTTTGTATTGTAATATTTTTATTTGGCCGGCTGCGTGCGTTTGCATTTCGGCAGGTTCTATTGTGACATTTATGTTTTTGTAAGGGAGAGCGGAACCAAACATCCCTTTCCGCAGAACAACATCCTTGGCGGCAACAGAGCCGTCGTTTTGGATATCCGACTTTCATAATTTCCTCAAACTGCCAGCAATAAAATTTCTGATGGGCTTATGGCTGTACTTTATTGTTATAAGGCAATAAATATTAATTGAAAACGTAGAACATAAAGCATCGAGACCAACGCAATTTCTAATGCCTGCGTAATTATGTTTTGAATGTGCAAATTGTATGAGAGAGAACTGTAAGTTAGCGAACTTACTGATACTTAAAAAATATCTCTCTATTCTACTTATTTTATGTTTAACCTGGAGGTCAAATATTAATAAGTTTTCACTAATTACTAAAGTGTTATTTCTTTAGTAAAACCAAACTATCCCTACTTTAATTATCGATTAAATTTTATGACTCATTGTAAAAATTGAAATTAATTTATGAATTAACACTTATAAGTTCAATTTCATGACACACATTTATCTAATCAATACAATTACACTTGAAATTAATAATTATATTTTTATAATTTATATATAATTAAATATGCTTCTGAATTTGATGTTGAGATATGTGTTAACAAAGTCGAATAATCGGGTATAACATTAATAAAAAAACATGGTCGATTATTAGAAGTTGTTAACATAATTAAATTCGACAAAGTTTAGTATGACAAAGCATTGTCATAAAAAATATGAGACGTAAGAGCAGTAATAACTTAGAATAGATATGATATTAAAAAAACTTTATATTTACTTTTAAAACTGAATACTTAACTCAATATATCAATTTCGTTTAATCAAATAACTCAAATTTCAGTTAGAAAACTTACCGACTTTTCGATGAAAAAAAAAAGAGATTATTTTACTTTTTTATAATTCTAGAGGTGAAATATAAATCATAACTTCATCTATATTATTTCTTTAAAGTATAATTATACTATTTTTAAGTTCTTTATCCATTAAGTATTATCACTTAGTACAAACATTAAATTTAAGTTCTGAAATTGAACTTACAAATTACAAATTCAATTTTATAATGCATCTAAGCCACAGAATTTTAACAACACTAAATTTTTGATATTTCTTACTAACAAGCATTTTATAATAAATAATTATTACAATATAAATGTAAGATAAATTGTTATTTATAATAAATCATTATACAGTAAAACACCGTTAAGACAATTTCCCAGATATTGGATTAAAACGCTTCTTAAGACGAAAGTGTCTTATGGGGGATGTTTAAAAAAAATTCAAATTGCAAGGACAGTTATAAAGAGGAGTATTATGCGAGAAATTGTTTAAAACATAATTGTTTTGGCGGAATGTTACAGTATTTGCATTTCTTATATTTCTTTAAGTATGTATAATCGCATAAATTGGCGCTAAATTATAAATAATTCAATATAATCCGATTCAAATCATATTATTAGTATTAGTAACGAAGTGGCTAATTATGCGGGACGTTGTATCAAGCATAATCGTTTTAACGGGGTTCTACTGTATTTATATTTTTCATGTATAATATAATTCGATTCAAATCATATTATACTATAACGACTTATCACGAAATTTGGTAAAAGCAGTGTTAGTTTAATCTCAATCAATCAATTTAGTTAAATAAGAGTTTCAAAATTAAATTCAATTTTATTTCGTAAATCACTTTAAAACTTAGGGATCTATTCATCCCTAAGTTTGGATCTACCTCAAATTTTCAATTATTATTCATCAAATTTTTATATTACCATTTATATCACTTCGTTCAATACTTTGATATCACGGTACATCAATTTAGTTAAATAAAGCTTTACAAAAACCGAGTTTCTGTAAAAGAAATAAAATGAAATTTATTTTATAAATCACTATCAAGAAATGGCATATATTCATCGCTAAGTTTGGATTTAAATCAAATTTTTAAAAAATATTTCCATTTATATTATACTCATAAAATATTTGGTAAAAGTAGTATTAGAGAAATCTCGTTTTAATTTAAAAATTGATATCACGGTAAATAAAAGCAGAGTTTCTGTAAAAAAAATTGAAAGGAAATTTATTTCATAAATCACTATCAAGAAATGGCATCTGTTCACCCCTAAGTTTAGATCTGCATCGAATTTTCAAAAAAATATTTTTATTTATATCACTATATTCACATTTGGTAAAAGTAGTATCAATTTAGTTAAATAAAGCACCTCGAGATTTTGTAAAAAAAATTTAATCAAATTTATTTCATAAATCACTATCTAAAAGTGGCATTTGTTCATCCCCAAGTTTGGATCTGCCTAAAATTTTCAAAAAATATTTCCGTTTATATCACATTCATATTTTCGTCTACCCTGGTGCGTATAATCCTTTTACGTCGTCGGGCCAACAGCAGTGGAACGCAGCCGCATGCACGGGTCATTCATACTATCGTACTGGCATTCATTGAACGATGAGGCCGGAAGGAAGTGGTTCATTGAAAAAGCACACTCGTTGTCATCCGCATTTGGGACAATCTGCTCTCCCCACATCTTTTGCCGTCAACGAATTTAATATTTTATTACACTCGCCACAGGCAACGGACTTCTGTAACCGACAACCAATCGTGCGTAATAATTTAAATTTAAATTTGCCGATAATAAGTGACACATGGATAATCGAATTATGTTAGCTGCTTAGAATAATGGGGTAAAGTATGAAATAAACGAGGTGTAGAGATGGTGTTCTTGTAAATGTCTTATGCCTTATTGCTTATTGATTAAGTGTATATAATTCACTTAATCAATAAGAATTGAAATTTAGCATCTTTTCAATTTATGACAATAGAATTTCGAAATTTTTTTCACGGCCTATTATTCCAAACTTTTTTTTTCTTATAAATTACAATCTGTCTAAATAGAAAGACATTGAGTAATTAGTTTGACAAATAACATTTTAAAAGGAAAACCCAGTGGTTCACCTTTTATTAGTGTACTAAATTATATTTTAATTTTGGTATAATAAAGAAAAAAAAAAGAAACTCAAATATACATACAATTATAAACATGATAATTATATGCAAAGATAATTGATAATTATAAACAAAGTACATTACATAGACTACATATACACATACATACACACCTATTTTAAATAATATGGTAGAACAACTTATTACTGATTAATATGTTAGATCTATTAATTGTATTCTTTTTAATCTTATATTATGTGTGGTGTTGTAATGACTTGCAATCAGTTCGTTTGGATGGTGGTCAATTATAGTCTTGAAATTATGGGTACTCCTTTTAATTTCTTCACTGATTGTCAGTGTATCCGTGTCTTGGTGAATTAGCCATGTCGGTACATACCTTGGTGCGGATATTGCTTGCCTGAGTATTTTATTTTGAAAACGTTGCATTATTTGTAAGTTACTGACTTTAGCAGCACCCCATAGATGGATGCCATACATCCAAACTGATTTGAGAATAATTTTGTATAATAAAATTTTATTGTACATCGACAGTTTTAATCTATTTATTCCAAACTTGGTATTTGTAAGTTATTATTCAATCACTTTTTGTATGTCTCTAATATTTTAGGATATTCGTTAAGTCCGTTAACTCTATAACTAGAAACAAAATTTTATCAAAATCGTTAAATTTTTATTATTGAATAATTAATAACGATGAAATTATTCGAACGATCTGTTCCAAAACCTAGTCAGCATAATGACTTTTTGCTGATATCTTTCCAATAATGACCAGTTTCATCGAATAACTTTAAAGTTATGAAATAGAAAATACGTTTTTGGGAAAGGTAAAATATGATGATAAAATAGTAACTTACTGAGGTTGTAAGATGGACTATTCATTTTGATTGACATACACACATAGTTTTATAATTTTGCTGATTAACAATTCAGAATGACTTGAAAAATCGAGAATACATAAAATTAGCAAGTGGGATTTTTTGATAAAATCAAACTTTGGAAGTTAACACATTTGCGGGCATGAATCCTACACCATTAATTTTAGAATAGAATGATATGAATGCTAGAGCATTTAAATTTAAAAATCCATTATTTTGAATTTGATTTTATATAACCTTACGGTTTTGTAATTATTGTACTTGTCAAGATAATGACTGTCTCTTTAGGTATTTTCATATTATCTTATCTTTTTCCATAGTCATAAGCTTAGACTTGTCATGGATGCTATAACATTCATTGTATATACTTTTATAAACTGTGTTTAATCAAAATTTGATTATCACAACTAATTAAAAAATAAAATGACTGTTAATTTTTGTACTATGATGCTGAGAGTTTTACTGTCCACGAGCGTGTTAAAAGATGCTAAATAAAAAAAATTGATATCAAACTTTTAATTAAATAAGCGTAACTGTTTTTTTATAGTATGATTTAACTATAATTATATACATTTTTTATTAGAAGAGCTATTGCAATTTTGCTTACATTGCTATTACGAAGAAGACAATCCATATATTTAGATATTTCAGATTTTATAAATACTTGAGGTCATTAATAAAATTTAATTGTAAAGTATGTTCGCATCAATCGTGCATAAAACGGAAGTTATAAATATTTTATTATGGAAGTTACTATTTCTGATACATTTCGAACATTTTATATGCTCGTTTCAACTAACTACATATACAATATTTGCTTGATTGAGTGTAAAATTAACGTTTGTATTAATAATTCGTTTTGCTTTATAAATAATATTGTCATGCCACACACAAACTAGCAATTCAAATGTTATTTTATTGAAACTGCGTGAATGCATCTGCTTCCGAATTACACATATCAATCAAAAATATACCCACATGCTCGTATGGCGTGTTGTCATTTCATTGATAAAATTTCACTCGAGCGTCCCTCTGGTATCCTCCCTTTTTCGCCCGCATATGAAATGATTATTTTCGAAGCCGGATGTCATTAGTACTGTGAATTAGCTTTACAAAGAAATCGTTTCCGCTAAAATAGATTATTAGACTACTTCCTTCCGGTGTACGTGTTTATTTCCTTTTCTGCCACCTATATTCAAACAGCACATGCTGTTTGTTTGCACGGATGTTTGACGTACGCTTACTATATTTTTTGTATAGAAAAATATTTGTTAATCCGCTCACTTTGTACCTTTCATATGAGAATTATAGAATTAACAGGCAAACTTCCGAAATTCGGTGGTTAAATATTGAAAGAGTATTTTTTACGTGTTTTCTTAGTTTGAAAAATGTCTTTGTATTCATTGACACAATAACTTTTTAGACAGATTTATGAAATAAAAACGAATTTATATACTAAGGTGATAAATAGAATATTCAGCTTTGATTTAATTCATATTTGAACCCTCTGAGCCGAATTTTCGTTTCACGTTCAAAAAAATCAGTAGAACAAAATCAGTTATTATAAGCCTATTTGTATATGCAAATGAACAAATAATTCTGTTTGAACAATTTTTTGGTATTAATGAATTACGCGACTTTCAACTCACATCTATAATGTTCGCACTGCTGTGTATGAAAATGTTATTTCATGTTGAAAAACCTAGCAAAGGTTATAAATATTGATATTGGTTGTTTTAATAACGTTCTAGAATTGAGATTTATGCATTATCTTAAGAAAAATCTATATTTATTTGGTAAAATTTTGAAGAATGTGGAATGTGACCTGAATGTTACGCATGAGCGTTAATTTGTACGAGGTTAAGGTTTATTTTAGAGTGTCAACAGTACCTTCTTTGTTAATCAGGTTATTGAAAATATTTATATTTTATTATAATAATTAAAAAAAAAGATAATTTTTGAGAAGCGACAAGGATGTATTCATGATTTAATATAATTCATCTTCTGTAACAATGATAATAAATTGTTGAAGTATCTATTCAAAATTATATGAGCAAATATGAGACAATGGAACATGTATTCGTATACTGACAAAGAAATGTAGCAGCTATCAAATTTGTTTGTTAGACAGGTGTCGGGAAGTTCAAGTTACTTTTTCAGGAATTACATTGACTTGTTGAAAGACACTACGGACATACGTACAAGTATTGTAGAGAAGGAGCCGAATTTCTTTTATATTTATGAGATACTCAAAAATATAGAAAAATCAGTTTAGTTTTTTATTTAACTATGAAAATCTGATTTCCTGGACTAACTGGCTTTGAAATATCCTAGCCACCTTGAAGAGATGAGATTGTTTTGCCATCTACATACACTTAATTAAAATCTATTTAAACATTAGTGCAAATATAATCTATAGATAATTAGGTAGGTAAAATGCACGAATTGATATTTGGAAACGAAAACCAGTATTATATTATATTGAACTTGAGTGATTTTAAACGGGATGTATATCAAATTACACACTTATTAACTTCCCGAAGAGTAAGTTATAGTAATCGCAAAAAAATGGAAAATGGAATTTTTTATATATTTCCCAATTTTATACGTTCCGAAGATACGGGGCAAAAAGTGCCAAAAACGGTAACTAAGTTTTTAAGAGAACGGAGCGTCCGAGTTTGTATTGACAAGTATTGACAAGATGAAGAACTGATTAAATTTTTGGGAAGACAGGTTCAGCGGTTATGGACTCTCAATAAAAATAAGTTAAAAAAATGCCATTTTGCGGTCAAAAATGGTTGTTGGACATATGTACATCAAATTCTCAGCTATTTTATAGAGATTTTAATAATGTGTACACATTCTATGTACATTTTTTGAGTTCCGTACTAAATTTTTTTTAAATACGGAATGGAAAGTTCCAGCAATTTGTGTTAAGGCACGATGCCATGCACTCCACTAGTTGATATGATAAAATCGTTCCTGTGCTGTTGGATAGCATATTAGGTCATGGACTTTTTTTGCAGTAAAACTCTTTATTCTCTCTGATGCAATTGGACTGTTTGGTCTATTGATATATGCTACAACTTGTATAAGTATTGTTGCACTTGAAAAACGTAAGAGTAATATTTTAGCGAGATCTGCTAATCTAAAATTGCTCTTCAATTTTTAAATGCAGTCGATGCAAAAACCTAAGATGTCTAGGAATAACATGAAATAAGGATCTCAATATTAAATATTACTTGTCCAAGGGATTTGCGCCTGGTCTATTGTGCCCGTGCACAGGAAATCACGCCTTCACGCCGCCGCCGTGGATATTTCTTCGGCCAGCGTACGGTGTTCCGAGGAATGTCGCAGGCGTACTCAGCACTCTGAACACATTCACAAAACGCACACACGTGTTGGATGCGTGCCGGCTAATGTCTAACGACGCTCCAAAGCTCGCCTACAAACGAAATGGTGAATACTAAAAAACTACCCACTAATATTTTTCGACAAATGATTGCTATAGTAGTTGTTCATTGTTCACTTCCATAATAAAAAAATGAAACTTTTGAATAAACCAAACCAAGAGCACAGAGTTACTCAACTAACTAACTTATTTTATAACTTTTAGATAATATTATTGATTTCTGTTTGGCACTATTAAATAGATCAGAGTTTTAACAAATTCATGATAGCGCAATTTATAAATACTTATTAACAATTTCGTAATAATACGGAAGTACTAAATTAGGAATAAAACTTAGGATATTTTTGTGGTCTTTAACAGCTATCAATGAGTTGAGAGCAGTCGAACTCTAAAAATTTAATGGTAGTTTATATGCCGTATCTCTACCAATTAAGAAGAAACTCATTGAATTTCTTGTAAAGATTATATAATTTGTTTAGTATATCTTTTTAACTTCCTGTTGGGTAAGTTATTGTAATGGGCCGAAAATCGAAATTGAAATTTTTTACATTTCTCGACGTTTTGAAGGTTTCTGGACATTTTGGCGTACCTAAGAAAAAATGGATGTGTGTGTGTATGTGTGTGTGTGTGTATGTATGTATGTATGGATACAAATTTCCAGTCACGTTTTCGGGCGCGCGGATCAACCGATTTGATTCCTATTGATAGGAAGAAGAGTTGATTATTTTTTGGAAAAGGCAGGTCCAGCCGTTTCGGAGATACGGAGCAAAGAGTGCAGAAAATAGAAATCGAGTTTTTGAGAGAAGATTTGAATGATCTAAAAAAACATTCAATTAGTAAGACCTGGGAGAAGTGTTCATTAGTTTTTGGCAAAGGCAGGCCCAGCCATTTCTAAGATACGGAGCTAAATATAAGGTTGTCAAATATCTCCCTTCCGCCTTTTTGTATTATAAACCAAGAGCAAAAAAGCGGAAGGGAGATATTTGACAACCTAATATGTAAAAATGGCAAATTTTGAGAGAACTAATCGTCCGATTTAAATGATTCAAAGAGCTTTCCTCTTGTCTTTTCAAAAAAAAATTTTTTTGTATATCGAAAATAATTCAGATTTTATTTTTAATTCTGACTAAAGTTCTAATATACTTTGAACAAATAATTTGAACTTTTCAATTCAGTTTATATAATTCTTATAAATATTAGACAATGTTACAATATTAATAATAATCTATTTCAAAACATTCAGTATTCCTCGAACATTTCGTTACGGTACGGGAAGTTCTCGACTCAACTAGTTCTCGACTGCTTTCTGGTACTTACGTTCAGAGACAACTTACAAATAGAATAAACCCTGAATAAAGCTACATACGAGCCACATATGTATGTTTGTATCTAATCCGTATCATTTTTATACAATTTATGACTAATTTTTGTTATTCGATAGTAGGCACTTGTGAAGTTTATTCAGCACTACCCACAACCTTCCCAAGAATACAACAGATTCGTCCTACGCTTTTGCCGATCCCCGTTGACATCCAACTGATGATTATTGAAATGTTAGCTGAATTATTAGTTCCTTGTTTTCTCTTACCGCCATCAAATTAGAAAGTCGTTTAGCCTTTGTTAGGCATTCTTTTATCTAATTAGACCTATATCACTATAGATTTATTACGCTTTGAAAGTTATTTAGGTCTCGTTGTTTGAAGGTATGTTAATCTCTTTAAAATACCGCGGAATGTATTAAAGGATTTTATTTTTTCTGATTTTATGCTTCAGTTATTTTCAATAATTATGTATTATACCCATTAATAATTTTGACTTATAGCCATCTGCAATCAAAAGAGATTCTCTTTTGCAATAAGGCACTTGGATTTTATTACAGGATATTATCGAAATTTAGACTTTTTTAAAATTAAAGTGAATGTAATTAAAATATGTAGGGTATCAGGTATTTCTGATTCTTTCTAGTAAATATATTTGTTATAGATTTTTGCACAATTCATATCTTTAATCAGTAGATACATGTATATAAATAACCCGTAAAATCAGGTACTGTTTTAATAACGAATAAACATAAATTACAGAGTATTTGCCACATGTTCAAATATTTCCTGTTAAACGATAATATGCAAATAATAATGAGTTCCATAAACATTTGTATAGTTTTAATAGTCATCATATATCTCCCACGCGCTCTGTTTTACGTTTTACTCTATTTATCAATTCATTCAACAAAATGCTAATTCATAAATAATTATCAAAACACGTGTATTGTTGTTGCGCACAAAACTAATTCTAGAGCTACGCGACTGAATTTCCCAGAAGCGCTACAAAAAGTATTTTCATATTTCAGAAGAATCAAGTCTAATATTTTTTTTATATATAATTTTAAATGGAAGACTTATTGTTCAATGGATGTAATTAAATATTTAAACGTTGGGAGCAAAGATCACCATATACAATTATTTTTTATTTGATGCAATTTGCATCTTGTAAAAGTTCATTTAAACAGTAGATTTATATTTACATTATATTTATATAAGTAGTATTAGTCTGTCAGGATGTGAAATCCTTGATGGTTTTGCAACTCGTCACTGTGTTTTGTTATAATTTTTTTTAGAATTCTAATTTTTTTTATAATTTGAAATATAAAGTTTTTTTTTTATAAAAATGTACAATTTTTAATTTTACTTTACAATTAATTCGGTATGCGAATCGTCCCAGAATTTAATCGAGCTCTAAGCGATTTGCCTGTGTTCATCACAATGTATTTGTATCCGCGTATGCCCATTCATGAAACCGCCTTACGTAAGATGATCTCACTCCATGTTAGTTAGCTTTTAGTAGTACTATGTAGTAAATATTCTATTTGTAATGGTGAGTACGGGAGCTAATTGTCCTAAAAGTAATTTTTTATAATAATATCCGTGAGAATCAATAATTAACTTCCCGCAGGGTAAGTTATTGTAATGGACCGAAAATCGAAATGAAAATTTTCACATTTCTCGACGTTTTGAAGGTTTCTGAACATTTTGGCATACCTCAGAAAAAATGGATGTGTGTATGTGTGTGTGTGTGTGTATGTATGTATGGATACAATTTTTCGACCACGTTTTCGGGCGCACGGATCAACCGATTTTAATGGTTAAAACATTCGATTCCTATTGATAGGGAGAGAGCTGATTAGTTTTTGGCAAAGGCAGGTCCAGACGTTTCGGAGATACGAAGCAAAGAGTGCAGAAAATAGATATCGAGTTTTTGGGAGAACGGAGCATCCGATTTGAATGATCTAAAAAACATTTAATTAGTAATGATTGAGAGAAGTGGCTGTTAGTTTTTGGCAAAGGCAGGCCTAACCATTTCGGAGATACAGAGCTAAATGTGCAAAAAATGGCAGTTTTTGAGAGAACTAAGCGTCCGATTTGAATGATTCAAAGAACATTCTGCTTGTTTTAACAAAATAATTGATTTTGGAAAAAAAAATTTGTTTCAAATTTTTTTTTTATATCGAAAATAATTCAGATTTTAATCGTTATTCTGACTAAAGTTCTAATGTAATTTAAACAAATGTGTTTAACTTTGCAATTCAGTTTATATAATTCTTATAAATATTAGACAATGTTACAATATTTATAATAATCTATTTGAAAACATTCAATATTTCTCGAACATTTCGTTATGTTACGGGAAGTTTCAGCAATTTGCCTTAAGGCACGATGACATACACCCCACTAGTTTTTTATATTACATCGGCCTCACAATTGTTCAAGCTTGTACTTGTAGTTGATTATCTATATCATTTCTTTGGTACTGGCATTTTGATTAATAAGAGACTATTTCTTAATTTGTCATTTGGCGCAGCTCTTGGGCGACGTATACAATTTCAGGGCAAACTTTATTTACACTAAAAGCTTGTTATTACTAAGTGTGAACCACAAATAATGAACTACACAACAAAGAATTTTTGATGAAATATTTTGGTATAAATACTTTTATCAACAATGTATTATTTCCTTTGTTGCTTTCATATGAGTTGAGTAAAAAAACATATTTTTCATTTCCAAGCAATTTATTTCACGATTTTTACAATAAAATCATCAAAATAAATAACAAATTTTTCATTCATGTAACCAGTGTTTGTCAATTTATAGTTTTCCTTTTTTTGAACTCATTTTATCTGCAATCAGAACCTTACGCTGTTGGGCTGTAATTTCTAATTTCTCACTTTTTTAGATGCTAATCCAACTTTTGGTTCATTATTTGATTATTTTATTTTTACAATATATCAAATAGGGCTGGCTTAATATTATTTAATCCAGCAATACCTCGTAGGGCTATTCCCACTAGAAAACATATATTTTCAAGAAAATTGATATCACTGCTGCTCGATATCGAGGTTGTCTATAGTTTTCTTCCACCTTATCGTTTATCATTCCTCCTAGAACTGATTAGGATGAAAAGTCGACCAGCTTCTCCCACTTGCCCTAAGATGCGTAATTGCGCTGCGGAAATGACAGGGTATATTTATCGATTAGTTACCGGCTCCGATCGTCTATCGTATCTATTTGCGCACAGGATGCAGGAAACGGTTATGCTAATTCCGTCATATTTCTCTTCGGCGAATCATTTTCAGCTTTTCTATTATACGATGTGTTAATCTGCAACGCTCTGTAGTTCGTTGCATGCCGCATGTCGAATTGCGTCACATCCGTCAAATGAATGGGATTTCGTCATTTTTACGTTTTATTTAATCAACCAGCTTCAATAGTTTTCGCTCTTTTCATCATTTCGACGAATCTTTCAATAGGTAGCATTCTGCAATATTTGTTTCAGATGACACAAAAATGCATAAAATTTTGGGTTCCCTGGCATTAGTGTTAGAATCACGTTAGAATAGCACAAAATGTGTAATTTTTCTGTTATACATATCGAAAAAATGTGTATGTGTTATACATATCGAAAAATTTTTGCTCTCACATGTCCTCTAGCAATCAATGATTGATTATAAAATTGTACTTTATTTATTCAACCAGCTTCAATAGTTTTTGATCATTTTATTACATTCTCTAATGAGCTGCCGTTTGCCAGTTTGTTAGGGAATGCAAAACATTTCATAGAAGTAATTTTATGAATTACTGCTTTTACTGATTAACTGCTGATAAGAGAATCTGCAAGTTTGAAACAGGCAGACGAATTTTTAATTACACAGTATTAGTAAATGACAAATATAATTATCGTCCAAAAGTTTATAAAGAAAATGTGCTTTGAAGTGCTGATATATGCTCAATTGTTCAAGATAAATTTAATAAAGTAATAAGTTATAAGTAAGTAAGTTCAAGATAAATTTGTGATAAAGTAATAAATACATTATTACGAAGACAATTTAACATAAATTTTAAAAAAGCTTTATGATCTCTATGAATTTTTCCAATATTTTATTTCTAAGACAATAGCTATATATAACCTGTCAGAAGTAGATATAATGGGAAATAAATATGTGTATATTATAGTTGTTATGCAATATTCTTTATTTCGTATATAATTTTTTTCTTTTGATCATTAGATTCATTTTTAACTGCATGCATTCTGTCAGCTTGTCGGGGAATGTAATTTTTTGGATAATTTTTGTAATGATTTTTGTCAATGTCAAAATGTCAATGACAAAAGCTGCATAAAATTTTGAACATCTTTATAAATTTTCCGAGTAATCTACTGACAAGAGTTTAGTAGTAATTACAGAGTAGTTAGTAGTAAAACAGTAATAATTACAAGTATTTATTGAAGAAGTAAATGGCAAAGATAAGCAGTGCTGGATTTACAATAGGGGCAGTCGGGGCTACCGCCTAGGGCGGCACATTTTTAGGGGTTGCAAAATTTGGATAGCAAAGAAAAAAATTCTACACAATGCAGTTACTGATTGTTTTAATAACATTTCTCATTTCTAACAAAACATAATACGATTGCAAAGCAAAACTTGGGTTCAATTGACCGATTATTAAAATTTATTATCTTGCCTTGCCTTCCCTCTCCGAACGTAAATTATCAAATTGGTCAATAAGTCATTATCAAATTTGGCAATTTGGTTAATATAAAGATTCGTAAACGAGCTGAAAGTTTAGGAAAAATATGTTCTTCAGATCTCGAACCCTCTTAAGATGAAGAATTCGTGCACTTCCAAACGCATAGCGCCCAAAAAAATCAAACTAGTGACGCATGGCATTTGTGCCTTAAGGCAATGGAACTTTCCGTGATAATTACATGATATTAGTAGTCAAGTAGAAAATGATATTATTTCTGCATAAAGTCTATGAAAATGTGTTTTGACGTGCTGCTATATATTCATTTGTTCAAAGTAATAAATCAAAATTTAACATTAATTTCATTTTTTGCTATTTGTATGAGCCATTAATCAGCTATTTGTATGAGTTATGCTCTCTATGAACTTTTGTAGTATTTTACAAGACAATGGCTATATATAACCTATCAATCATAGACATAATATATTAGAAATGTGTGTATATAATATTTGTTATGCAATATTCGTTATTTCGTATATAAATCTTTATTATATAGACATGCGAGTAAACACTGAAGCGCGACAAGTGCTGACATTACTACGATAAGATCAACAATAGACAATTATGAGTGATTAATTTTTATTTTTTATTGACAGCTTACGTTACCTATTAAATCAAATAGGTACTATCGATCATTAATATTACCTTGTTTATTTCAGTTACATATGTAGAAGTTTTTTTTCCTCGAGTATATGGAAAACGCATTTCTAGTAGCAATTAAACATCACTCACTTAACAATTCTAAACATCCTTAGCAGTAAAACTGTTATTTCTCGTTGCTTAGGAGGACTTCCCTGTTTTATTTTCGGCTTGGCGTAGGAATTATTTTAAACTCATTGTCAGTCGGTTGTTAATTGATGTCCAGGAATAGAATTCGGTTTTGGGGCATGTTCGTTGTGGTTTGTATCTATCTAACGGAGAGTATCGTTGGACGTTTTTAACGATACCCGGACGCCGGAAATCTATTTCTGAACTTCCGTTCTGAGCGTCCTTGTCGACATTTGAAGACCGGATACATGTGCTTCTTAGCGGTGATGTTGAACATAATCGGCCAAACATAACAACAAAATATTATAAATACGAACTCAATATTCCATGTTTCATATCGTTAATTTGTTTTCTTTATGTTTGCGATGAAAATAGATTTCCCTTTTACCAAAGTTGCGTCTTTCGCGGCAAGCGGGTTTATATATACTTAGGATTAATGATCTGATAATAGAATGCTCTTTATTAATAATAGGCTTATGTATGGGTTGGAAACACGAAGTTCTGTAAGTCAAAATTTTATAATTAAAGAAATTTGCCCTCGATTAAACTAATTTTGTACCATCGTGGGTGAATACATAAATATTTTTTGCTTAGTTTTGGTCCTAATATTTTATTGCTAGAAAAGAATAATAATTATGATAACAACATTGTTTTCAAGTGAAAATAGCCCTTAGCCAGCATTGTTGCATCAATAAAAATTTTGGGGGCGTCCATTAATCACGTGAGGCTTGAAAGGGAGGAAAGAGTTTGACAAAAAATCACGAATTAAGGTCTTGTGTATAATCACGTGTATTTATTTTTTACCTGAGTTTAAAATTTTATAAAAAAATCCAAAAATTTAACGTTTTTTCTTGGTATTAAAAATACGCGTTATGTAGCTTGGGGGATAATTTTAAATATAACCAAGTAATTCCAAAAGGAAAGAAGGGGTCCAAAAATCCTTAATCATCGATCACGTGATCGATGGCTGCCCCCTTATCAGTGTTGCTTTTTTATTTTTATATAATTACAAACTGCTTGGAATTCAGTATTTTTGGTGACTAATGTATAAAGATAATATTTTAAAATGCTACCCAGTGGTTTATTCTAAGTTTGGTGGGAAGAAGATACAGAAAAAATAATAATAAATTTAAATTGACTGTGCTACAATTAACGAGTTTATTTATTCATGTCTTCTGGAGATGTTTGACGAAAGAAAGTCTTTTGCAAGTTGATTTGGATGGTTTTCCAGCGTTGTCTTGTACTTTGGATGCAAGTTTTCTGATATCGCATATTACTGTATATATAATGGAGCCTGGGTGAATCAGCCAATTTGGGACATACTTGACTGTCTATAATACTTTTTCACGAATTTTATATTATGTCTTTTGCAAAAAGTTCATGTTGGTTTGACTGGATCAGTGTTAGAATAATTTATCAAATAGAAATAAGATAACCGTTTGCAGAATGGATTGCCAAAACCACGTCAAATTAATCAGACCAGCTTATAGGACTCGTTGAGCTTTTATTACTGTTAATAATAAAAGAAATATATAACAACAACATTAAATAAATTGTTATTTGTTGACATTATTTATACGTAAATTATACCTTTGTTTGTAGTATAATATTTGAGCATTAAATTTTATACAAATTCAAATTCAAAATTCCTATTGAATTCAAAAATAATTTTGCTATGATTAAATTTTTTGCTCGTAAATACCTTGTTTAAATGTTTAAGTTCCTTAGCCTTATATTATACATAAGCTATTTGTTTGGGTTTGAAATAGTTATATACATCCTTAGAAACCAAAGAAATTTATAATTTAAAAAATGCGATTGATTTTAACATTTTGTTGTAAGGCTACGAAATACTTTAATAGTTTAATAAGAGAATTAAGTACCCCCAGTTTTTTTCTGCGATTATTTTATATTACAAAATCTCTGAATCCAAATGATCTCCGGTGATGTTTGTGATAGCCTTATCTCTGGTCCAAAAAGGGCCTTATTATTGGGCGTGTTTTATCCAGGAAATGAACGAAAGTGGGAGAGAATTTTCATCAATGGCCGCCATTCATGGTTCCTGTGTGCGCAGACGCGCCAGCGCTCTCTCTGGGACGTGGACGTGGAAATGTGTTCATTAACTCGTAAGCATCGTGAAGCGCAAAACGGCCTTCTTCGAGGTCTAGTGGGATGGACTAGTGGCTCCCAAGCTCATAGAGGAAAGGAAAATTATTTAAAAATTTAAGAAAGTGTATTTTTTATGCTTTTGATGATCATTAGTATGAACATGAAAATTTATGCCAATTTTAGTAAAAGTTAGTATTGGTTAATAATTAAATTATTAACTATAACCATAAGAGTCTGCTTTGATCTAGATGGGGATGAAGATTTTCATTATTGTAATCATATTGTTTTACATTTTTATCCAATATTATTTCAATTATCTTAGCAAATATTAATTCAAAAGACGGATTGATATGTACTTTCAACATATTAGTTTTTATACAACTCTTTCATTGAAAAATATGTATATGTACTTTAGAGGTGACCATCTCATCTTTAAAGAAATCAGAAAAGTAGATTATCGATTAATTAGATGAGAGAGATCAGAATAGATTATTCAGAAATTGATTATCTTATCGATTTGCACATGATGTGTGTTTTGCTGCAATTAATCAACAGATATTAAATAATAGTTCCATTTTTGAATCTTCTATAATCGTTGCCACAGTTTATTTGTTAGGTGCAAATGATAAAAAAATGATACATTTTGTGTCGTTTTTTTTTTAAGAAATGTAGATTAACTAATAATTCTAAGGAAAATGCAAGTGAACACAATATTTTGAGAATATCGAAATATAGTACAAACTGAATTTAATCAATTTCACACCGGTTTTAATTAACTAAATCCCCTGTCTATGTTAATGTACCATTTCCTGAAACACCTAGGAGTTTTATCTAATATCTTGGTAGTTTTTTATAGTCTTGTCGACATGCTTACACATATTTCGTATCGCACTCGATATATCTATGTCAATTAGAGGGGATCTTTGTGGTAAAGCACGTAACACTGGTTCATCTTTCCTTGCCTTGTGATTTACAACTCATCGTTAATTAATCAACGGAGACGAACAAATGGAACTTGAAATGCTTTGTAGCAGGGAAAGTCATGAATGAAAATTGTAGTATCTAATTTTGAAACTTCATACGACTAAATTTTTGGTAGCACTTTGCACTATAGTTATTATACAAATATCATACTTATTATTTAGTATCTTTTATATTTTTTCAATAATATATCTACTTTGTTACTTTTTTAATCACGAATACATGTTGTTTGTTCGTAAATAGTACGATTGCAATCTTTATTTCTTACCTTAATTCTGTACAGTATATTTAGTACTCGTTGAGCTTTCATAACTATTTGAGGTAAAATACGATACAAAGTTTGTATTTGAGGTAATATATAATACAATGTTTTTATTGTGAGTAAAGTTAGTATTTTGAAACACCTACAAAAGGAGTGCTCCTAAAACAACAATGACGATAAAATGATGAACTATGATGTTTTGTGCAGCACATTTCGCTCAGAAATTGTTACCAGAGCATAATAATTTTAATTTTTGCATATGGTCGTTATGAATTAAAGTTTTATCTATTATTTTATCATGTCTCTCCTTAAATACAATAAATTAAATACCTTTCATAATTAAGATATCGTCAGCTGAAAAATGCCACATATGATCGTTTTTGACACAAAGAATTATATGTGCTATAAATTCAATGTTTTTTTTTTAACTCTGTTTTATTTAGCAATCAGAAATACATAAAGATTTCTATGATCTAAAATGATAATATTTACGAGCAATGCCTAAGAAGACCTCCAATGAGATCTTCTCAGTTTTACAATTAATATGATAATATTATATTAGACCTAATCTAAGGCTAAGTCTAAAGGCCATTGTCGTTTCAATCTCCTTATGACAAAAGGTTGAGTAATGTCAACTATTGATGGGTTCGAATGTGAGTCCAGTTTGCGTTTGTATTTTTCCTTGAATTGTTTGAACGTTAATTGCGCCGATTTCATGTTTAGGTCGCTGTGAATGGTTTCATTTGTCACGTACCACGGAGAATTAAGAATTGTACGTAAAATTTTTGACTGAGTTCTCTGCATTATAGCTGTATTTAATTCGTAAGCACATCCCCAGAGCTCAATTTTGTAGGTCCAAATTGGTTTAATAATTGATTTATATAGCAGCAGCTTATTTTCAACAGAGAGCTTAGACTTTTTACGCAGTAGCCAATCAAATTCTTTCATTTTGATCATTATTTGCTGCTTTTTTGTTTAATGTGGCTTTTCCAAGTAAGTTTGCTGTCTAAATGGAGACCAAGATATTTCACTATGTTCTGTTTCGGAATCTGGACGTTCTTTAAATAAATTGGAGGACACGTACCCCTCGTTGTTTTGAATTTTAACTAGTACCTATACTTTATTTAATTGAAATAGCTTATTAAAATATTAGTACTGGTAACACTAGTCAAATATTACTACTCCAGTTTATAGCTCCTGAAGTAGTCATAATTAACTATGATCTGATGAACCTAAGATATATTTACCTTATCTTCATTATTTTAGCGATTATTTCCACAATAGAAATGATAGGTATTATTATTATGCAATAAAACATTTATAAGTCTCATATCCCTATACAATTTATTTTACTTAGTCTTTTCCTTTTTTTCTTGCCATTAGACAAAAAGCTTCTATGATTTCTTCTGATGTTTGAAGGTTCTGACACTCGTCAGTTGTCACACAATATTAAGTGCCTTGGATCAATTTTAATTAAGAAGATCTCTATTAAGTCATGCGTTGTCGTTATCTTACCGGATGCTTTTTTAAGAACACAACCCTCACCATATTGTCGACTTACCACTTTTGTCGCACTGTATGATCGTCCGCAAGTATAATTATGATTAAAAAACAGTTTGATGAGCTTTTTTTTCTCTGAAATTACCTATGCACAACGTGTATCATAAGATATTGTATTGGCTCGTCTCAGTCGCCATTAGAAGACTGACAGAGTCCGGTTAGCTCCGGAAGTTGATAATTTCGGTACGGGACGGCCGCGAGCCGATCGCGTTCTCACGCTCCGTGCCGCTGCCTGTTTTAATTGTCGCCGCCGTCATAGTCGGTAGGACTCGTTTTATTCATTTGTTGCTTTTCTTCTTGTTATTATTGCCCGGATATATATTTATTTTTTTATCTTGTAATAATTCTAATTATACGCGCCGGGATTAAATGATTCCGGAGCGGCGGTAATCGGACCGCTGGTGGTTTTTTGCACGTGGCTTTTCATCGTTATGGGAAAATGGAAGTATTCGGAATGTGATCAAATTGCTTTTATTTATTTAAGTAATTTGTTAAGCAATGTGCCATATATTAAGCCAACGTTGCTATTTGTATTAACTTGATAACTTTGTATTTGTATTGATTTTTTATGTATCAATCAAGTTATGTGTTGTTAAATTTGATTGCAATTTGGTGCTCTATTTTTTTTCTGCATTATATTCACAATAAAAGCAATAGGTGTTATTACGCAATAAAACATTTATAAGTATCAAATCCCTTTTAAATTTCAAATTTTAGTTTTTTTAATATTTTTTTCTTGCCATTAGACAAAAAGCTTCTATGATTTCTTCTGATGTTTGAATGTTCTGATACTTGTCAATTGTCACACAATATTAAGTGCCTTGGATCAATTTTAATTAAGAATATATATTTTCTGCATTAGTAAAATATCATAAAATTTTCGAATTGAATTCAAAATTATTTTAAATTATATTTATAAATTTATCTATTAAAATAAATAATTTTATGTTAGAGATTTAAGATTTAATTTCTGGATAAATACACCATAACGACGCTATTTTGAGCTCTTTTCTTCATATAAATTTGTAGCAAAAACTGGCACTGACTGACAAAACCTAAGTTTACATATGTGTTATCATGACATATCAGAAAATGCAGTTCGAATTCTTTTTTTGATGATTGTCCGATTTCTAGGTTAGATTTTATATCAAAAATGCCTGACTGCACAGCAAATACAAATCATTTTGACAGTTTTTACTACGAATATATATGAAGAACGGAACGTAATATAGAGTTATGTCTATTTTATTCGAGAATTGGTCCCTTACATTTATAAAATGTATTTAAGCAGGTTTTCCTAATAATTTAATTTTGCTATCTCTCATAAAATCTTTACTAGAATAGAAGTCGCTTGTGTCTTAATTTATATACTAAGGGTGACCATACGTCCCGGTTTGGTCGAGACATTCCCGGATTTCCATCTTGTGTCCCGGATTTTTCTAAAAGCAAAATTTGTCCCGGAATTAGATTATTTGTTCCGGATTTTCGAAACGAATAGGTCTAAATTGATTCTTTGCTCTTACTTACTATAATAAAATTATTTCTACTCATCAAATATCTGAAAATATTATGTACAACTAGTATGCTTACATCTAAAAGGGCGGGTTAAAATAGACTCCCACATTTATAATTTTGAAATTTTATTTTCAATTTTACGAAAATTAACAAAAATCATGAAAATGGACGTCTTGATTGTTTGGGATAATGCAAATGAATGTGCTAATTATTTTAAAATAATTACGAAAGAAATAGAACAACATTTTATAATATGTTTGAGAGCTGAAAAAACAAATGGATCCAAAAATATAAGATAAAATATACCATATAATCTTAGTCAGTAATTCTGATCTAAAAAAAATTACTCATTTAAGAAGGGCGGAAATTTATTGAATTTTTATATAGTATTTGTTATTTTAAAATCATTAATTTTCTTAGCATTCACTCCTTTCCCCCGTGTCAGATTAGCATAATTTAAAATTACCGTCCCGGTTTTGACGTGAAAAAATATGGTCATCTTGTTTATACACATTTGAAAACTACATGAAAAATGAAGTATCTAATGTAATTTACAATGCAAATTACATCTTTCGTTAATTTCTATATCTCTAATTTTAGAGTCCAAATAACACAAAGTTTAAGAATCATGATTTGGAGGTCGTTATCAATCGCGTCTTTAACTACAATGTAATGATATAACAGTTCATTTCATAAATTGAACAGCGTCAATGATGATTATTATAAATAGTTTCGTGACTGCTATATAAACTGTTTGTAATAATACTTGGCATCAAAATAAACTTCTCAAGGGCATTTTTGATACACTTTAGATAAATACTTTCATTGCCAGCACCCATTCGACTTAGTTATAATACATTTCTTTATTATTTAATATTTCCGTTGCCGTATCTCGTTAAATTGAGTAATTAATTACATATAATCAATTTCTTTATCTTCCTTTCTTACAACACAGCATCCTACTGCCAGAGTCCATGTGTTGTTAATTAATTCTATGATTAAAAAGCTTCTGAGTCGCTTCCTATCGGATATAAGATGTAAGAGAAATTAAAAATAAAAACTGTTTTAAAGATCGTACGCCGATCTCTGTGAATGAATGGTGGTTTGTCATGACATGAACAGGTTCCTGATAATTAATAGACCGAAATTGTATTTATAATTCTGAAACGTGGCTGGCAATTACTATTTGAGGCAGTTCATATTTTGATCGCCTCAATACTAATTAATATTTTAAAATTTAAGGCTTTGACTTTGAAGTAAAAGTCTGGGATTAATATTTTATCATACTAATAATAAAATGATACTAATCATACGTAAATCATATGCAAAAAAATTATAAATCATGTTCAATCACAAGTTCCAGGATCGATCCCGCCTCGGACAGTAGCGAGAGCAATATGTTTCCAGGTTGAAACACCTTTTTATGGAATCAATAAAATTATATCAACATTACAGAAATTGTGACTATAAAAAATCATTAAATAGAGATAGGACAACCCTTTGGTAGCCAAATCAAAACAACTTAGGATTGCTGTTAATAATATATAGAAAAATCTATAATATACAGTATAGCCTTAAATATAAATTATATAACATTTGAATCTGATTAGAATCATTATTAATTCATGCCTACTGTACAATTCAGCAGGTTGAACATTTACTTATTTTATTTATCAAATTAATTCACTCATTACCTTCTGTTTGACGATGTTATATTAAATGAACCTTTTATTACAGTGCCTTTAAAGAATTTTATTTGCCAATAATTTTAAGAATTAATATTTTATCATACAAATTATAACACGTGCAAAAAATAGTAAATTTTTCATATTTAATAGGAGGTTCTAAGATCAATACCCACCTCCAACAGTAGTAGTGGAGACAACAGATTTTTACTTGGAAATGTAATGAGCAATATATTTCCAAGTGCAAATAGCTTTTCAGGTCACGCTGCATCAATATAGAAATTGTAATAGTAAAAAATTATCAGAGTTGGGACAACCGTTTGGTTGTCATCCAAAGAAGTCATCAAAACAGCTTATAGGACACTCTTTAAGTTCTGTGCTGTCAATGATATATAAAAAAAATCTGTAATATACAGTATACTAAATTAATATTAATTTATATATCTACATATATATAAAAATAGGTCGGATTTTCCTGCCTGACGAAATAACTCTAGAACGCACGAACCGATTTCGACAATTTTGCATTCGTTGGAAAGGTCTCGGGCTCCGCAAGGTTTATAGCTAAGAAAATTAGTGGTGCATGGCATCGTGCCTTAATGCAAATTGCTGGAACTTCACGCACCGTAATTGAAAATTCGAGTAATGACATTAGTAAGAATTATCAGAATTATGCTTGGTTAAGTCAACGAGCAATTCTTGCCGCAAAAAAAATTGCTGGCGATTTGGTGACATACCAATGATTCCGACTGGTCTTCCGTTTGACTTCAAACGATTGCAATTTCCACTTCGCCTTGCGTTTGCAATGACAACTAACAAGTCGCAAGGCCAATCGCTTAGTGTTTGCGGTATAAATTTCAAATAGATTATTTAGAAAATCATTGTTTTTTACATGGGCAATTATACGTTGCCTGTTCACGAGTTGGAAAACCATCCGCTTTGTTTGTGTCAACGTCAGACCAAAAAACCAAAATACAAAAATATGGTTTACCAAAGAGCACTTCAATGAAACGGATAATTTGCGGATTCACTTTCATTTACTTAAAGAAGTTCAACTAAAAAATACTTCATTTTTGTAATCGAAATAAATTCGTTACTGTTGTGCAATAAAATCAATTTTGTTTTTTGCTTTTCAAATATATAACAAACAAAAAATTTCTTCACCTTTATCACGAAACCATCTGGTGGCGAAACGCAGGATGTTGGTAAGATTAGAATGTTTCATATAAACTTTCAAGAAAACAACTGTTTACGTTAACCATTACACAGGATAGTTTTAAACTAAAATTGTTTCATTTTATAAAATAACATACAATCTTAAAAAAAATATCCATTTCCCATATTTCAAGGCGTTCCCATAGCCCGGAACATATTTATATAATATATCAATTTTCTTAATAACAAAAATACATGTTTTCTTTAGCCGAGGAGATGTGTTTGGGCATCCGGTGTCACAACATTTCGCCGTCTTGTACCATCCTCTCCTCTCGCATTGATTTCATTTTCAGATTTACGATATTTGTTGTATTATGCTTTTCATTCAGACGTTTTTTACGCATTGTGATCAGCTGAACTCCAAGACGGATTTTTATAAAATAAATAATGTTCCCCTTCGGAATTAACAGATTTACAATCAGGTCGTGGGAATACGGTTTTTTATTGTGTGAGCTTTTCATTAAAAGTGTCTTATGCGAATTTTTATACTGCTGCGAAATATGTGCTTCTTTTGTAAGAAGATTGTATTTTATGATAAAATAATAATAAAATCTGATAATTATCTCTTGTTAACAATAGGAAGGATCGATCCAAATGTTACACACTTAAACTTAATTTAGCATTCATTTTCTTGAAATTTAAAGTGAAATTAGTTTAATATTGCAACAATGTAATATTATTTAAAGGTTCTTCAAATGCACATTTATATATGTATTTTAATGGCAAAAGCTTTGATTTTTGTGTTATCACTGTCTTCAAATTTTAATTTTAAATGAATATAAATATAATTTATTTTCAATCTAATCAAGTGTAGAAAGCTATGCGTATCGATTGGACAAAGATTTTTTAAATTAGTCTTTAATTTTCCAATACATAAAAATGTATGTCATCATTAGTGAATATTAGTTTAGAGAGTTGCATCAATATATGTTCACACTGTACATTGTTAGCACCAACATTAATTACACTAATTTTCTATTAGCAAAAAAATGTTTTAAAGAGCGTTTTAAAATTCTGAAGAGCAGTTGAACAAAGTTTACGAAAATGCAAAACTAAAAAATATTTTTGCAAGAGAACTTGTGTCTTTAGACAGGCCCGAGCTTTAATATTACCATATGAATTTGGCTACCACTTATTCAGTGAATAATTTTGATATCCTTATATTAGATAAGTATAACAAAATTATTACACCATGGTATGAGGATGTTCATTATGGTAATATAGTTTTCAAGATCGCAAACAATAGAACAAAAAAAATATTAAAAAGAATTTTTACTGAGTGTTCTGCGCCTAGAATAAAAATGTAGTCTATATATTTCACCGATTGAAGGCGTATGGAATTTAAAATGTTCTTATAAAAGATTTATACAATTTTTATGGATTTGTAACGCCAGATTATTTTGACTCCGGTCATATATTTTTTATCAACATTAAATTTAAGACTTTACATGAACTTTACATATATGTATGTACTATGTACCTATATATAAATATCGCATTTAGTCGTCTCCAATTTATCATTGAATGAGCATAAAGTTTAACCTTTAAATCTGTCAGTCGTACTGCACGAAAGTGATTAAGTTTTCAAAAGTTGTCTCTCTTACGAGTTGCTAAGTTTTTAATGGTGTCACTTCTGCTGTATATGTCACCTTATTTGTTTATAAGTTCCCACGTGTGAACCGGAAATGGATTAGAGTGCCGGTTCTAAAGTGAGAAATATTCTGTTATTTTTATTAGAGACAAAAAAGAACTTGTCTTCGAGGCATATATAGGTGTACGTAGATGAATTTTTGAAAAGATTCTATATTGGTATTGCAGTCGTTGAGAATCTCCAAAACCTAAATGATAAATGACAATTTTACTGATAAACTTATTGACTGGTATGTAATTATTGCATACGTAAAGCTGTAAAAACCGTGCTGAATTGGATAATTTACACATCAGTATTTGATTGAAAAAGTTCTAATCATTATTAATATAGACACAAGTATCGGCAAACAAATTCATTGCTTTGTTTCTGAACTTTTAGTGCAGTAAACGGAGAGGAAAAAGGGTATAACCTCTGAATTTTTTTACTGTGCTCCGAATTGAATGAAATTTTGGAATTAGGTTCATCTTACCCTCAAGTTCAAAAGTGAGAACAATTCGGGTTGCGCCATCACCCCCCGGGGGGATGACACCCCTTCTCAATTGTGTAATTACATTTTTTCAAAATAACGTCGGAAATCTTATAGTTTTTCAAAAAAACTAATACTTTTCATGTTACTGGCCACTAAAGATTCATATATTTTTGGCGTTTTTCTTCGTTTTTTTAGCAAATATCTCCTAAAATATACATTTTAACGAAAATCATGTAATGAACAAAATAATGTCAATAAAAATTAAATTGTTTTCACTTGAGGGTAAGATGAACCTAATTTCAGAATTTCATTCAATTCAGAGCACAGTAAAAAAAATTCAGACCCAAAACGCTCCGTTTACTACACTATTTATGCAAATGGTGATTAAATACTTACTAACCCAAATATTTTATTAATCTGGCTTATTTATTTAGCTCGCAGTTTATTGTTTTTAAATCTACCTGATTATGCTAACTGAAATAAAATAGCAGCTTGTTACGATTTTTAGCATAATCTAAAATTCTAAATCATTATATTCACAAATTCTATTACAAGATTTTCATAAAAATTGATGCAAAATAGTATATTGGTTAAAGAAGTTTACCAACTTTATTAACAAAGAAGAACAGTTTTTATAATTATTTGTACAATCTTGGTCTGGTACCCAATGTGGCTTGGTCTACGTGAAATAGCAGTCACTAATTCTGGATTCGAACCCAAAATTCAGTCAGCTTGATATCAAGCAGTATGACATCAGATTTTGACTTGAAATTATATATCTTAAATATAATATCAATTGAAGGTTGGCTTTCAGGAGCATTGCTGCTGAATAATAAACAGTTCAGAATACTGTTCACTTATATTGCAAAATATTTCAACTAGGACAGGGCTACTAGTGGGTTTCTTTCTAAAACAGCTATCCTAATTCATATAAAAATGAAAAAAAGTGTGCAATTAGTGCTGTAAATACACAATTCAAATCCAGAAGCTAACAGAAAACATTACTTTTTATAAATAAGTTCTCTTCTCTTTATCAATTTAAATTATTACCTTTATTGGATTATACAGACGTATCAGCGGCTATATTGTTTTATTTTCTGTGCTGATTACAATGTCAATTATCCGTGAATTAATAATGTGATATGTATATGAGCCGTTTCACATCTATTTACCCAATCGATATTGGTTGATGGCATTGAATCGTACCTTTCGCGATTTGCGAACGATGCGCTGGTGTTTGTAAATAATAACACACCTGTACTAGAGAACGAAAGTAGGCGAAGGGCGATGTTTTCTGTTTGATTACACGCATGTACTTTTAGATTAGGAATGTGTAAATGTTTTACTCAGATTATACTTAACTAATACTTATTATACTAATACTAATTATACTTGCTAAATTTAATAAAAAAAAATTCTGCGTGCATTTTGCAAACTATTTTGTATTTGCATCCTCTGACTATGAGTTAATCATCTTTCATAAGACTTGATTTTTTTTCAATTAATCATTTTATTGTTATGACATCTACGTGAGTCGTAAAATGAATTATCTTCTTATTTACTAAAATCTAGTTATTAAAAACATATTAAAATAAAAAGTGACTACAAATCTCTATACTTACAATTATAACTATATGGCGAAGAAGTACTATATTCTACGAGGTTTTGAATATTTTAGGTTTTAATTAAGTTAAATTAAATTAAGCATCATATTTTCAATAACACGTTAAGATCTTGAAGATCTTAGGTTAAGACCATCTTATTAAGTAGAATTGTGAAGTATATGGCATTTTAATGAAATTTTTTATTTCATTATCAATTTATCATAGTTTATTAATGAAAATGACTATATTCAAACTGTAACTATGTTTTAAACATAATTTTTAACAAGAAAACGCGTATAATAAACAACAAATATTTCTATAATTTTTTTTATTAAATCATATTGTTTAAAATCTCCATATTAAATAAAAAGCCAGTAAGGTTGAACAACAGAAGTATGTGGTACGTTCGAAGTTTGGTTAATTACATTACCAAATTACTAATTATTTATGCAGGAAATATTACTTTAAACGATTTTTTTATTCTTATTTTTTATTCTTTATTTTCCGCCGTATGCCTTATACATTTATGTTGACTGGATCATATTGCTGAAGCCGCAAATCAGGTTTCCACAAAGCCGGTCGCTGTATCTCACCCAAAGTCAATATAATATCTCCTCCGTATAGCCGCCGAGCCTAGTAATCATAATTGCAATCGTAATCGTGCATGCAATAGACATTATGAATCTGCATAATACGACGCAAATTAATAAATGACAGCAAATATTTATGCCATTGTTTCCATTGAGTGATTTTGATGAAATTATTATCCAATGAGTTTTTCACCTATTTACTAGAAATCGTTTGGAACTGATTGATGCTGGTGCAGTTTCTTTCTGCACTTTCTCTACAATTACTCACTAATCGCATACTCAAATAAGGTCGATTTTCTACGTTTCTAATTTTCTCATTCTCATCTTTATTATTTCTTCCTGATATATTGTCATGAATAGACAATTGCAATTATTTCGTATGATTAATTTGTATATCTTTTATTTCTTTGCAGTTTGTAGATCTGGGTATTGTTACATCAATAGAGAGCAATCACAAACAAGTTGAATCTGCTCGCAAAGGTCTTGAGGTTTGCGTTAAAATTGAACCGATTCCAGGTGAAGCACCTAAGATGTTCGGTCGACACTTTGATGAAACGGATTTCCTTGTGAGCAAGGTAAGTAATTATTGTATTTATTCGATTTCAAAAACTTCAAATATTAGCACGTCTCCATGTATTGAACTCAACACAAATACTCATTTTTTTACATATAAATCACATGTCTACATGAGAGTTTATATTACATTGATTGCCAACGGAGTATCTACTAGGAATAAAGAAAAATAATTTAAGAGCAAAGAACATAGAAATAATACAAAAATAACAAGACCGTTCTATTGTACAAATATAATTACAAAATTAGTAACTACATATATTTTATTGCAGGCTGTAGCAATATTTTTGATTGTGTAAAAAAGTGTTCATTTTTTTTCCTAAATGCCTGTCTGTCTGACCGTTACAAGCATTTTGGATTATAAAGGGTACCGGATTAAGCAAAATCGGGTCTGTAGTAAATCCGTATAGGATTTTAAAATTCTTCCTCGTGCGGTCTTTGAAATTTAACACCAATACGACAGATGTCCATCCAGATGGTCAAAATTGTTCACTAAGGTAGAAAAAACTTGCGTGGACGTTCAATAAGTATTTCTTCTGAACACCTATAAGCGCCCTCGCAAAATCAATTTCTAAAGCAAAATACTATTGCAAATCGTCATTTCTTGAATGTAAAGACAGCTGTGCAAATCTCATATGGTACTCAAAACGTTCTTCCTACGCTATATCGCATATTTGTTTTTATTTCTAAAATCACTTGCGTATTTTATTTATATACATTTATTTATTTCAATGCAACATAGTTGGTATAATTAAGCGAGGTAATAGTTATTTTTACATTTATGTTATATTTGATATTTTTTAGGAATTCAACAAATATTTGAGATCTCGGGTTATTCCTTCTTGTACATTTTTTATGTTGAAATATATACTGCTAATGAAGTAGAGAAACTAGGGGCTTGTTGTAATATTTTTTTGAAATTAATATTTCTTGAGATAAAGATGTATTAATGATGCAACTATTCCTCTACCAAATGAAACAAAAATAAATTCACAATTATTGTTCTTTATTAACTTCTTGTAGGGCAAGTTATAGTAATCGCAAAAAATCGAAAATAAAATCGAAATGAAAATTTTTACGCTTCAGTTTTCTGAACATTTTGGCATACCTTAGAAAAAATGGATGTGTGTGTGTGTATGCATGTGTGTGTATGTGCATGTATGTGTATGTGCATGTATGTGTGTGTGAGGATACAAATTTTCGTCGACGATTTCGGGAACACGGATAAAGCGATTTGAATAATTCAAAAAACATTCGATTCGTATTGATAAGGAGACGTGCTGATTAGTTTTTGGCAAAGACAGGTCTAGTCGTTCCGAAGATATGGGGCAAAAAGTGCCAAAAACTGTCTCTCAGTTTTTAAGAGAACGGAGCGTCCGATTTGAATAATTCAAAAAACATTCTACTTGTAGTAACAAGATGAAGAACTAATCAAATTTTCATGACGGCAGGTCTAGCGATTTCGGAGATCTAGTGAAAAAAGTAAAAAAAAGTGCCATTTGGCGGTCAAAAATGATCATTAGGCATATACACATCAAATTATTAGATAATTTATAGAGATTTTAACAATAACTATAAATTTTGTTTACATTTCTATGGGTTCTGTACCAATCTTTATCCGTAAGACGGCGACGCGGCGCTTACGGATAAACGCTTTGGTATTTTGCAGTTAAAGCAGTACGATTGCTTTAAAAAAAGAAACAGAATTTCCAAAATATTTCAAAATATTTTAAAATAATTTTTTTTTCAAAGTTTTATTTTTTCAAAAAAAAAGTAAATTTTTGTCAAAAATTTATAGTTTCTCAAAAATCTATTTTTTCAGATTAATTTATTTTCAAAATTGTTAATCTTTTTAAAAAAAAAAATTTTTGGTACGGGAAGTTCCAGCAATTTGCCTTAAAGCACGATGCCATGCGCCCCACTAGTTTCACAATTAATCACTTACTAGAAAAAGTGCTGTGTTACCTAGTCTTTGGGGCAAGTTGTGACGCAAGTAGTAACGGCAATAAAATCTTGTCATATCGTTTAAGATCCTACTCAAAAACGACTGTTACTACTTGCTTGTGCTACAATAAGTCCCAATTTACTTTTTATAATTTTGTGAATATAATTCTATTCTCTGAGGACAAGTATTCTGCCGTGTTTTTTATGAAGCATATACTATTTGAATTACGCACATTTTTCCATATGCGATTGTATCACTCTAATCGCAAAACCATGGGTGAGCTCACGTTTGTAAAACGGATCAAGTATGTGTGAATATTTTGTTTGCGATGAATGAGGTAAAAAAAGACGGGCTCACTATAGGTCAATATGAAAGACAGAGAGCGAAAAAAATTGAATGGCCTTATTTTGAATAAAGAAAACTGCTTAGCTGAATGAATGGACGCACGCGCAACTTTTGAATGGCACATACATACGTACGTTAGCAAATTCAACACATATTCTCGAACGTAGTATTTGTCGATGTTTCTATATATATCAAAAGTGCTAAACTTCGACCAGCTGATCGTATATAGAGAATCGATTTCTATAAATGATTTCTTAGAATTGTTACATTCTTATTTATTTGAATATGTACAACATAGTAATGTTATTTTATCAAACAAATATTTATTATTATCAAGATCACAACCGAAGTACAGTAGATGCAGTAGTTGTATTAGTTCTTATTCTTACTTTTAGGGTCACCAATCAGGAACCATAAAAAAGTAGTAGAATATATCTGTCATCTCAATGAATAAGTGGTTAAGTCTATTTTCACTATTTTGCAAAGCTTGATTTTAAAGTTTTATTACTCGTAATATCGCGTATTTGAAATTAATGATTTGAAATTTGATATAAAGTGCTTCATTAACTTTTGTTCCTAACCAATAATTTTTAAATTTAATGTTTTTTTTAGAGAAAAAGCTAATACCGCGATTCAAAACATTTTTGCCAAAATTTAGCTTAATCACTTATTCACTGGGATGGCAGTATATTATTATTGAACCTTTTTTATTATTATTTGAAAGGCGATCAAAACTTACGAATCCTATAAGATGTTGAAATGACCTGTTTAAACTATCTACGTCGATTCTATAGATAGCAATCTATACAGTTGTGGCGAATTTTTATTATTTTGTCTATTTCCATGTGATGAATTGTTTTTGTTTTATCTCTATTTTTATAATAGTGATGAATTTTTTTTATTGATACCAGAGCGGCTGGACCTGAATCAGAGGAACCTGATGTCTAGCACTAGTCACATCAGCTTTCATTTGAAATTATATATAGCAATATATTTCCAAGTGAAAATAGCCCTTATCCGGCATTGCTGCATCATTAAAATATTCGCCCTATTACAGAAATTTCAATATGTAATAAAATTTATCACACAGAAATGAGACAACTGTTTGGGTTGCCATCTGTGAAATCGACGTAGTAATAAGTCAAATTAGCCTAACTGATTATAGAACTCTTAAGTTCTGATTGCTGTTCCAAGCAATAAAAAAAATATTTTGAAGTGAAAACCGATGTCAATAATGTTTGACATCAGTCTGCCCAAGACGAGTATGGAACCTGGATTTTTGGTTGTTTTAATATATTCCAAAGATGTTCATTTACATGTGCCATTTGCTTAATTTATTGCGTAATGAATTTTGTGCTTCAATTGTGTACATTTTGTGGAAAAGTCGACGAAAAATGTGTTAGCGGTGGTAACAGGGTTGGTGCATGATATATTTCATTCAAATTATTACATTTTTAATATGAATATTATTATAAACATTTTGAGAGACACTGCCAAATAACACATTGTGCACAATTGCTGAGTAAATACAATGTACTAGTCTATGAATGGGATTATGCGATTACACAATGGCAAATAGCGTTGTTAATATAGAATATGTAGTCGTGTTTAGATACCGAGTCAATATGCGTGCTCACGCGTACTGATTCTGGATGAGTTATATGAATTAAATAAAAATAAAATATTACAAAAGTATCTATCGAATTCTACTAATTCTCTACTCGACGATGAAAGCACGCGCGTAGTGCCTTATAACTTGTTTGAATACAAATATTGTTCATCGCTCTTGTTGCGAATTCAGAGATTATTTCATTCAAAGTATGCCATTTTTTCACTATCTTGTAGTAGAGATAAAGCAAATCTGATTAAAATACCTACAAGCCCCATGGTTTATATCAAATGTTATTTTTTAATAAAGTTCCTATGAAAGTTGATCATTTCTTCCATCATGTAATTTTTTTTTTCAATTCATTTAATTCCGTTTTTTTTTCATTTTCTAATTATTTTCGAAGTGGCTGCATGTAGTTTTGCACTTGTTGCCAATTTATCTTATTTTGCTGCTAACAATGATGTGTAGATTAGATAGATATCCTGAATATTTAAATTCCTTATTTTATGCCAGCTTTCGATTATCTTGGAGTAATTAAATTTTAAATCATTTTACTTGTAAGTTTAATTTTATATTTCAATAAAGTTCATTATTATTAACTTTTCCTTTGTTAATGTAGAAGAGGGTTGTGAGAAATTGTGCTGATCTGTTGAAAGTGAAATTGTGTTGTTCATTTTTTCTTCATGTAGATTCCTCTTTAAGTTTTTTAATAATGCGAATCAAGTTTTCGAATATTTTCATTTTATCTAAATTTTCTACTTGCGATAATGTAATCTGTATAGTATTGACCTTATGAATCTCTCATTGTTGTGCCCGTTTTTGCCTTAATTTGAAAGAGTCGTTTATTTATATCAATTAATCAAAGCTCATGGAGGTGTGAAAGTATCTTGATATTTTCAAAACACTGTTCTTTCTATATTACATACCAATAATCTTATTCGCTCGATGTGATCCCACACAATCTATAACAGATTTGATTTTGCAATGCTATTTTGCATATTGTATTGAAAACGATCGATAAGTATAGGACATCATAATGCATTATCTGCTCGCTATTTCGCAAATAACAGTTTTACATACGAATGTTCTTTATGATTTGGAAAGAATATCAAGAGATAAGCTGGTTTATAAATAATTTGTGGAAATATAACAAGGCATTTCATATTCATGGCATATAACCATTCTGAGATATCATCATCGGTACTTGAAAAACTCAACGCGTCAATTCTCTTACGAAGACTTCATATAATTTTAAACATTTCGTGCATATAGAATACACATTCCTATTCTTATATATATATATATATATATAAGCAAGTATATACAATTTGTGTATATACATAAATATTCTGTAATTTACTGTAAAGTGTATAAATATTCTGTAATTATTAAAAATTAGTGAAGATTATTTTAAGAACTCGATATCAGCATTTTTTGCAGTTGATTGAAGAATTTTTTAATTTTTAAATTAACGTTCATTAGGATGAAACGAGAAAATATTTTGATATTCTTGTTTTTAAATTTAGCAAATATAACAGCTAAAATTTACTCAATACCTACATATTATTTGTGTATTCGACAATTCTATTTTTATCTTGATAATATTTTATTCGTTAATCTCCTTTCCGATTTGGAATAGTTTTCATTCGTAAAAAGTAATAAACATGTGCAAATGAACCATTGTTATTTCAGGTACACATATATAAGATTTTATTGCTCAATATTTTATTTTAGTGACATATTCCGATATTAACAATCGACCTGACAATTCACAAGATATACGGCTCTGAATTATATATATTTAATTTAATGTTCGCTATTTGTATTAAAGTTCGTATGGCTCAGCATTTTATCCATTATATTACCTTTTGTATAGATCATGACAATAATTTTTGAACAACACAAAATCACGATTCTTTGAATAAGGACTTTATTGCGTTTTGAACTTTATAACTTATTTTATGATCCAGCATTGTGCTCTGTGGCATTTTCATGCAGTTTTCTTTGTTGGATACTCATATTTATATTCGTTTATATCACCCTGCACCTCTTTGAGTAAATAATTACTGGCATATATCATTATAAAGTTTGAATCTTTTCACGCGAAGATATTTTTGATATTCCTTGCTTTTCAGAATAAAATCTTTCAATGATAACTCCTATATCGAAAATTCTGCAAAGTATTTCTAAAAGTCATAGCAAAAACTTATTGGATTTCAGAACATTTCTCGCAATCTTGTACCATTTTCTGCGCATTTATATCACTATAATTTGTGGTTATGTTTATTCATATTATTTTTTTCCTAAGTTTTCTGAAGATAGTAAATATTATACTTTTACAAAATTATACTTTTTTACGTGATCATTCTTTGAGTGAGTTTCAATCGATTTTTTTTCCATCGTAATTATAATATTGAAGGTTCGTGTGCAAAGATCCAAATTTCTGTATTTCATTCAAGTTTAATAATATATATTGCACGATTTTATTAAATCTCGTATATCTTTTCTATCATGCATATTAATGTTTTATTACATTTTATATACAAACGATTCATTCTCGACATGGAATAAGTCACGAACGCCTCTAGACAAGAAAAACGCTTTGATATTGCAGTAGCATTCACAATTATTTGCACTGCCTTTTATTTTTATTTTGTTTATGGAGATGCAATTCTAGTTTATATTGGGAAAAGTATTTTTATTTATATACAGCAATTGCAACTTTAAATTGGAGTTTACTCTTTTAAAACAAATCTAAAGTGGGTACGTACTAATTTAAATAGATAGAAACTGCGCAAATATAAGAAATAACCAAGGTAAAGTCTCGTTAAAACTTTCATTCATTTTGAATATGTAATTTCTGATAATACTTCATTCATTCCCTGGAAATTCATATAAAGTGTTACAAAAATTTCAATACGAATGTTGCAATGTGTATTACTCAAAAAACATCACCATTCTATGAAATGAAATGGAAAATTTGAATAAACGCTTTTTGCGGTAATAAATCATATACTTTTTTGTTGTTTTGCGAAAACAGTACACAGACATTAATCAATTCTGCGAATCGTACTATTGTACGCATACGTATGATTTATTTTCTGGAATTATATTATTTTTATAAAATGTAAATCTACTTTTTGCGCTCAACTGAAATAATTGGATTTACTGTTGAAATGGAAACAGGAATTGAATGCTAAATTGGAACCGACAGTGATTGCACGATTACTTGCAATCTCATGTACTCTACTCTAATTTCACTATTGAGATTGATTGAGGTGTAATGTACTGATAAACATGTTACAAAAATTGTTTTAACTACAGCTCAAGTGGATGCAACAGAACTAAACAAATTTTTCATTCTACCATAACAAATATTAAGTTCTATAGATGCACTTACAATATTTCAGATATCGGATAAAATTTTTGAATAGATTTTTGTATTTACGACTATAAATTTATATTCTGCATTGTGTAATCAGTTTCTGGCCGTCCAAATATGCAAAACATAGGTGGACCAAAAATGATATTAAGGCAACTAGCCTTGGAATGAATCAATTATTAACTTCCCGTAGGGTAAGTTATTGTAATGGGCCGAAAATCGAAATTGAAAATTTTTACATTTCTCGACGTTTTGAAGGTTTCTGAACATTTTGGCATACCTCAGAAAAAAAGGATGTGTGGGTGTGTGTATGTGTATTGTATGTGTATTGATAGGGAGAAGAGCTGATTAGTTTTTGGCAAAGGCAGGTCCAGCCGTTTCGCAGATACGGGGCAAAGAGTGCAGAAAATAGAAATCGACTTTTTGAGAGAACGGAGTATCCGATTTGAATGATCTGAAAAACATTCAATTAGTAATGATTGAGAGAAGTGTTTATTAGTTTTTGGCAAAGGCAGGCCCAGCCATTTCGAAGATACGGAGCTAAATATGTAAAAAATGGCAGTTTTTGAGAGAACTAAGCGTCCGATTTAAATGATTCAAAGAACTTTCTGCTTGTCTTAACAAAATAATTGATTTTGGAAAAAAAATTGTTTCAACTTTTTTTTCCAAAAAAATTTTTTTTGTATATCGAATATTTCAGATTTTATTTTTATTTCTGACTATAGTTCTAATATACTTTAAACAAATAATTTCAACTTTGCAATTAAGTTTATATAATTCTTATAAATATTAGACAATGTTACAATATTAATAATAATCTATTTGATAACATTCAGTATTCCTCGAACATTTCGTTACGGTATGGGAAGTTCCAGCAATTTTCCTTAAGGCACGATGCCATACACCCCACTAGTTTTATTCTAAAATGATGTCTATAAACAAAGTTGCTTTACAGTAGAGATGTCTTCTAGTTCTCTAACAGGTGGGTAAGCGCAATCTCATTAACGTGCAAGTAGGAATAGTACTCTCTATTGCCCAATTAGTACATTGGCGTCATTTATTTAACTTTCTTAAATATTTGCTTCTATTCCATTATGGCGTCGTACATCAGCAAATTTTTTGTAGCACTTAGAATATCTGAATCGAATGCCTGGATTGGCTGGCACTACGGGTATGATGGTGATTTATTTAACATGTTTATCTCTTTATCCTTTTTTGTTGGATTTTGCTCGTTTTCGAAGTAATGCCTCTATATATTCTATATAGTAACAACTCTGACTAATAATTGTGGTATGTAACTGCTTCGCCGGTTCAACTTTGGTCAACTTGTAATACAAAAATCTAACTGTTTGTAGAAAATACTACTTTTCCCTACAAACTAATAAATTCCTAAAACTAATCTGTGCAGACAATGTAGAAATATAAATGTAACTTGACTACAGGGATATATATGAGTTCAGACGCAATTTCCACAGCATGTTGCAGGAACGAGTATACCATGTAGCAGTTGTCCCTGCAGGAAAATTCTCTCTATAGCCCGAGTAGAATATATTGACGTCATTACTCGCCCTTTCCCTTCATCCCTTGCTGCGCCCGAATTGATGACGCAAGTCGTGACCTATTTCTCGTCCCGTGTTTAGTCTATGTGCCCGGTGTCGGCACAACGAACCGTTGCAATCCAATAACGTGATTCCGCATTGCACACGAATTTCGCCTCACCACCCATTTCGAGAATCCAGCTTCATGGAACCTGTGTTCCCGGAATTTAGTTTGAAACAAATGGTTTAAAGTTTGCTGAATTAATGAACATGAGTTTGTACTAGGTAATGGAATCATAAATTCTCACCTACGGAACCTGTGGGGATAAGTTAGTGAAAGGTTTTATGGAAAAGTGTAAATTGAATTTGTTTGATATATTTATAGGGTTTTGGTACTTTTTTGTTATACTACATGATTTTTATTTATGAACTAGCAAACCCGACGAACTCCGTATCGCCACCAGATGGTTTCGTGAGAAAGATGAAGAAATTTTTTGTTTGTCTTATATTTGGAAGGGTAAAATTTGATTTTATTATACAACAGTAATGAATTTATTTCGATTACAAAAATGAAGTGTTTTTTAGTTGAATTTCTCTAAGTAAATGAAAGTGAATCCGCAAATTATCCGTTTCATTGAAGTGCTCTTTGGTAAACCACATTTTTTGTTTTTTGGTTTGACGTTAACAAAACAAAGCGGATGGTTTTCAAACTCGTGAACAAACAACGTATAACTGCCCATGTGAAAAACAATGATTTTCTAAATAATCTATTTGAAATTTATCCCGCAAGCACTAAGCGATTGGCCTTGAGACTTGTTATTGCGAACGCAAGGCGAACTGGAAATTGCAATCGTTTGAAGTCAAACGGAAGACCAGTCGGAATCATTGGTATGTCACCAAATCGCCAGCAATTTTTGATTGAATGGTGAAATTTAGTGCGTGTACATCATTACTCTTTGCGGCAAGAATTGCTCGTCGACTTAACCAAGCATAATTCTGATAATTCTCACTAATGTCATTACTCGAATTTTTAATTACGGCGCGTGAAGTTCCAGCAGCTTGCATTAAGGCACGATGCCATGCATCACTAATTTTCTTAGCTACAAACCTTGCGGAGCCCGAGACCTTTCGAACGAATGCAAAATTATCGAAATCGGTTCGTGCATTCTGGAGTTATTTCGTCAGGCAGGAAAACCCGACTTATTTTTATATATATAGAAGATGGGACTGTAGAATGTTAATATATATTCATTTTTTAGCATTTTCAATTTAAATTTTTCGTAAATTTTCTCAAAACAGATAAATTAATAATATTTTCCCATTTGTATTGATCCATAGCACCAATTTGTTCCATTGATGTGAGAAGGTAAAAGTAATTCAGAAAGTAAGTTCATTTGCAATATTTTTTTCAACGAAATTAAAATGTAAATTGGATAAATTATTAATATTTTCTTTATATTGATCCATAACCCTATTTTTTTCATTGATATAATAAGGTAATTCAGAAAGTTTAGTGTTTGGTCATCTTTGATCTTTCATCTTATCATGATGTTGTATGATTTGTGGTGTTGAATATTAACTTTATAACTATAATGTGCTTTACTTGCTTCAAGAAGTTTCATATTAGATGCCACAATGCACCAGCAAAATTATATTTTATTTATCTTCGAAGAAACTTTCATTCTGTTTTGATTTACAAACAATGTTACGTTTCTAATTAAATTCCAACTGTTGTTGTTCACTTTACGGCATGGAGCGTTTATTATCTTCATGTTAATTTTGCACTAAGTTCATGTATAAAATGTCATTTAACTATCCACTATATTTCTGTAATTTTAATATCGTAGTAAAGTTTAACAATTTGATTTATAAGGAAATGTATATATTTATTGCATTTTATTGTACATAACTTATTCAGTGTTTTGTTCTCAATGGTGGTTGTGCGTTTATGGATTTTACCGACCATTAATTTTATGATTTAACTGCGAGCATCATTTTATTAGAATTGTCTTAAAACAAGTACTAAATATTTATTTATATTTTTGTGTCAGCACATGAAGGCTAGATAAGTTTAATCTAAAGTTTGTCGTAATCTTTATATATTTCTGCATTTGCAAGCTGAAATACTTAAATTTCACATTGGATCCGGCATATACAATACCAATAACGTTTCTGATAATGTAATAATGTGCATCTTCACTTCTCGTGTTGCCCCAGGGCTCCGATTGTTTGAATTATATGTGCTTTTATGTGCTAAATTCAATAACGGCACCTCCTGAGCTGTTATCGAATTGCTCGCTTTTGGGTTATTGAATTTTCGTGTAATATTAAAAGTATTTTATTCTCTTTGTCCTTCGAGAGGTCTTTCAGATATGCTCTTTACGAATATTATTTTCGTATAAGTGGCTTTTTAAGAAATGATTATTTTAGGAAAGTGGAGAGAATATTTCATTACATTTTAATTTTATGGATTCGTAATGTAATTTATTGTCTTTTTGTCGTCCATTTGTACATCGCTGACGATTCTGTTCTAAATTTATTCAAATAATTTGCCGATATATATTAATTATAATTAGTTGGTGAATTTACTCTGAAAATGTATGATTTTGATCCACATTATATTGCCCCATAAAGCATAGAAAATTGAGTGCACTTTACATAAGTATAAATTTTCTGAACGTGTAAAATTTAATAATTTATATATACTAAATCCTAATAAGAGATCTCAATTCACACATAATTGAGTTGAATTTTATTATATATATTTATATATAAGAATTTTATTTTCGTATTTCTTTCTCTGCAATGTGTCTAGTTAAAATTATTCTAGTCAGACACGAATCCAAGAATAAACCTTGTAATTCATTCATGAATACCCCATGCAGGCATCGCATTGATGCTATTCTGTTGTTCAGGAAACATTCTAGTTTCTCTTGTAACCCCTCGTATTCTGCAGTTTCAATGACCCAATTCCCGGATATTTGTGCAGAATATAGGTCACAACCCCCTTGCAAAACAGCCCGACCAAGCCAACCCTGGGTAGAGGCGTTGAACTCGCGGAAAAGTAGTTCAGCACAAGAGGTGAATGGGGCCTGATTCGTGAATGGTGTACTGATGCAGCCCTCATATATAATGTGTATTTGCTCAATGGATTCAAGCAGAGAAGGAGGAAATTTATATTTAATATTAGAAGTGGGATTTTTTAAATTTATATTAAAAATAGCAATCAAAATTATAAAATTTTATAAGGCATTATGCAAAATTTAGAAAAACCTGTATAGAGTTCAATCCATTGAGTGATTTTCTAATTAATTTTAAGGCAGGTTTATAAGCCAACATTTTTTGAGTCTTCTTTTAGCTGGTACATTGGGAACTGATCTTAGTATAACTCATTTAAATGATTCTCAATACTTGATATATGGTTACTGATTCTTCACCTATGCAATGTATTTTCAAGTCGTTAAGAAGGAATAAAATCAATTTTTATTAATTGAAATATTATTGTTTGAATACCATTAGAATTATTTATGGTTTTCTGTTCTATATTTTAATTTTTTTCTACTTTAATTCAGTTCAGTTACTTATTGAAATAAACGTAACATTCATATTAATCATGACGATCACTGAGTATGACCAATTTCATTATAGAGACTGTATGTGATGAATTTTTTTAAACTACGAACATGGAATATTCTATGTTATATGGAATATTATATGTTAAATTTCTATATTTCATAAACACACTGGACTTTGAATTATGAACATATTCCGGCAATTTCCAAAGTTTCGTTGTGAATCATCCAAACCCACAACTACGCCAAAGCACTATCAGGGCTAGATTAAAAAAAAAATCATGTTACATAAACATATTTTTATATATATATATATATTTTAACAGCAATCAGAACCTTACGTCCTATGAGCTATTGGGCTAAAACTTCTCCTTTCTTCGTATTTTTTAGATGGTAACCCAATGGTTAATCCATCCATATTTGATGATTTTTTGATATTAGATTTAATCTAATAGGGCTGACTTTTTATTGGTGCAGCAATGCCGGCAAGAGCTATTTTCACTTGGAAACATATGCTATCTATATTTCCAAGTGAAAATCGTTGTCACTGCTGCCTGACAACAGCTGCTCGAAGTGGGTATCGAACCCGGGACCTCTGATTCAGGTCCCGTCGCTCTTAACCGCTTACCTACTGGCGAGCCCTTCATAAACATATGACCACTTTCAAAATCTCTGACAATAGTCAGAAAATTTTAAAGTCTCTTTTTAAGTCCTACAGTTTTACTTGTTGTCCATTTCAGGACAGGTGTAAAAATTACTATATAATAAAAATAAAAAAAATCTACAGATACTAAATTAATCCGTACCCTTATGGCAAAAGTGTGCGAACAGAGACATAAATAACGTATTTGCTATAAATCTTTACAACAGATCCATAAACTCTGAATGTAAGAAAATTTTAGTGTGGACCATCAATGAGTTGATATATTGATACTTCGGCTATATCACGTAGCGTTGGCGCACCATGGACATGTGTAATGATCTAATATTACATCTATAGAAGACTGAATAGGTTTATGAGCTCGTAACATGTTCTGATCTCTGTAAGGGGTCGTCTTTGAAATTTACGACGGGATGTGACAAAATTAAATTTTTCTAATCAGCATTTATTTTTAGGTTTATTGCTGAGGATTATTAGGAGATGAACTTTTCTTTGTATATTTAGACTTACTTGGCGCAGCTATAAAGTTGATTTTTTGTTTACTTTATTTTAATTGATCATTGTTGAAATAACTATTCAATAATATAATATATAAGGAACTCATGTTGAATAAGATCATTAAAAAGCAATAATAGTCCTTCGATTGCTGATTACTAAAAATAGTAATTATTATTTTAAACGATTATTTTAAACTAGTTTTGATACATATTTTACTCATATATATTGATATCGCTTTTTCGTAACTGCCCTTAGTTGTATTTTACAGTAGCTTCATACAATTTTTGAGTTTTTAATTTTGCTGTCTATAAATCTATTTATTCTTTACATTTTAACTCCATTTTATTTGGCTGTTCATATAAAACCTTATTTTATATGAAGAGTAGTCGGTTTTATATTAGTTGAAATTTTTGTTTGTTTAAAAATTAATTGATTATTTATTTTATCATATAAAAAGCAGATTAATTCAAACACTTGTATAAAATAAAATAATGGAAAATCCAGCGAAAAAACTGTATAAAATTATAAAAATATTATATAATAAATATTCTTATATATTTTATAATAGTAATGTTTTTATGAACTACTAATAGATCCTAAGATCCTAAAATAAAATACACTTTTAGATCTAAGTTCCCCTAATGCTAGTGTTCTAATGCATTACATCAATTTTTATAAAAATTGTGATTTTTAACTTCCCGTAGGGTAAGTTATTGTAATCGTCCAAAAACCGAAATTGAAATTTTTTGCATTTCTCGACGTTTTGAAGGTTTCTGAACATTTTGGCATACCTCAGAAAAAATGGATGTGTGTGTGTATGTATGTATGGATACAATTTTCCAGTCACGTTTTCGGGCGCACGGATCAACCGATTTGAATGGTTCAAAAAACATTCGATTCCTATTGATAGGGAGATTAGTTTTTGGCAAAGGCAGGTGCAGCAGTCACGGAGATAAAGAGCAAAGAGTGCAGAAAATAGAAATCGAGTTTTTTAGAGAACGGAGCATCCGATTTGAATGATCTGAAAAACATTCAGTTTGTAATGATTGGGAGAAGAGATGATTAGTTTTTTGCAAAGGCAGGCCCAGCCATTTCGAAGATACAGAGCTGAATGTGCAAAAAATGGCAGTTTTTGAGAGAACTAAGCGTTCGATTTGAATGATTCAAGGAACTTTCTGCTTGTTTTAACAAAATAATTGATTTTGGAAAAAAAAATGTTTCAATTTTTTTTTTCAATTTTTTTTTTGTATATCGAGAATGATTCAGATTTTAATTTTAATTCTGACTAAAGTTCTAATATACATTAAACAAATAATTTCAACTTTGCAATTCAGTTTACATAATTCTTATAAATATTAGACACGGTTACAGTATTTATTTATAATAGTCTATTTGAAAACATTTAATATTTCTCGAACATTTTGTTACGGTACGGGAAGTTCCAGCAATTTGCCTTAAGGCACGATGCCATACACCCCACTAGTTTCGTTTCAATTCATTGTCTTTATAAATTTATTAAATTTTAAGTACTTGAGAATATTTTGAAATGCGGAACTGTTACATATTTCAATATAATCTGAAATTATATTTTGATTTATATATATTTACTAATCTCCATGCTTTGCTTCAAATCTTCGTTTTACATATTTCATTCACTTGACTAATAATAGTGTGTAAATGCATGCATAATATTTGCTTTTAAAATTTAACGTTTTCGATTTGCATTACCATCTTTGTCGAATTACCATTTGCGATAGTTGCACAGGTTTAAAACCATTTCAATCCTTCTGTTCACATGTTCACAAACTATTTAAAATGCTAATTTAATTTCTGTTTAGATTACGATCGCTTGTAGCAAAATGATCGTGTATCGGATTTGACATATATTAAATACATGCGTAGATGGCCACTATTGCATTACGAGATATATAATTTACAATACAAGTTGATTAGTTTTTTTTGCATAAATAAGTGCTGTATGAGCGCAAGAGAAATACAAGACACTCAACTCAACTCTTGTCATTTGGCGTTCATTTTTTCAACGGAGGCGCCCGCACACGCTCCAAGTATGGTCGAGGCAACTTAAACTTTCCGGACTAGTTTGCTAATATGTCCACAGCGCGCGACTGAGTTATTAAAACATTCGCTTTTGATATATACCTTATACATCTCAAATTCTTATGGTAATAAACGAAAGTGTTTGGTGATTGTTTAATATACGACCGGCGGGTTCGGTAATATACAACTATTTAATAAAAATAAATATCACTTTGATTGATTATAGGTCAATAACGTAATATATGAATGTCCTAAAGTTTTTTTTTGATATTTTTTAACAGCAATCAGAACCTTTCGTTCTATGAGCTGTTGGGCTGAAAGTTCTCCTTACTTCGTATTTTTTAGATGGTAACCCAATGATTACCATATTTGATGATTTTTGTTAATTAGAATTAATTTAATAGGGCTGACTTTTTATTGGTGCAGCAATGCCAGGCAAGAGCTATTTTCACTTGGAAACATATTGCTATCTATATTTCCAAGTGAAAATCGTTGTCACTGCTGTCTGACAACAGGCTGCTCGAAGTGGGTATCGAACCCGGAACCTCTGATTCAGGTCCCGTCGCTCTTAACCGCTTACCTTCGGGCGTGCCCTATGTCCTAAAGTATTTATAGAATTTATGTTAGCTTATTTTAGATTAGATTTAATCAAATTTTAAAATCCTATTTTCAAATCTCAATTTCTTCACAAATTATAATAAAATCACTAAGCACTCAAGACCAATTCTTGAAATCACTAGTATGTATAGTGATTTGCTCGCCTATATGCTTTTTCCCAGAAATCATATTTTATGTCTATTTCATATTCAATAAGTTAATTTTGTATAAGCAAATAAATTGTATATTGTACGTTCTATAATTTTCCGATATATGTACATACACAAATATTTTAGGAGTCACTCTTCAGGATAAAATAGTTATGTTCCCAAACTCCTTTGTTGAAAAATCTTTTGAGTTGGTACTCAAAATGGTCGAATTGTCATAAAGCTATACTTTTGCTGTTTGATTAAGCGTTTAACAAAAAACCTAACCACCAAATGGTTCAAACGTCAAATTACAATGTTATCATAAGTGCAACTTACTGTTTTCACTTTGATAACACATGAGTGAATTTGAACTAAAGTTAATATTCTGACGGGTGTGCCATTTGGAGGTTATGTTTTTATATGTAAAATGCTCGATCGAACAGCAAAGATCTAGTTTTTTACAGTTTGTGACTAACAACTTATACTTATTATTATTCAACAAAAGATAACAAGAGAGAGCATGATTTCTTAAGTCAATTTTTTTGAACTTATGTCGTTTTTCTTAAATTTACAATTATTCTCAAGTCCTCAAAATCAATTTTTGACAATACTAGTATGTGTATTGCTCGCCTATATGTTCTTTCCCAGAATGTCATTGATATTCCATGACTATTTCATATTCAATGTGGATAATTTTGTATAAGTAAATAACTTGAATTAAGTACATTCTATATTTTTCCGGAATACATACACATTAGGGTGGTGCAATATGAACATTTTGAATTTCCTTGCTCCCAAGGGTTCATATGGTTCCAAATTGATAAAAAACAATTCTCTGAAAGTTTTAGCTCTTAATATTAACTTTTAGATAGTGCGCAATTCAATCAAACTTCGTATGGAAATAGCATGGAAAAAATTTTGAAAATTAAAAAAAAATGTAGGTATAACTTAGCGACAAATGAATTAAAAGTGGAGATTCGTGTCATTTTTTATTGAAAATTCGACACTCTGCAAAATTTTTGAAAAATTTTTCATGCAATTTCCATACATCTCTTTGATTGAATTGCGCTCTATCTAAAAGACAATATAAAGAGCTAAAACTTTTAGAGAATTGTTTTTTATCAATTTGGAACCATTTGAGCCCTTGGAAGCAAGAAAATAAAAAAATGTCCATATTAAGGACCACCCTAATACACATATTTCACGAGTTAATCTTCAGGATAAAATAATTATATACTCAAACTCTTTTGTTGAGAAATCGTGCTTTTTTCATATGCTATGAATGAAACATTTAAATGACTAAAATATTTATGCATACCTTGATGAATTTTATATAATTAATATAAAAATATTTTAAAACTTGGGTTTAAAATAACGCATTGTTTCACACATATTCATTAACATTTTATACAATATATTACTCTCCACCGTCCATCGATGGTCGCACAGTTAAACACTACCATGATCTCAGATTTCTAGTGAGCCATAAGTGAACAAAAAGCGTTTAATAATTTTTGCTCTCCATACGCTACATCTTGTAATGTGAAATACAAGCATGATCCTTCTTTTTTTGACATCTCAAGTTGCTAACATGTTATTAATGGTTATGGTACATGTATTCCATAAGATATCGAGACGGCTGTAGCAGGATTGAAGTATCATTAAATAAACGCATGGTGGAAAAAGTAATGAATAAGGCCATGTCTTCATGAAGTCGCGAAATAGGCTGAGAGCTACTGAACTTTTTCAATAACGGGCTAAAAAATTTTGGCTTTAGTCTTGCATATAATTTTTGCTCAAGTGTATGAAAATGCAAGAAAAAAACAAAAATTAAATTTGTTCCTGCAAGCTTCAAATAGAAGTTCAAAAATCAAATTGCCAGGCGATTTAAACCTGCACAAATACCGACTAGGCAAACCGAAAGGTTGACTTTTATGAGCAAGATGTATATGCATTAATATAAACTTATGAAAAATAACATAAATTCATTAATAATAATGTGTAAAATAATATAAGTAATTTTAAAAGGGGTATGTGCAGTGCTAGGCGGTTCTGTCCAGTCTAAGCCGTTACCAGGCAAAGGCAAGATGCTATAAGGGTTTTTTTTTGCATAGATTTATTGCCGATCAAAATAATATAATTTAAGACAATTGCTGAGTGCAAATGTATTTATACAATTTAATTCCTATGATATATCTTTTTTTTATTTTTTGACATTTTAAGATCTTTTTTTTTTCAATCTTCGAGACTCCTCACGTACTCCTTTTAAATATTTGTTTGTGTGATCTGGTACTTTTTCGTGGTATTTTTTGCCTTTTTCTTTTATTACTTCATTAATATTTATATTAATGATTATATTAGTCTTATGCAGAGTGTCATTCGTAATATACCAGGGTGCGTTCACAATGCATCTTAAAATTTTCGAATGCACTCTTTGTATATGCGTAACATGAAAACTAATATCATACATGTAAATTACATTATGTTACAAAAATGAATTTATGTTCAAAATTTATTTAATTTAATCGCAATTAGTGCAGTAAAAGGAGATGAAAAAAAGGTGCAACCTCCGAGTTTTTTTACGACGAAGTCCAAATTGTTCACTTTTGAACTTGAGGGTAAGATTTAAGATATACCTAATTCCAAAATTTCATGCAAATAGGAGCACAGTAAAAAAATCAGACCCAAAACGCTCCATTGACTGGAGTAAATATAATTTAGTCGTCCGTACAGGAACACCGTTATTTAAAAGGTTCAGTACAAATGGCAAGAGGAATGGAACAGATCGTCGGAAAAAAAGGGACGATACTACAAGATAATCAACCCCAAATTGAAGACGAAAATATGTGGTTTCGAAAATATGCAGATGAAAACAGAGGTACTATCGTAACAATAACAAGACTAAGACTTAATCATGGCAACTTTCCTGCACACCTGAAAAGGCTGGGAATAATAGTGTCAGAATCATGTCCTTGTGGAGTATCAAGCGGAATATCTGAACATATCATACTCGAATGTAGTATATTTGAGGCAAGCAGGACCAAAGTGTTAGAGGAACTACACTCTATAAAAACACTCTATCAAACCCTTCAATTTGACATCATTATTGCAAAATTTGAATTTTTACCCTTGTATGATTAGATTTGTTAATGATAGTAAAATTAAGATGTAAGTGATTAATATAATATACGAGGTGTGTTCAAAAAGTACCCGGAATTACTAATAATTAAATTTCGCGGGTCTGGAGTGTCTGATTGTCAAATTTTTTTTTTATTGTGTTGGTATACATGCCCCTAAAGTATGATGAAATTTTCAGCTATATTCACTGTTTACTTTGTCTGTGGTAGTCGCTAAGGTTCGACGTGTTTTTCTGAGCTCGGCGATTTTTACAATGGAAGAATTGAAAAGTCAAAGAATTTGTATTAAATTTTGCGTAAAAAATGAAATAAAGTGTTGCAAAGTGCAAAAATTCACCAGATATGGCTCCGTGTGACTTTTTCCTATTCCCAAAGTTGAAGAGACCCATGAAAGGACGGCGGTTTTCCTCGATTGAAGAAAATCGCTGAGAGTGCTCAAGGACATATCAAAAAGTGAATATCAAGGGTGCTTCGAAAATTGGAAAAAACGCTGGCATAAGTGTATTATATCTGGGGGGGACTACTTTGAAGGGGACCACATTAATGTAGACGAATAAATAAATATTTTTTTGAAAAAACGAAAATTCCGGGTACTTTTTGAACAGACCTCGTATATGCTAGCTATGTATTGTATATTATGTATGTGGCTAAATGTTATCAGAGGAGCATCAAGCGGAATATCTGAACACATCATGCTCGAATGTAGTATATTTGAGGCAAGCAGGACTAAAGTGTTAGAGGAACTACACTCTATAAAAACACCCTATCAAACCCTTCAATTTGACATCATTATTGCAAAATTTGATTTTTGACCCTTATATGATTAGATTTGTTAATGATAGTAAAATTAAGATGTAAGTGATTAATATAATATATATGCTAGCTATGTATTGTATATTATGTATGTGTTTAAATGTTATCAGAGGGCAATAAAAGAAATAAGCTCCTGGTTCAGTAGCTCCTGGTCCAAAACTGTGCCAGTATTTGAGAAAATTTAATAAAGTGCAGAGCTCGAGAAGAATTATCTCATATGCCAGCATAACACATTAGTATTTAAACCTGAAAAGGAAACACTGCCCAGTTTTTATAATATTTTAAAAGCAATGATATGTTGAATGTATTTTCGTGTGGCGAGCATAAGCACGCAGACTAAATATGATTTCTTGCAATGTGATAATATTTTACAATGTGCTTCGTTAAGAGTTTTTATTATCTCGTTTTGCGGCCGGATACAAAATACGTGGTTGCACCTGGCGCACAGGAAACGCAACATCCTCCGAATGTTTACATACGTTTGCTGAGCGCCCTGAGTGCTGCATGCCAACTTTGCGATTGGACGAACTTGTTCTTCGGATTTAAATTTAGCCAATCGGATATTTAAGTCGTGATTCCATTTGTGATTGTGCATTTTTTCCTGTGAACAGATTAATGCCATCCGGTCTGGCGGTATCCTCTTAAGATTATGTGCGCGAGTAAAGCTAATATTCTTCATATGTCGTCGATCAACTTACTCGTATAAATTAGTAATTAAGGATGCGATTTTTTTATCCGTGCGTGCAAAAAATATTGGATGTTTATGTGATTGCACGTTCTATACTCCATAGAAGAACAATACGAATATTATTGGCTGTAGGACTTTATGATCTCATCTTTTATTCCTTCACTTTTTAGTGTTAATACAACGAACTACTTGGAGATAGATGCAACCAAACTTATCCTAGGAGTAATTTTTATTCATTTAGAGCAGGGCTTCTTAAACTTTTGTCCTTAATGACCCCATTTACGATTGCGAGTTTCTTGGCGACCCCATTTATGACTGCGAGTTTTTTGACGACCTCACAGATAAAAAAAATAATATTTTTAAATAATTCATATATTTCATAATAATTACATATACATATACAAATAAAACTACATAGTTTAAGATTTTGTTGAGAATATACAAAAATCAAGACGTGATGTTATGACCCATAGTTAAAAAACACTGATTTAGAGTAATTTTGATTGCCTATGATGCGCATTATTAGATGGCCATATTTTTTATTTCGAATAAAACCGAGACGGAAACTTATAGCGATGGGGGTTAGAGGAAAAAAGCATTAAAATACTATTTACGGATATGATAAACATTAGTTTTTATTAAATGATTTTTTTTAAACCAGAGTGACTGCATGGCATTGTACAAAATTGTGAACAATTTGATTAAGAATTAAATGAGTAACTTTGCTTTTACTAAATATACTTCATATCGCAAATTTTAATATATACAATATTTTGGTTCAATTTTCGTAAAGATTAATATTGAGAATAAAAACCTTTTAGAAATTCAAGACAATTCAGGACAAAAACTCGTGTTAGACACAAGTATTGTATTAATGCTCATTTTTAATCTACATAAATCATCAAATAATATGTGTGTGACTTTCAACTTTTAACAAACTAAGACTAGGGTTTTCTATCATTTATTGTCTTTTGGGAAGACATTGATTGATTTTGCAGAATTTGTTAATGGTTTGTCAATCGTCAGAGACATGATTTTTCCATTAAAGGCTCACCAGTGTGGCCAAAAAGAATACATATACAATTCATTAGTTTTTTTCAATTTTAACATGGGATGCAAGTCCTCATGTTTTTATCTTCATTGATGATGAGTAATATAAGAGAAGACTCTTCTGTGTTTTACAGATTATTTATTTATCATTTTTATATTTTCTGAAACTGTGATGGATAACCAGTACAATGTATGAAAATTATAAATAAAATTATATAACACTAACTTTCATATATGGTATTCTCATACTTATAGCGAATATGCAAAAAATAGCTTAGATTTTTAATTTTTAATATTTTATAATCAGACAATTGTGTTAAATATAATGTTGATGTAATCTAATTCCGTGGATCTATTTTTACTGTAATTTTAATATGAAATTAATTTAATCACTATTTATTATTTAAACCTAATATGAAATCAATAAATGCTTTCAAATTATGTTGAGAAGCATTTTAATAATCTGATATGTGTTCTTACAACCATCAAATCAAACATTGAACCTGAAAAATGATTCAAGTAATTCACTTTTTTTTAATTGTTCGTAATCAAAACAATTATTACGAGAGTATCATATACTATATATGTATTTTAATTGTAGCTGTTAAGCACGGTGCTTTGTTTCTCCAAAAAAATTAAAAACTCAATTTTTGTTATTAAAAAATTTGATTTTAATTACTGTTTACCTTCCTTCATTGAAGAATTAATTGCTTAATCTTAGTATTACGTCTTATCTCCGTCTTATCCACATATTTACACAAGTTATTTCTGTCAAAATCCAATAGTCTACTCATCAATAATTCAGAAATAGAGTAATTTTCCCCACAACCTACGCCCTATAATCGAATCGAAGGCTTGAAACAAACAACTTAAGGCCCCGTCGAGCGCCAAATAATCGGTCCGAAATAGCTCCCATTCATAAAACGTAGCGTGTGTTCGTTTGTCGTTAATGGCGTTCTAAATTCGTTTTAAGTGTTGTGCATGTACTTGAGCCGCGTTTCATGAAACATGTCAAAGGACCATTAAACAAACGACCTGTTGACCCAGTGCCCTATTTCGGAACAACCCTAGTCAGAAACAAACCACGCACGTGCCACAGTCACCCGCATTTTGTTCATCTCCCTTCGATTTCCAGGAGAATAATATCATTCAGGGTGTTTGCTATGAAAATCCCCAAATAATTCTGGAGAGAAGGGTGTAATATAAATGTCTATAGTTGTCAGCAGCGTTCTTTAGGGCGAAGTTCGAGTTTGAACATGATAGAATTGATTTTTTTTTGTCATTTTAACATCTACCTGCATGTGTCATCAAAACAATTGTTCATAAAGTACAAAAAGATAATTCTAAAAACTGCGTCCAGCAATACATCACATCATAGATAAAAAGGATAAATGAAAAAGATAGAACGGATTTTCACTTATTAGTAGACCTTAAATAGGTCATTTTGATCTTAATTCTTCTGTTATGAGTTTGATGTAGCAACTTCCTTGCTAAAAATTAGGATCCTTAATCAACATGTATTTTACTTCTTAGTTTGCTTGAATACCTTATTTATGAAGGATGGTAAATATAAAATCTATTTTCAGTGTTCTTCATATTTTTTGGCCTTGTGTATTCTGAAGTTTATAATCTGAATATTATTGCATTTACATTTCGTGTACAAGTTAAATGCAACTTCAATTTTTGAAACTATTGCAATTATTGTTGAGCATGCAATAATTAAGAACTTCAACGCCGGAATATTAAGGGGGTATTCTAGTGTAGAAATTCAAAAAAATCGATTTTTTTTTATTTTATATTTTCAAAATTCAAGTATCTAAGAATATGGGTACGAGAAGGTTTTTGAAAAGTTGAATTATTTTCGGAGATATAGGCATTTTACTGACTCGGTCTCCATACTGGTTTGGTTTCACGCAAAACTTTAAATGCGTTTTTCTCAGAACAGACTTTTTCAGTACTGTTGACACGATTTCTAGAGTTTTAATCGACCGATTTACTTGAAATGTTCAGAGAGTCTTGTTTATAGAGCTATCTATAGCCCGAACTAGGATTATCCCCAAATTCCAATGTTTACTATTTTTAAAAAGAAAGAGAAATTCAAAAAAAAAAAAACAGTAAAAAAACACTTTTGTTTCAAACAGTCGCCAAATTGTAAAAAGAAAATCTTTGTATTTTTGCATTTCCGATGGCAAGGAGGGCTGAAATCATGTCAAGACTGAGGAGCCAATTTTTTGAGACTTCCCACTGCCAGTTCCTTTAATTTTCAACTTTTTTATTTTTTATTTTTTGTTTTGTATTAATAATATTAATAAACAAGTGGTAAAATGGATAGTAAAAAATTCATTGCTATCTTTCATGACACTTTAAAAATGACCTAATATTCATCGCACTACACTAGAAAATCCCCTTAAGCACATTCTAAAAAGTGTGCTCAATGTGCTCCTCCCAGTTTTAATAATTTATTAAGCTTCAGTATTCACCGCAATTTTCCACCTTCATAGATAATGATTGCGAGTTGCACGTGGCATATATCATTATAACAAACTTATTTAATTTAAATATCTATTTATACGATTTCGTTTTATGTGCCATTACCATAATTCCCTCTAAAGACCTGAGTTCATTCACTGAGCCCGAGCGCATGGCAAACTTTATTTCTGGGGAATTTTCCGACATTTGGGTCAACAAGGGCGCGTGCAGAATACGAATGGAAAACACCTTTTATACGCAGTTTATTTTTACAGTACCTCAAATATGAAATTGGAAATTGATATAAATGGAATAAATCCGTTTTTTAAATAGGGCTTGAAATGCTTTCTGTAATATATTAATTAATAATATATTTATTTTAGAAGCAAAATAAATTAATTGCGGATGGAATCTTGTTATCAAATATTTATTATGTATTCTATTTTAATCATAAGAATACTGGTAGATGCATCGGTTCATTTATTATTTGCATAAGGCAAAATAGAATAATATTTTAGAGCTAAGATTATCTAAATTACTTGGTTAAACTTTTCTAGATTCTTTTGTCGATTTCGATCGGTTATGTTTCTAATTATATTTATAGTCTTCTAATTATTCTTTTTAGTGGAAAATTGAATTGTCGTTAATAGAAAAACAGTATTTTTTCAAATAAACTATCTTAGTAACGAAATAAAAATCTAAAATCTAAGTGATTCTTAACTATTTATGACCGCTGAATTGCATTCATTAAAAACAATTATTATATATATATATATATATATATATATATATATAATACTGTACAATATTCCCTTTTTTATTATTTTCTCCCGGCTTTTGCTGAATGAAAATGATCCAGTTTTGGCCTCGGAAAACTGGAGCGAGGCGTTTACGATCATCCTGATTTTTCACCCTCCAAACTCTAGGTCACTGGGATATATCGTAGGT
>NW_020537646.1:20915136-20934638 GCF_003426905.1 Ctenocephalides felis | reverse complement strand
ATATTTACGAGCAATGCCTAAGAAGACCTCCAATGAATCTTCTCAGTTTACAATTATATGATAATATTATATAGACCTAATCTAAGGCTAAGTCTAAAGGCCATTGTCGTTTCAATCTCCTTATGACAAAAGGTTGAGTAATGTCAACTATTGATGGGTTCGAATGTGAGTCCAGTTTGCGTTTGTATTTTTCCTTGAATGTTTGAACGTTAATTGCGCCGATTTTCATGTTGAGGTCGCTGTGAATGGTTTCATTGTCACGTACCACGGAGAATTAAGAATTGTACGTAAAATTTTTGACTGAGTTCTCTGCATTATAGCTATATTTAATTCGTAAGCACATCCCCAGAGCTCAATTTCGTAGGTCCAGATTGGTTAATAATTGATTTATATAGCAGCAGCTTATTTTCAACAGAGAGCTTAGACTTTTTACGCAGTAGCCAATCAAATTCTTTCATTTGATCATTATTTGCTGCTTTTTTTGTTTATGTGGGCTTTCCAAGTAAGTTTGCTGTCTAAATGGAGACCAAGATATTTCACTATGTTCTGTTTCGGAATCTGGACGTTCTTTAAATAAATTGGAGGACACGTACCCCTCGTTGTTTTGAATTTTAACTAGTACCTATACTTTATTTAATTGAAATAGCTTATTAAAATTTAGTACTGGTAACACTAGTCAAATATTCTACTCCAGTTTATAGCTCCGGAAGTAGTCATAATTAACTAGATCTGATGAACCTAAGATATATTTACTTATCTTCATATTTTAGCGATTATTTCCACAATAGAAATGATAGTTATTATTATATGCAATAAAACATTTATAAGTCTCATATCCCTATACATTTATTTTACTTAGTCTTTTCCTTTTTTTTCTTGCCATAGACAAAAAGCTTCTATGATTTCTTCTGATGTTTGAAGTTCTGACACTCGTCAGTTGTCACACAATATTAAGTGCCTTGGATCAATTTTAATTAAAGATCTCTATTAGTCATGCGTTGTCGTTATCTCACCGGATGCTTTTTTAAGAACACAACCCTCACCATATTGTCGACTTACCACTTTTGTCGCACCGTATAATCGTCCGCATGTATAATTATGATTAAAAAACAGTTTGATGAGCTTTTTTTAAAATAAATTACCTATGCACAACGTGTATCATAAGATATTGTATTGGCTCGTCTCAGTCGCCATTAGAAGACTGACAGAGTCCGGTTAGCTCCGGAAGTTGATAATTTCGGTACGGGACGGCGCGCGAGCCGATCGCGTTCTCACGCTCCGTGCCGCTGCCTGTTTTATTGTCGCCGCCGTCATAGTCGGTAGGACTCGTTTTATTCATTTGTTGCTTTTCTTCTTGTTATTATTGCCCGGATATATATTTATTTTTTTATCTTGTAATAATTCTAATTATACGCGCCGGGATTAAATGATTCCGGAGCGGCGGTAATCGGACTGCTCGTGGTTTTTTGCACGTGGTTTTTCTTCGTTATGGGAAAATGGAAGTATTCGGAATGTGATCAAATTGGTTTTATTTATTTGAGTGATTTGTTAAGCAATGTATTATATATTACGCCAACGCTGCTATTGGTATTAACTTGAACATTAGTCAAAATAATATTTTAAGTATTTTATACTTATGGATTTTTTTATGTATCAATCAAGTTATGTGTTGTTAAATTTGAGGGTTTTGGTCTATATGCATTAGTAAAATATCATAAAATTTTCGAATTGGATTCAAAATTATTTTAAATTATATTTATATTTACATAAATTTGTTAAAATAAATAATTTAAGAATCTATTGAAATAAACACTTTTATGTTAGACATTTAGGAGCCAATTTTTGGATAAAATACACCGTAACAACGCTTGTTGCCACAACTAAGCTTGTTGCAACTAAGCTTCTTTTTTCATGTAGATTTTTATAAACACTGGCGTTTTACAACATAAGTTTACGTATGTGTTATCATGACACATCAGAAAAATGCAGTTTGAATTTTTTTGACGTTTGTGCGTTTTCTTTGACAGTTTTTACTACGAATATATATGAAGAACGAAGCGTAGCATAGAGTTGTTATGTCTATTTTATTCGAAAATTGGTCCCTTATTTTTATAACATGTATTTAAGCAGGTTGTCCTAATAATTTAATTTTGTTATCTCTCATAGAATCTTTACTAGAATAGAAGTCGCTTCTGACTGACTTCATTTATACTAAGGTAATCATACGTCCCGGTTTGGCCGTTTCCTAAAAGCAAAATTTGTCCCATATTCAGATTATTTGTCCCGGATTGTCCCAGGTTTTCGTAGCGTATAGGGCTAAATTGATTCTTCGCTCTTACTCGATATTAAAATTACAACTACCCATCAAATATCTGAAAATATTATGTACAGCTAGTATGCTATATCTAAAAGGCGGGTTAAAAGTAAGGTGACCATATTTTTTGAAGTCAAAACCGGGACGCTATTTAAAATACAATTAAAAACAGGTTTTATTTATATAAATCAATTTTTTTATTAGAATTGCAGACTTTTAGTAAGAACTTTATTATTCGATTATATGTCATACTTTTTTATATATGATATTCATATCGTTTCGCATTTGAGCATTATATATAATACTATACAATATTCTTCAAGATTAATTTGAAAGAATTAGCGTCTGTTCATTTTTTTCATACTTTTCGTTAATTTTCGTATTAGTTTTCGAAAAAATCGGGACAATCCGGGAAAAAAGAGAAAAGATCCGGGACAAATATTGCTGCTAGAAAAACCCGGGACACAAGGTGAAATCCGGGACTGTCCCGGCCAAACCGAGACGTATGGTCACCTTAGTTAAAAGCCTCTCACATTCATAATTTTGATATTTATTTTGAATTTTACAAAAATTATGAAAATGAACATCTAGACTGCCTGGAATAATGCAAATGAATGTGCTAATTATTTTTATATAATGATGAAAAAAATTTAACATTTTATAATTTTATAATAAGTTTGGAAGCTGAGAAAAGAAATAGATCCAAGAAAATAAGATAAAATATAACATATAATCAAATAATAGAGGTTTTAATCAGTAATTCTGATTTTATAAAATTACTCATTTAAAAAATGCAGATTTTAATTGAATTCTTAAATAGTATTTATTTTATAATCATATTTTTTTTAGCATTCACCCCTTCCCCCCATCCCGAATTAGCATAATTTAAAATTACCGTCTCCGTTTTGACTTTAAAAAATATGGTCACCCTATTTATACACATTTTGCAAATTTATGCACAATTTGCAAATTACATCTTTGTTTAATTTCTATATCTCTAATTTTAGTCTCCAAATAATACAAAGTTTAAGAATCATGATTTGGAGGTCGTTATCAATCGCGTCTTTAACTACAATGTAATGATATAACAGTTGATTTCATAAATTGAACAGCGTCAATGATTATTATTATAAATAGTTTCGTGACTGCTATATAAACTGTTTGTAATAATACTTGGCATCAAAATAAACTTCTCAAGGGCATTTTTGATACACTTTAGATAAATACTTTCATTGCCAGCACCCATTCGACTTGGTTATAATACATTTCTTTATTATTTAATATTTCCGTTGCCGTATCTCGTTAAATTGAGTAATTAATTACATATAATCAATTTCTTTATCTTCCTTTCTTACAACACAGCATCCTACTGCCAGAGTCCATGTGTTGTTAATTAATTCTATGATTAAAAAGCTTCTGAGTCGCTTCCTATCGGATATAAGATGTAAAAGAAATTAAAAATAAAAACTGTTTTAAAGATCGTACGCCGATCTCTGTGAATGAATGGTGGTTTGTCATGACATGAACAGGTTCCTGATAATTAATAGACCGAAATTGTACATTTATAATTCTGAAACGTTGCTGGCAATTACTATTTGAGGCAATTCATATTTTGATCGCATCAAGACTAATTGAAATTTAAAACTTTAAGGCTCTTTTTTATCAGTCATGGCGCTCTCTGACTTTGAAGTAAAAGTCTCTGATTTATTAATTCATGCCCACTGTACAATTCTGCAGATGCATTTACTTATTAATTTCCCGTAGTGTAAGTTATTGTAGTGGGCCGAAAATCGAAATTGAAAATTTTTACATTTCTCGACGTTTTGAAGGTTTCTGAACATTTTGGCATACTTCAGAAAAAATGGATGTGTGTGTGTGTGTATGTATGTATGTATGGATACAAATTTCCAATCACGTTTTCGGGCGCACGGATCAAGCGATTTGAATGGTTCAAAAAACATTCGATTCCTATTGATAGGGAGATATGCTGATTAGTTTTTGACAAAGGCAGGCCCAGCCATTTTGAAGATACGGAGCTAAATGTGTAAAAAATGACAGTTTTTGAGAGAACTAAGCGTCCGATTTAAATGATTCAAAGAACTTTTTGCTCGTTTTAACAAAATAATTGATTTTGGAAAAAAAATGTTTGTTTCAATTTTCTTTTTCATTTTTTTTTCAAGAATTTTTTTTTGTATATCGAAAATAATTCAGATTTTATTTTTAATTCTGACTGTAGTTCTAATATACTTTAAACAAATAATTTCAAGTTTGCAATTCAGTTTATATAATTCTTATAAATATTAGACAATGTTACAATATTAATAATAATCTATTTGAAAACATTCAATATTCTTCGAACATTTCGTTAGGGTAGAAGAAGTTCCAGCAATTTGCCTTAAGGCACGATGTCATACACTCCATTAGTTTTATTCATCGAAATAACTCACGCATGTCAATTCATTATCTTCTGTTTGAGGATATTTTGTTAAATGAACGACAGATTCTTATTGAAACATTGCATTCGAATATTTTAATTATTGAAAATATTTTCAAGAATTATTATTTATCATGCAAATGGTTTGATATGTATAACTCATGCATAAAAAATTATAAATATATCATATTCAATGAGTAGTTCCAAATTCCATACCCGCCTCGGACAGTAGTGACACGGTTTTCTCTTGAAAATATAATAAGCAATATATTTCCAAGTGAAAATAGCTTTACAGGTCATTGCTGCATCAATAAAAATGCATCACAATTATAGAAATTGTGATAATAAAAAAATTATTGGAGTTGGGACAACCGTTTGTTTACCATCCATAATGCTTTGTCGCAAAGAAGTCATCAAAACAGCTTATAGGACATTTATTAAGATCTGATTACTCTTAATATTTTATAAAAAAAATCTTAAATATACAGTAATACAGTAATTATACATTATATAAAATTTAAATGTGATTAAAAAAGATTTTTTTTATAATACTTATTTTTTTAGTTTTTCCAATCCGTAGCAGGATGGTTCAATGTTTTATATAAACGTTCAAGAAAACAACTGTTTACGTTAATCATTATTCAGGATATAGTTTTAAACTAAAATTGTTTCATTTTATAAAATAACATTCAATCTTCAAAAAAATATCCATTTCCCATATTTCAAGGCGTTCCCATAGCCCGGAACATATTTATATAATATATCAATTTTCTTAATAACAAAAATACATGTTTTCTTTAGCCGAGGAGATGTGTTTGGGCATCCGGTGTCACAACATTTCGCCGTCTTGTACCATCCTCTCCTCTCGCATTGATTTCATTTTCAGATTTACGATATTTGTTGTATTATGCTTTTCATTCAGACGTTTTTTACGCATCGTGATCAGCTGAACTCCAAGACGGATTTTTATAAAATAAATAATGTTCCCCTTCGGAATTAACAGATTTACAATCAGGTCGTGGGAATACGTTTTTTATTGTGTGAGCTTTTCATTAAAAGTGTCTTATGCGAATTTTTATACTGCTGCGAAATATGTGCTTCTTTTGTAAGAAGATTGTATTTTATGATAAAATAATAATAAAAATCTGATAATTATCTCTTGTTAACAATATGAAGGATCGATCCAAATGTTACACATTTAAATCTAATTTAGCATTCATTTTCTTCAAATTACAGTAAAATTGACAGCAATACAATATTATTTATAGGTTCTTTGAATGCACGTTTATATATGTATTTTAATAGCAAAATCTTTGATTTTGAAACGTATGAATAAATAAATGGTAGCTTATGAATTAGGGTAAAAATTATTTTTTGGGGTTATCATCGTCATCAAATTTTAATTAGATAATATTATTATATACATTTAATTGCATAATTTATTTTCAATCTAATCAAATGTAGAAACCAATGGGTATCGATTGGGCAAGGATCTTTTAAATTAGTCTTTAATTTTACAAACGTTTTGACAAAAATTGTATGTCATCATTAGTGAATATTAGTTTGGAGAGTTTCATCAATATATGTTCACAATGTTCATTGTTCGCATTACACGAATTTTTCATTAGCAAAAAAAGTTTAAAGAGTGTTTTTAAATACTGAAGAGCAGTGTAAATAAAAAAATAAAAAATATTTTTGCAAGAGAACTGGTGTCTCTGGACAGGCCCGAGACGGTATTATTACCATATGCATCTGGCTACCATTCATTTAGTGAATAATTTTGATATCCTAACATTAGATAAATATTTTTTTATTATCTCTTTTATTTACAACTGTCCAGTAAAGGACATTCAATAAATTTGATGAATTTACAATAGTCGGCCGAAAAGGGACATTGTATACTACAAGGGCATGTTGAAAAAAACAACTCAGTTGTTGTTTTTCCATTTGATATAAAATTCACAATATTTTATTGATAATTATATAATTTTAACTATTTACTTATTAAATAATTTCTTATGAATAATGATTAAGTTATTTCCATTTTTTATCAGGAGAGTTGATGGCTTAAATCGAGTGGCGCTTTTCTTTTCAATCTTTTTGGATAGTTCTCTGTTATCAAGGAGTTTGCTAATGAATTTGGGTGACTGATTATCTTGTTTTTATACTTGTGTGCTGTTTTTGTTATTACTTTATTTATGGTAGGTGTATTCGTGTCGACATGAATCAACCAGTTGGGAACATATTTTGGAGCTCTTAAGACAATTTTCAAAAATTTGTTTTGAAATATCTGTATTATTTTTATATTATTCTTATGAGCACTGCCCCACAATTGTATACCATAGCACCAAATTGGTTTGAATAAAGAATTATATAAAAATAACTTATTGGATTTAGTCCCTAGTGACCAGGAAAGCTTTTTGGTTTTTATCTCAAGCTGATGTCTCTTTTTTTATATGAGTTCGCCAATTAAGTTTTCTATCGAGGTATATGCCGAGATATTTTACATTAGATAAATATAACAACATTAAGACACCATAGTATTAGGATGTTCATTATTGTAATAAATAAATGTGTAATGATTGTTCTGCGTCTATAAAATGTCGAATGAATGAAGGCTGGCCGAAAGGTATGGATTTAAAATGTACTTATTAACGATTTATACAATTTTCATTGATGTGTAACGCCCGATGATTTTAACTCCACTCATATATTTTAAATTCAAGACTTTACATGAACCTATATGTATGTACCTATATATAAATATCGCATTTAGTCGTCTCCAATTTATCATTGAATGAGCATAAAGTTTAACCTTTAAATCTGTCAGTCGTACTGCACGAAAGTGATTAAGTTTTCAAAAGTTGTCTCTCTTACGAGTTGCTAAGTTTTTAATGGTGTCACTTCTGCTGTATATGTCACCTTATTTGTTTATAAGTTCCCACGTGTGAACCGGAAATGGATTAGAGTGCCGGTTCTAAAGTGAGAAATATTCTGTTATTTTTATTAGAGACAAAAAAGAACTTGTCTTCGAGGCATATGTAGATGAATTTTTGAAAAGATTCTATATTGGTATTGCAGTCGTTGAGAATCTCCAAAACCTAAATGATAAATGACAATTTTACTGATAAACTTATTGACTGGTATGTAATTATTGCATACGTAAAGCTGTAAAAACCGTGCTGAATTGGATAATTTACACATCAGCATTTGATTGAAAAAGTTCTAATCATTATTAATATAGACACAAGTATCGGCAAACAAATTCATTGCTTTGTTTCTGAACTTTTAGTGCAGTAAACGGAGAGGAAAAAGGGTATAACCTCTGAATTTTTTTACTGTGCTCCGAATTGAATGAAATTTTGGAATTAGGTTCATCTTACCCTCAAGTTCAAAAGTGAGAACAATTCGGGTTGCGCCATCACCCCCCGGGGGGATGACACCCCTTCTCAATTGTGTAATTACATTTTTTCAAAATAACGTCGGAAATCTTTTATAGTTTTTCAAAAAAACTAATACTTTTCATGTTACTGGCCACTAAAGATTCATATATTTTTGGCGTTTTTCTTCGTTTTTTTAGCAAATATCTCCTAAAATATACATTTTAACGAAAATCATGTAATGAACAAAATAATGTCAATAAAAATTAAATTGTTTTCACTTGAGGGTAAGATGAACCTAATTTCAGAATTTCATTCAATTCAGAGCACAGTAAAAAAAATTCAGACCCAAAACGCTCCGTTTACTACACTATTTATGCAAATGGTGATTAAATACTTACTAACCCAAATATTTTATTAATCTGGCTTATTTATTTAGCTCGCAGTTTATTGTTTTTAAATCTACCTGATTATGCTAACTGAAATAAAATAGCAGCTTGTTACGATTTTTAGCATAATCTAAAATTCTAAATCATTATATTCACAAATTCTATTACAAGATTTTCATAAAAATTGATGCAAAATAGTATATTGGTTAAAGAAGTTTACCAACTTTATTAACAAAGAAGAACAGTTTTTATAATTATTTGTACAATCTTGGTCTGGTACCCAATGTGGCTTGGTCTACGTGAAATAGCAGTCACTAATTCTGGATTCGAACCCAAAATTCAGTCAGCTTGATATCAAGCAGTATGACATCAGATTTTGACTTGAAATTATATATCTTAAATATAATATCAATTGAAGGTTGGCTTTCAGGAGCATTGCTGCTGAATAATAAACAGTTCAGAATACTGTTCACTTATATTGCAAAATATTTCAACTAGGACAGGGCTACTAGTGGGTTTCTTTCTAAAACAGCTATCCTAATTCATATAAAAATGAAAAAAAGTGTGCAATTAGTGCTGTAAATACACAATTCAAATCCAGAAGCTAACAGAAAACATTACTTTTTATAAATAAGTTCTCTTCTCTTTATCAATTTAAATTATTACCTTTATTGGATTATACAGACGTATCAGCGGCTATATTGTTTTATTTTCTGTGCTGATTACAATGTCAATTATCCGTGAATTAATAATGTGATATGTATATGAGCCGTTTCACATCTATTTACCCAATCGATATTGGTTGATGGCATTGAATCGTACCTTTCGCGATTTGCGAACGATGCGCTGGTGTTTGTAAATAATAACACACCTGTACTAGAGAACGAAAGTAGGCGAAGGGCGATGTTTTCTGTTTGATTACACGCATGTACTTTTAGATTAGGAATGTGTAAATGTTTTACTCAGATTATACTTAACTAATACTTATTATACTAATACTAATTATACTTGCTAAATTTAATAAAAAAAAATTCTGCGTGCATTTTGCAAACTATTTTGTATTTGCATCCTCTGACTATGAGTTAATCATCTTTCATAAGACTTGATTTTTTTTCAATTAATCATTTTATTGTTATGACATCTACGTGAGTCGTAAAATGAATTATCTTCTTATTTACTAAAATCTAGTTATTAAAAACATATTAAAATAAAAAGTGACTACAAATCTCTATACTTACAATTATAACTATATGGCGAAGAAGTACTATATTCTACGAGGTTTTGAATATTTTAGGTTTTAATTAAGTTAAATTAAATTAAGCATCATATTTTCAATAACACGTTAAGATCTTGAAGATCTTAGGTTAAGACCATCTTATTAAGTAGAATTGTGAAGTATATGGCATTTTAATGAAATTTTTTATTTCATTATCAATTTATCATAGTTTATTAATGAAAATGACTATATTCAAACTGTAACTATGTTTTAAACATAATTTTTAACAAGAAAACACGTATAATAAACAACAAATATTTCTATAATTTTTTTTATTAAATCATATTGTTTAAAATCTCCATATTAAATAAAAGGCCAATAAGGTTGAACAACAGAAGTATGTGGTACGTTCGAAGTTTGGTTGATTAATTACATTACCAAATTACTAATTATTTATGCAGGAAATATTACTTTAAACGATTTTTTATATTCATATTTTTTATTCTTTATTTTTCAACCTATGCCTTATGCATTTATGTTGACTGAATCATATTACCGAAGCCGCAAATCAGGTTTCCACAAAGCCGGTCGCTGTATCTCACCCAAAGTCAATATAATATCTCCTCCGTATAGCCGCCGAGCCTAGTAATCATAATTGCAATCGTAATCGTGCATGCAATAGACATTATGAATCTGCATAATACGACGCAAATATGGTAATAAATGACAGCAAATATTTATGCCATTGTTTCCATTGAGTGATTTTGATGAAATTATTAACCAATGAGTTTTTCACATATTTACTAGAAATCGTTTGGAACTGTCTGATGCTGGTGCAGTTTCTTTCTGCACTTTCTCTACAATTACTTACTAATCGCATACTCAAATAAGGTCGATTTTCTACGTTTCTAATTTTCTCATTCTCATCTTTATTACTTCTTTCTGATATATTGTCATGAATAGACAATTGCAATTATTTTGTATGGGTAATATGTATATGTTTTATTTCTTTGCAGTTTGTAGATCTGGGTATTGTTACATCGATAGAGAGCAATCACAAGCAAGTTGAATCTGCTCGCAAAGGTCTTGAGGTTTGCGTTAAAATTGAACCGATTCCAGGTGAAGCACCTAAGATGTTTGGTCGACACTTTGATGAAACGGATTTCCTTGTGAGCAAGGTAAGTCTAAATAATTATTTTATTTATTCGATTAAAACAAAAACTTGGAATTTTAGCACATCTCCATGTATTGGTCTCAGTAATGTAACAAATTCTGATTTTCTTTACATATCTACATGAGCCTTTATATTGCATTAATTTATCAATTTTCTAAAAATTTGAACAAATTCCATAATAAGCGTTTTTTAATATTTTTATTATGCGGTGTGTTTATACAAAATAATGAGCAAAGTTTCTCAACGACATACATGAAGAAAATGAACAGTATCTACTAGGTGATAATATAATGTAAAATAATATAATGTAAAAGAAAAATAATATAACAGTAAAGAACAGGAAAATAATATAAAAATAACTAGAAGGTAAAGGCCGTTGTGTTGTACAATATAATTATAAAATAAGTTATTCATTTATTGTTGTGTGTAAATTAATGCGAATCCTGAGCCACTATATATATTTTATGCAGACCATAGCAATATTTTCGATTGTGTAAAAAAATCATTTGTCCATTTTCTTCTCTAAATGCCCGTCTGTCTGACCGTTATAAGCATTTTGGATTATAAAGGGTACCGGATTAAGTAAAATCGGGTCTGTAAGTAAATCCGTATAGGATTTTAAAATTCTTCCTCGTGCTCTCTTTGTAATTTAACACCAATACGACAGATGTCCACCCAGATGGTCAAAAGATTGTTCACTGAGGTAGAAAAAACTTGCGTGGACGTTCAATAAGTATTTCTTCTGAACACCTATAAGCGCCCTCGCAAAATCAATTTCTAAAGCAAAATACTATTGCAAATCGTCATTTCTTGAATGTAAAGACAGCTGTGCAAATCTCATATGGTACTCAAAACGTTCTTCCTACGCTATATCGCATATTGGTTTTTATTTCTGAAATCACTTGCGTATTTTATTTATATGCGTTTATTTATTTCAATGCAACATAGTTGGTATAATTAAGCAAGGTAATAGTTATTTATTACATTTATGTTATATTCGATATTTTCTAGAAATGCGACATATATTTGAGATCTCAGATTGTTCCTACTTATACATTTTTTTAATGTTGAGATATACGAGGTGTGTTCAAAAAGTACCCGGAATTACTAATAATTAAATTTCGCGGGTCTGGAGTGTCTGATTGTCAAAAATTTTTTTTTATTGTGTTGGTATACATGCCCCTAAAGTATGATGAAATTTTCAGCTATATTCACTGTTTACTTTGTCTGTGGTAGTCGCTAAGGTTCGACGTGTTTTTCTGAGCTCGGCGATTTTTACAATGGAACAATTGAAAAGTCAAAGAATTTGTATTAAATTTTGCGTAAAAAATGAAATAAAGTGTTGCAAAGTGCAAAAATTCACCAGATATGGCTCCGTGTGACTTTTTCCTATTCCCAAAGTTGAAGAGACCCATGAAAGGACGGCGGTTTTCCTCGATTGAAGAAAATCGCTGAGAGTGCTCAAGGACATATCAAAAAGTGAATATCAAGGGTGCTTCGAAAATTGGAAAAAACGCTGGCATAAGTGTATTATATCTGGGGGGGACTACTTTGAACGGGACCACATTAATGTAGACGAATAAATAAATATTTTTTTGAAAAAACGAAAATTCCGGGTACTTTTTGAACAGACTTCGTATACTGCTAATGAAAATTGTAACATTATTAACTTCCCGTACGTAGAGTAAGTTATAGTAATCGCAAAAAAAACGAAAATGAAAATTTTTATATATCTTTACGTTTCAGAGGTTTCTGAATATTTTGGCATACCTTAGAAAAAAATCGATGTATGTGTGTGTGCGTGCGTGTGTGTATGTGTGTTCAGATACAAACTTTCGTCGACGATTTCGGGAATACGGATAAAACGATTTGAATAATTCAAAAAACATTCGATTTGTATTGATAAGGAGACGTGCTGATTAGTTTTTGGCGAAGGCAGGTCTAGCCGTTCCGAAGATATGGGGCAAAAAGTGCCAAAAACGGTAACTCAGTTTTTAAGAGAACGGAGCGTCCGATTTCAATAATTCAAAAAACATTTTACTTGTATTAACAAGATGAAGAACTGATCAATGAAGGCAGGTCTAGCGGTTTCGGAGATCTAGTGAAAAAAGTAAATAAAAATGCCATCTGGCGGTCAAAAATGATCTAATGTCTAATACATATGCACATCAAATTACCAGATATTTTATAGAGATTTTAATAATAAGTATAAATTTTGTTTACATTTCTATGGGTTTCGTACCAATGCTTATCCGTTAGATGGCGGCGAGGCGCTTACGCGCTTCGATATTTCGTCTCTATGCAGTTAAAGCAATCGTACTGCTTTGAAAAAAAGTTCAGAATTTTCAAAGTATTTCAAAATACTATTACTAAATATTTTTTTCAAAAAGAGTAAATTTTTGTCAAAAATTTATAGTTTCTCAAAAATCTAATTTTTCAGAGTAAACTTTTTTCAAAAATATTGATCTTTAAAAAAAAATTTTTTTTGGTACGGGAAGTTCCAGCAATTTGCCTTAAGGCACGATGCCATGCGTCCCACTAGTTTTGAAATTAATATTTCTTGAGATAAAGATGTATTAATGATGTAACTATTCCTTTGCTTTGTGTAATTTACCTCGTCTTTGGGGTAAGTTGTGACTTCTACCGGTGCAAGTAGTATAACGGCAATAATTTCTTTTAATATCGTTTAAGATTCTACTCAAAAACGACTGTTACTACTTGCTTGTCTTGATTCCTTATTTACTTTTAATATTTTTCTGAAAGTAATTCTATGATAATTTTTCTGAGGACACGTATTTTACCGAAAAAGTGTTCTGCCAAGGTCCCCTATTCACTTTTTATGTTTTATTTTATTATTTTTATTTATTTTTTATATCTATGATAATTTCTCTGAGGACAAGTATTCTGCCGTATTTTTTATCAAGCATATACTATTTGAATTACGCACATTTTTCCATATGCGATTGTATCACTCTAATCGCAAAACCATGGGTGAGCTCACGTTTGTAAAACGGATCAAGTATGTGTGAATATTTTGTTTGCGATGAATGAGGTAAAAAAAGACGGGCTCACTATAGGTCAATATGAAAGACAGAGAGCGAAAAAAATTGAATGGCCTTATTTTGAATAAAGAAAACTGCTTAGCTGAATGAATGGACGCACGCGCAACTTTTGAATGGCACATACATACGTACGTTAGCAAATTCAACACATATTCTCGAACGTAGTATTTGTCGATATTTCTATATATATCAAAAGTGCTAAACTTCGACCAGCTGATCGTGTAGAGAGAATCGATTTCTATAAATGACTTCTTAGAATTATTACATTCTTATTTATTTAAATATATGTACAACATAGTAATGTTATTTTAGCAAACAAATATTTATTATTGCCTATTGATAACGGAAGTACATCTTGATGCAGTAGTTATGTTAGTCCTTATCCTTACTTTCAGGGTCACCAATCAGGAACCATAAAAAAGTAGTAGAATATATGTCATCCCAGTGAATTAGTGGTTAAGTCATTTTGCACTATTTTGCAAAGCTTGATTTCAAAGTTCTATTACTCGTCGAACTGAATTTCGCGTTTTTGAAATTAATGATTTAAATTTTATATAAAGTGCTTCATTAACTTTTGTTCCTAATCAATAATTTTTAAATTTAATAACTATCAGAGAAATAGCTAATACCGCGATTCAAAACATTTTTGCCAAAATTTGGCTTACCCACTTATTGACTGGAATGGCAGATATATTATTATTGAACCTTTTTTATTATTATTTGAAAAGCGAGTCTTATAAACTATTGAAATTTGTTTTAACTATCTACGTCGATTTTATAGATGACAATCCAAACAGTTGTGAATAATTTTTATTGTTTTATCTATCTCTAATGTGAAGAATTGTTTTTGTTTTATTACAATTTCTATAATAGTGATGAATTTTTTATTAATGCAGCAAGTAAGGCTTACTCGTAAGTAAGTGGCTAGAGAAGCTGGACCTGAATCAGAGAAAACTGATGCCTAGCAGTAGTGACATTGGCTTTCACTTGAAAATATATATAGCAATATATTCATTCTGCATTGCTGCATCAATAACATATTCGTCATATTACAGAAATTGTAATAATAAAATTTATCACACAGAGATGGGACAACTGGTTGAGTTGCCAAAACCGGCGTAGTATTAACTCAAATTAGCCCAGCAACTTATATCTTAAGTTGTGATTGCTGTTCCAAACAATAAAAAGAAAATATTTCTAAGTGAAAACCGATGTCAGTAATGTTTGACATCAGTCTGTCCAAGGAGGGTATCGAACCTGGGTTTTTGGATATTTTAATGAATTCAGTTTCAACGTACCATACAATATTTGCTTAGTTTACTACGTAATGAATTTTGTGCTCAAATTTTGTATATTTTGTGGGCAAAAAATGTGTTAGCGAATCTTACAGCCCTAACAGAGTTGGCACATGATGTTTTTCATTCAAATTGACTTCACAATTTTTAATAGGAATATTATTATAAACATTTTGAGAGACACTGCCAAATAACACATTGTGCACAATTGCTGAGTAAATACAATGTACTAGTCTATGAATGGGATTATGCGATTACACAATGGCAAATAGCGTTGTTAATATAGAATATGTAGTCGTGTTTAGATACCGAGTCAATATGCGTGCTCACGCGTACTGATTCTGGATGAGTTATATGAATTAAATAAAAATAAAATATTACAAAAGTATCTATCGAATTCTACTAATTCTCTACTCGACGATGAAAGCACGCGCGTAGTGCCTTATAACTTGTTTGAATACAGATATTGTTCATCACTCTTGTTGCGAATTCAGGGATTATTTCATTCAAAGTATGTCATTTTTTCACTATCTTGTAGTAGAGATAAAACAAATCTGATTAAAATACCTACAAGCACTATGGTTTATATTAAATGTTCATATATTAATTGAACGATCCTAGTGTAGAAGAGGGTTATGTAAAATTTTTGTTATACATCTCTTTCTTGATTGGCAATAAAACTATGCAAAAAAACATTTCTTTCATCTTTTGATTTCATTTTAATTCATTTAATTGAGTTCCTTGTTTATTATTTCTAAGGCGTCTTTCAATTGTTACCATTTTACCATGATGTGTAGATTTGATGGATGTCCTAAATATTTAAATTCCTAATTTCATGCCAGCTGTCAACTATTTTGTGGCAATTAAATTTTTAATCATTTCACTGGTGAGTTAAATTTTAAATTTCCATAAATTTCAAATATTAACCTTACAATTGTGAATGTAGAAAAGAGTTGTGAGAAATTGTACTGATCGGTTGAAAGTGAAATTTTGTTGATAATTTTTTTCGTCGTGTAGATTCCTTCCTTCAAGTCATTCTTTTCAATAATACGAATCAAGTTTTCGAATATTTTCATTTTATCTAAATTTTCTACTTGCAATATTGTAATCTGTATAGTATTGATTTTATAAATGTACGTTCCCCATTTTATGTCCGTTTTTGCCCTAATTTGACCGAATCGTTTATTTATATCAATTAATCAAAGTTCATGGAGGTGTGAAAGTATCTTGATATTTTCAAAACACTGTTCTTTCTATATTACATACCAATAATCTTATTCGCTCGATGTGATCCCACACAATCTATAACAGATTTGATTTTGCAATGCTATTTTGCATATTGTATTGAAAACGATCGATAAGTATAGGACATCATAATGCATTATCTGCTCGCTATTTCGCAAATAACAGTTTTACATACGAATGTTCTTTATGATTTGGAAAGAATATCAAGATATAAGCTGGTTTATAAATAATTTGTGGAAATATAACAAGGCATTTCATATTCATGGCATATAACCATTCTGAGATATCATCATCGGTACTTGAAAAACTCAACGCGTCAATTCTCTTACGAAGACTTCATATAATTTTAAACATTTCGTGCATATAGAATACACATTCCTATTCTTATATATATATATATATTATATATATATATATATATAAGCAAGTATATACAATTTGTGTATATACATAAATATTCTGTAATTTACTGTAAAGTGTATAAATATTCTGTAATTATTAAAAATTAGTGAAGATCATTTTAAGAACTCGATATCAGCATTTTTTGCAGTTGATTGAAGAATTTTTTAATTTTTAAATTAACGTTCATTAGGATGAAACGAGAAAATATTTTGATATTCTTGTTTTTAAATTTAGCAAATATAACAGCTAAAATTTACTCAATACCTACATATTATTTGTGTATTCGACAATTCTATTTTTATCTTGATAATATTTTATTCGTAAATCTCCTTTTCGATTTGGAATAGTTTTCATTCGTAAAAAGTAATAAACATGTGCAAATGAACCATTGTTATTTCAGATACACATATATAAGATTTTATTGCTCAATATTTTATTTTAGTGACATATTCCGATATTAACAATCGACCTGACAATTCACAAGATATACGGCTCTGAATTATATATATTTAATTTAATGTTCGCTATTTGTATTAAAGTTCGTATGGCTCAGCATTTTATCCATTATATTACCTTTTGTATAGATCATGACAATAATTTTTGAACAACACAAAATCACGATTCTTTGAATAAGGACTTTATTGCGTTTTGAACTTTATAACTTATTTTATGATCCGGCATTGTGCTCTGTGGCATTTTCATGCAGTTTTCTTTGTTGGATACTCATATTTATATTCGTTTATATCACCCTGCACCTCTTTGAGTAAATAATTACTGGCATATATCATTATAAAGTTTGAATCTTTTCACGCGAAGATATTTTTGATATTCCTTGCTTTTCAGAATAAAATCTTTCAATGATAACTCCTATATCGAAAATTCTGCAAAGTATTTCTAAAAGTCATAGCAATAACTTATTGGATTTCAGAACATTTCTCGCAATCTTGTACCATTTTCTGCGCATTTATATCACTATAATTTGTGGTTATGTTTATTCATATTATTTTTTTCCTAAGTTTTCTGAAGATAGTAAATATTATACTTTTACAAAATTATACTTTTTTACGTGATCATTCTTTGAGTGAGTTTCAATCGATTTTTTTTCCATCGTAATTATAATATTGAAGGTTCGTGTGCAAAGATCCAAATTTCTGTATTTCATTCAAGTTTAATAATATATATTACACGATTTTATTAAATCTCGTATATCTTTTCTATCATGCATATTAATGTTTTATTACATTTTATATACAAACGATTCATTCTCGACATGGAATAAGTCACGAACGCCTCCAGACAAGAAAAACGCTTTGATATTGCAGTAGCATTCACAATTATTTGCACTGCCTTTTATTTTTATTTTGTTTATGGAGATGCAATTCTAGTTTATATGGGAAAAGTATTTTTATTTATATACAGCAATTGCAACTTTAAATTGGAGTTTACTCTTTTAAAAAAAATCTAAAGTGGGTACGTACTAATTTAAATAGATAGAAACTGCGCAAATATAAGAAATAACCAAGGTAAAGTCTCGTTAAAACTTTTCATTTTGAATATGTAATTTCTGATAATACTTCATTCATTTCCTGGAATTCATATAAAGTGTTACAAAATTTCAATACGAATGTTGCAATGTGTATTACTCAAAAAAACATCACCATTCTATGAAATGAAATGGAAAATTTGAATAAACGCTTTTGCGGTAATAAATCATATACTTTTTTGTTGTTTTGCGAAAACAGTACACAGACATTAATCAATTCTGCGAATCGTACTATTGTACGCATACGTATGATTTATTTTCTGAAATTATATTATTTTCATAAACTGTAAATCTACTTTTTGCGCTCAAGTGAAATAATTGGATTTACTGTTGAAATGGAAACAGGAATTGAATGCTAAATTGGAACCGACAGTGATTGCACGATTACTTGCAATCTCATGTACTCTACTCTAATTTCACTATTGAGATTGATTGAGGTGTGATGTTTTGATAAAAATGTTACAAAAATTGTTTTAACTACATTTCAAGTGAATGCAACAGGAGTAAACAATTTGTCATCTTAACTTAACAAATATAACTGCACTGCAATATTTATTTTACTAAAGTTTTTAAATATGATTTTTGGATTTACGATCATCAAGTTGCATTCTGCAATGTGTAATCAGTTTCTGGTTGTCCAAATATGCAAAACATGGGTGGACCAAAAAGTTACATTAAGGTAACTAAGGTCTTTGAATGAATGAACTTAATTTGAAGTAATGTTTATAAACAAAGTCGATTTATAGTAGAGATATTTGCTAGTTCTCTAACAGGTAGGTAAATGCAATCTCATTAACGTGCAAGTAGGAATAGTACTCTCTATTACCCAATTAGTACATTGGTGTCATTTATTAACTTCCCGTAGGGTAAGTTACTGTAATGGGCCGAAAATCGAAATTGAAAATTTTTACAATTCTCGACGTGTTGAAGGTTTCTGAAACGTTTTGGCATACCTCAGAAAAATGGATGCGTGTGTGTGTGTGTGTGTATGTATGTATGGATACAAATTTCCAGTCACGTTTTCCGGGCGCACGGATCAACCGATTTG
>NW_020537646.1:20892159-20914136 GCF_003426905.1 Ctenocephalides felis | reverse complement strand
TACTTTAAACGATATTTTTATATCTATATTTTTTATTCTTATTTTCCACCGTATGCCTTATGCATTTATGTTGACTGAATCATATTACCGAAGCCGCAAATCAGGTTTTCACAAAGCCGGTCGCTGTATCTCACCCAAAGTCAATATAATATTTCCTCCGTATAGCCGCCGAGCCTAGTAATCATAATTGCAATCGTAATCGTGCATGCAATAGACATTATGAATCTGCATAATACGACGCAAATATGGTAATAAATGACAGCAAATATTTATGTCATTGTTTCCATTGAGTGATTTTGATGAAATTATTAACCAATGAGTTTTTCACATATTTACTAGAAATCGTTTGGAACTGTCTGATGCTGGTGCAGTTTCTTTCTGCACTTTCTCTACAATTACTTACTAATCGCATACTCAAATAAGGTCGATTTTCTACGTTTCTAATTTTCTCATTCTCATCTTTATTACTTCTTTCTGATATATTGTCATGAATAGACAATTGCAATTATTTTGTATGGGTAATATGTATATGTTTTATTTCTTTGCAGTTTGTAGATCTGGGTATTGTTACATCGATAGAGAGCAATCACAAGCAAGTTGAATCTGCTCGCAAAGGTCTTGAGGTTTGCGTTAAAATTGAACCGATTCCAGGTGAAGCACCTAAGATGTTTGGTCGACACTTTGATGAAACGGATTTCCTTGTGAGCAAGGTAAGTCTAAATAATTATTTTATTTATTCGATTAAAACAAAAACTTGGAATTTTAGCACATCTCCATGTATTGGTCTCAGTAATGTAACAAATTCTGATTTTCTTTACATATCTACATGAGCCTTTATATTGCATTAATTTATCAATTTTCTAAAAATTTGAACAAATTCCATAATAAGCGTTTTTTAATATTTTTATTATGCGCGTGTGTTTATACAAAATAATGAGCAAAGTTTCTCAACGACATACATGAAGAAAATGAACAGTATCTACTAGGTGATAATATAATGTAAAATAATATAATGTAAAAGAAAAAATAATATAACAGTAAAGAACAGGAAAATAATATAAAAATAACTAGAAGGTAAAGGCCGTTGTGTTGTACAATATAATTATAAAATAAGTTATTCATTTATTGTTGTGTGTAAATTAATGCGAATCCTGAGCCACTATATATATTTTATGCAGACTATAGCAATATTTTCGATTGTGTAAAAAAATCATTTGTCCATTTTTCTCTAAATGCCCGTCTGTCTGACCGTTATAAGCATTTTGGATTATAAAGGGTACCGGATTAAGTAAAATCGGGTCTGTAAGTAAATCCGTATAGGATTTTAAAATTCTTCCTCGTGCTCTCTTTGTAATTTAACACCAATACGACAGATGTCCACCCAGATGGTCAAAAGATTGTTCACTGAGGTAGAAAAAACTTGCGTGGACGTTCAATAAGTATTTCTTCTGAACACCTATAAGCGCCCTCGCAAAATCAATTTCTAAAGCAAAATACTATTGCAAATCGTCATTTCTTGAATGTAAAGACAGCTGTGCAAATCTCATATGGTACTCAAAACGTTCTTCCTACGCTATATCGCATATTGGTTTTATTTCTGAAATCACTTGCGTATTTTATTTATATGCGTTTATTTATTTCAATGCAACATAGTTGGTATAATTAAGCAAGGTAATAGTTATTTATTACATTTATGTTATATTCGATATTTTCTAGAAATGCGACATATATTTGAGATCTCAGATTGTTCCTACTTATACATTTTTTTCATGTTGAGATATACGAGGTGTGTTCAAAAAGTACCCGGAATTACTAATAATTAAATTTCGCGGGTCTGAGTGTCTGATTGTCAAAATTTTTTTTTATGTGTTGGTATACATGCCCCTAAAGTATGATGAATTTTTCAGCTATATTCACTGTTTACTTTGTCTGTGGTAGTCGCTAAGGTTCGACGTGTTTTTCTGAGCTGCCTCGGCGATTTTTACAATGGAACAATGAAAAGTCAAAGAATTTGTATTAAATTTTGCGTAAAAAATGAAATAAAGTGTTGCAAAGTGCAAAAATTCACCAGATATGGCTCCGTGTGACTTTTTCCTATTCCCAAAGTGAAGAGACCCATGAAAGGACGGCGGTTTTCCTCGATTGAAGAAAATCGCTGAGAGTGCTCAAGGACATATCAAAAAGTGAATATCAAGGGTGCTTCGAAAATTGGAAAAAACGCTGGCATAAGTGTATTATATCTGGGGGGGACTACTTTGAACGGGACCACATTAATGTAGACGAAAAATAAAATATTTTTTTGAAAAAACGAAAATTCCGGGTACTTTTTTGAACAGACTTCGTATACTGCTAATGAAAAATGTAACATTATTAACTTCCCGTACGTCGAGTAAGTTATAGTAATCGCAAAAAAAACGAAAATGAAAATTTTTATATATCTTTACGTTCAGAGGTTTCTGAATATTTTGGCATACCTTAGAAAAAAATCGATGTGTGTGTGTGTGCTGCGTGTGTGTATGTGTGTTCAGATACAACTTTCGTCGACGATTTCGGGAATACGGATAAACGATTTGAATAATTCAAAAAACATTCGATTTGTATTGATAAGGAGACGTGCTGATTAGTTTTTGGCGAAGGCAGGTCTAGCCGTTCCGAAGATATGGGGCAAAAAGTGCCAAAACGGTAACTCAGTTTTTAAGAGAACGGAGCGTCCGATTTCAATAATTCAAAAAACATTTTACTTGTATTAACAAGATGAAGAACTGATCAATGAAGGCAGGTCTAGCGGTTTCGGAGATCTAGTGAAAAAGTAAATAAAAATGCCATCTGGCGGTCAAAAATGATCTAATGTCTAATACATATGCACATCAATTACCAGATATTTTATAGAGATTTAATAATAAGTATAAATTTTGTTTACTTTCTATGGGTTCGTACCAATGCTTATCCGTTAGATGGCGGCGAGGCGCTTACGCGCTTCGATATTTCGTCTCTATGCAGTTAAAGCAATCGTACTGCTTTGAAAAAAAGTTCAGAATTTTCAAAGTATTTCAAAATACTATTACTAAATATTTTTTTCAAAAGAGTAAATTTTTGTCAAAAATTTATAGTTTCTCAAAAATCTAATTTTTCAGAGTAAACTTTTTTCAAAAATATTGATCTTTTAAAAAAAAAATTTTTTTTGGTACGGGAAGTTCCAGCAATTTGCCTTAAGGCACGATGCCATGCGTCTCCACTAGTTTTGAAATTAATATTTCTTGAGATAAAGATGTATTAATGATGTAATATTCCTTTTGCTTTGTGTAATTTACCTCGTCTTTGGGGTAAGTTGTGACTTCTACCGGTGCAAGTAGTATAACGGCAATAATTTCTTTAATATCGTTTAAGATTCTACTCAAAAACGACTGTTACTACTTGCTTGTCTTGATTCCTTATTTACTTTTAATATTTTTCTGAAAGTAATTCTATGATAATTTTTCTGAGGACACGTATTTTACCGAAAAAGGGTTCTGCCAAGGTCCCCTATTCACTTTTTATGTTTTATTTTATTATTTTTATTTATTTTTTATATCTATGATAATTTCTCTGAGGACAAGTATTCTGCCGTATTTTTTTATCAAGCATTTACTATTTGAATTACGCACGTTTTTCCATATGCGATTGTATCACTCTAATCGCAAAACCATGGTGAGCTCACGTTGTAAAACGGATCAAGTATGTGTGAATATTTTGTTTGCGATGAATGAGGTAAAAAAGACGGGCTCACTATAGGTCAATATGAAAGACAGAGAGCGAAAAAAATTGAATGGCCTTATTTTGAATAAGAAAACTGCTTAGCTGAATGAATGGACGCACGCGCAACTTTTGAATGGCACATTCATACGTACGTTAGCAAATTCAACACATATTCTCGAACGTAGTATTTGTCGATAATTCTATATATATATCAAAAGTGCTAAACTTCGACCAGCTGATCGTATATAGAGAATCGATTTCTATAAATGACTTCTTAGAATTGTGACAGTCTTATTTATTTGATTATGTACAACATAGTAATGTTATTTTATCAAACAAATATTTATTATTACCAAGTTCACAACATATTGATGCCAATATGTCCGATTCCAGGGTCACCAATCAGGAACCATAAATAAGTAGTAGAATATATACTATTATTGAACCTTTTTTATTATTGTTTGAAAAGCGATCGGATCTTATGAGTTCTATAAGCGGTTGGGATGATTTTTTTTGACTTTGTACGTCATAGTCCAATCATTATAGTAAGTTCACCTCGGAATTCGAGTTAACCAGCTTTAAGACTGTAAATACACTTGTATATTTACACCTAAAAGTTGTCTCAAAACCTACATATGTTGCGTACACCCTGCCATATTTGAGATTCTTACCTAATTTAAGCTAAAATGACTGGGCTATCAATTTTATAGATGGAAATCCAAATAGTTGTGATTGATTTTTATTGTTTTGTTGTCTATCTTTATGTGAAGAATTGTTATTGTTTCATTACAATTTCCATAATAGTGATGATTTTTTATTGGATTTTTTTATGAAGTGGTTAGAGAAGCTGCACCTAAATCAGAGGAACCTGATGTCTAGCAGTAGTGACACCGGCTTTCATTTGAAAATATATATAGCAATATGTTCTCAAGTGAAAATAACCATCACCCAGTATTGCTGCATCAATAAAATATTCGCACTATTACAGAAATCGTGATAGGTAATAAAATTTATCACACAGAGATGGGACAACTGTTTGGGTTGCCAAAATCGGCGTAGTATTAACTCAAATTAGCCCAGCAACTTATAGGGCTCTTAAGTTCTAATTGCTGTTCCAAGCAATAAAAAGAAAAATTTTCCAAGCGAAAACCGATGTCAATAATGTTTGACATCAGTCTGTCAAAGGAGGGTATCGAACCTGGGTTTGTGGATTGTTTAATAAACCCATTAAGTGTTTCAACGTACCATATAATATTTGCTTAGTTTACTACGTAATGAATTTTGTGCTTAAATTTTGTATGGGCTTGCCCGTAGGTAAGCGGTTAAGAGCGACGGGACTTGTTTCAGAGGTCCCGGGTTCGATACCCACTTCGAGAAGCCTGTTGTCAGGCAGCAGTGACAACGATTTTTACTTGAAAATATAGATAGCAATATGTTTCCAAGTGAAAATAGCCCTTGCCCGGCATTGCTGCACCAATAAAATGTCAGCCCTATTAGATTAATTCTAATGATCAAATATGGATAGATTAACTATTGGGTTACCATCTAAAAAAATACGAAGTAAGGAGAAAATTCAGCCCAACAGCTCATAGAACGTAAGGTTCTGATTGCTATTCAAAAATAATAATAATAATTAAATTTTGTATATTTTGTGCACAAAAAATGTGTTAGCGAATCTTACAGTTATAACTGGGTTGGAACATATTTTTCATTCAAATTAACTTTACAAAATTCATTACTAATATTATTATAAACATTTTGAGAGACACTGCCAAATAACACATTGTGCACAATTGCTGAGTAAATACAATGTACTAGTCTATGAATGGGATTATGCGATTACACAATGGCAAATAGCGTTGTTAATATAGAATATGTAGTCGTGTTTAGATACCGAGTCAATATGCGTGCTCACGCGTACTGATTCTGGATGAGTTATATGAATTAAATAAAATAAAATATTACAAAAGTATCTATCGAATTCTACTAATTCTCTACTCGACGATGAAAGCACGCGCGTAGTGCCTTATAACTTGTTTGAATACAGATATTGTTCATCACTCTTGTTGCGAATTCAGGGATTATTTCATTCAAAGTATGTCATTTTTTCACTATCTTGTAGTAGAGATAAAGCAAATCTGATTAAAATACCTACAAGCACTATGGTTTATATTAAATGTTCATATATTAATTGAACGATCCTAGTGTAGAAGAGGGTTATGTAAAATTTTTGTTATACATCTCTTTCTTGATTGGCAATAAAACTATGCAAAAAAACATTTCTTTCATCTTTTGATTTCATTTTAATTCATTTAATTGAGTTCCTTGTTTATTATTTCTAAGGCGTCTTTCAATTGTTACCATTTTACCATGATGTGTAGATTTGATGGATGTCCTAAATATTTAAATTCCTAATTTCATGCCAGCTGTCAACTATTTTGTGGCAATTAAATTTTTAATCATTTAACTGGTGAGTTAAATTTTAAATTTCCATAAATTTCAAATATTAACCTTACAATTGTGAATGTAGAAAAGAGTTGTGAGAAATTGTACTGATCGGTTGAAAGTGAAATTTTGTTGATAATTTTTTTCGTCGTGTAGATTCCTTCCTTCAAGTCATTCTTTTCAATAATACGAATCAAGTTTTCGAATATTTTCATTTTATCTAAATTTTCTACTTGCAATATTGTAATCTGTATAGTATTGATTTTATAAATGTACGTTCCCCATTTTATGTCCGTTTTTGCCCTAATTTGACCGAATCGTTTATTTATATCAATTAATCAAAGTTCATGGAGGTGTGAAAGTATCTTGATGTTTTCAAAACACTGTTCTTTCTATATTACATACCAATAATCTTATTCGCTCGATGTGATCCCACACAATCTATAACAGATTTGATTTTGCAATGCTATTTTGCATATTGTATTGAAAACGATCGATAAGTATAGGACATCATAATGCATTATCTGCTCGCTATTTCGCAAATAACAGTTTTACATACGAATGCTCTTTATGATTTGGAAAGAATATCAAGGAATAAGCTGGTTTATAAATAATTTGTGGAAATATAACAAGGCATTTCATATTCATGGCATATAACCATTCTGAGATATCATCATCGGTACTTGAAAAACTCAACGCGTCAATTCTCTTACGAAGACTTCGTATGATTTTTAACAATTTGTGCATATAGCATACACATTTCTATATATATGCAATGTGTGTGTGAATATTCTGCAATTATTAAAAATTAGTGAAGATTATTCTAAGAACTCGATATCAGCATTTCTTGCAGTTGATTGAAGCTTTTTCTAATTTTTCAATTAACGTCCATTAGGATGAAAGCAGAAAATATTTTGTTATTCTTGTTTTTATATTTGGCAAATATAACAGGAATTAATAGTTTATCAAATATTGACTAATTGATTGGATTCGAATCGTTGAATCGAATCACTATTAAATTTTATTAATTCGAGTTAAACTTACTCAATACCTACATATTATTTGTGTATTCGACAAATTTGTTTTTATCTTGATAATATTTTATTCGTAAAATCTCCTTTTCGATTTGGAATAGTTTTCATTCGTAAAAAGTAATAAACATGTGCAAATGAACCATTGTTATTTCAGATACACATATATAAGATTTTATTGCTCAATATTTTATTTTAGTGACATATTCCGATATTAACAATCGACCTGACAATTCACAAGATATACGGCTCTGAATTATATATATTTAATTTAATGTTCGCTATTTGTATTAAAGTTCGTATGGCTCAGCATTTTATCCATTATATTACCTTTTGTATAGATCATGACAATAATTTTTGAACAACACAAAATCACGATTCTTTGAATAAGGACTTTATTGCGTTTTGAACTTTATAACTTATTTTATGATCCGGCATTGTGCTCTGTGGCATTTTCATGCAGTTTTCTTTGTTGGATACTCATATTTATATTCGTTTATATCACCCTGCACCTCTTTGAGTAAATAATTACTGGCATATATCATTATAAAGTTTGAATCTTTTCACGCGAAGATATTTTTGATATTCCTTGCTTTTCAGAATAAAATCTTTCAATGATAACTCCTATATCGAAAATTCTGCAAAGTATTTCTAAAAGTCATAGCAATAACTTATTGGATTTCAGAACATTTCTCGCAATCTTGTACCATTTTCTGCGCATTTATATCACTATAATTTGTGGTTATGTTTATTCATATTATTTTTTTCCTAAGTTTTCTGAAGATAGTAAATATTATACTTTTACAAAATTATACTTTTTTACGTGATCATTCTTTGAGTGAGTTTCAATCGATTTTTTTTCCATCGTAATTATAATATTGAAGGTTCGTGTGCAAAGATCCAAATTTCTGTATTTCATTCAAGTTTAATAATATATATTACACGATTTTATTAAATCTCGTATATCTTTTCTATCATGCATATTAATGTTTTATTACATTTTATATACAAACGATTCATTCTCGACATGGAATAAGTCACGAACGCCTCCAGACAAGAAAAACGCTTTGATATTGCAGTAGCATTCACAATTATTTGCACTGCCTTTTATTTTTATTTTGTTTATGGAGATGCAATTCTAGTTTATATTGGGAAAAGTATTTTTATTTATATACAGCAATTGCAACTTTAAATTGGAGTTTACTCTTTTAAAAAAAATCTAAAGTGGGTACGTACTAATTTAAATAGATAGAAACTGCGCAAATATAAGAAATAACCAAGGTAAAGTCTCGTTAAAACTTTCATTCATTTTGAATATGTAATTTCTGATAATACTTCATTCATTTCCTGGAAATTCATATAAAGTGTTACAAAAATTTCAATACGAATGTTGCAATGTGTATTACTCAAAAAAACATCACCATTCTATGAAATGAAATGGAAAATTTGAATAAACGCTTTTTGCGGTAATAAATCATATACTTTTTTGTTGTTTTGCGAAAACAGTACACAGACATTAATCAATTCTGCGAATCGTACTATTGTACGCATACGTATGATTTATTTTCTGAAATTATATTATTTTCATAAACTGTAAATCTACTTTTTGCGCTCAAGTGAAATAATTGGATTTACTGTTGAAATGGAAACAGGAATTGAATGCTAAATTGGAACCGACAGTGATTGCACGATTACTTGCAATCTCATGTACTCTACTCTAATTTCACTATTGAGATTGATTGAGGTGTGATGTTTTGATAAAAATGTTACAAAAATTGTTTTAACTACATTTCAAGTGAATGCAACAGGAGTAAACAAATTTGTCATCTTAACTTAACAAATATAACTGCACTTGCAATATTTATTTTACTAAAGTTTTTAAATATGATTTTTGGATTTACGATCATCAAGTTGCATTCTGCAATGTGTAATCAGTTTCTGGTTGTCCAAATATGCAAAACATGGGTGGACCAAAAAGTTACATTAAGGTAACTAAGGTCTTTGAATGAATGAACTTAATTTTGAAGTAATGTTTATAAACAAAGTCGATTTATAGTAGAGATATTTGCTAGTTCTCTAACAGGTAGGTAAATGCAATCTCATTAACGTGCAAGTAGGAATAGTACTCTCTATTACCCAATTAGTACATTGGTGTCATTTATTAACTTCCCGTAGGGTAAGTTACTGTAATGGGCCGAAAATCGAAATTGAAAATTTTTACAATTCTCGACGTGTTGAAGGTTTCTGAACGTTTTGGCATACCTCAGAAAAAATGGATGCGTGTGTGTGTGTGTGTATGTATGTATGGATACAAATTTCCAGTCACGTTTTCGGGCGCACGGATCAACCGATTTGAATGGTTCGAACATTCGAATCCTGTTGATAGGGAGAAGAGCTGATTAGTTTTTGGTAAAGGCAGGTCTAACCGTTACGGAGATACGGAGCAAAGAGTGCAGAAAATAGAAATCGAGTTTTTGAGTGAACGGAGCATCCGACTTGAATGATTTAAAAAACATTCAATTAGTAATGTTTAGGAGAAGTAATTATTAGTTTTTGGCAATGGCCCAGCCATTTCGAAGATACAGAGCTAAATGTGCAAAAAATGGCAGTTTTTGAGAGAACTAAGAGTCCAATTCAAATGATTCAAAGAACTTTCAGCTTGTTTTAACAAAATAATTGATTTTGAAAAAAAAATTTGTTCTTTTCTTTTTTTTTGTAGTTTTTTTTTATATCGAAAATAATTCAGATTTTATTTTCAATTCTGACTAAAGTTCTAATATACTTTAAACAAATCATTTCAACTTTTCAATTCAGTTTATATAATTCTTATAAATATTAAACAATGTTACAATATTAATAATCATCTATTTGAAAACATTCAGTATTCCTCGAACATTTCGTTACGGTACGGGAAGTTCCAGCAATTTGCCTTAAGGCACGATGCCATACACCCCACTAGTTTAACTTTTGTTTTAAATAGTTGCTTCTATTCCATTATGGGGTGGTACATCAGCAAATTTTTTGTAGCGATTAGAATATCTAAATCGAATGTTTGGATTGGCATTGCGCGTATGATGGTGATTTATTGAACATGTTTATTTATTTATACTTTTTTTTTAAATTCTACTTGTTTTCAAAGTAATGCATCTACAGTTTCTATGTACCAACAACAATAATGATTGTGGTATGTAACTTCTTCACCGATTCAACTTTCATCAACTTGTAATACAAAATTCTAACTGTTTGTAGAAAATACTACTTTTCCCTACAAACTAATAAATTCCGAAAAGTAATCTGTGCAGACAATGTAGAAATATAAATGTAACTTGACTAGAGGGATATATGAGTTCAGACGCAATTTCCACAGCATGTTGCAGGAACGAGTATTCCATGTAGCAGTTGTCCCTGCAGGAAAATTCTATTGACGTCATTACTCGCCCTTTTCCTTCATCCCTTATAGCGCCCGAATTGATGACGCAAGTCGTGACCTATTTCTCGTCCCGTGTTTAGTCTATGTGCCCGGTGTCGGCACAACGAACCGTTGCAATCCAATAACGTGATTCCGCATTGCACACGAATTTCGCCTCACCACCCATTTCGAGAATCCAGCTTCATGGAACCTGTGTTCCCGGAATTTAGTTTGAAACAAATGGTTTAAAGTTTGCTGAATTAATGAACATGAGTTTGTACTAGGTAATGGAATCATAAATTCTCACCTACGGAACCTGTGGGGATAAGTTAGTGAAAGGTTTTATGGAAAAGTGTAAATTGAATTTGTTTGATATATTTATAGGGTTTTGGTACTTTTTTGTTATACTACGTGATTTTTATTTATGTATAGGACTGTAGAATGTAATATATATTCATTTTTGAGCATTTTAATCAACATTTTTCCATAAATTTACTCAATACAAATATGGTTTTTCGAAAAATGTTACACGCTATTCCAAACTAATGGAAAATTCTATGAGGATATGCAATGCGTAGGTGTACATATAGTTATCCAAAGCGTAAGTTCATCTGCAATAAATTCTTTTATTAAAAATGAAATTGAAAACAAATTAATAATATTTTCTCATTTTTACTGATTCGTAGGACTAAGTTGTTCCATTGATGCGAGAAGAATAATTCAGAAAGTAAGTTCATTAGCATTTTTTAACTTCCCGAAGGAGAAGTTTATGTTTTCATCAAAAAATCCGAATTGCTAATTTTATGTTTTCTCGACGTTTCAAGCCATTTTGAATCGAATGAGACCAAATTTGGAAAAAGTATGTGTGTGTGTGTTTGTGTGTGAACAGATTTTTTGCCGTAAATCGACGTTTTTTCAAAAACGGCAGGACCGATTTCAAAAATTTAAATTTCTAGGTTTTGCGCGACGATCGGCCGAGCCGTTTCTTTGTAAATCGCAGAAAAATGAAAATTTTTTAGTTTTTGGTAAAGATCGACCGGGCCGTTTTCTTGTAATAAAAGGTGTTAAAAAAATTTTTCGACGATTTTCACGAATTTTTTTTTTGACGGTAGATACCATAGTTGCTCAAAAACGCCTGAACCGATTTCTAAAATTTAAAAGCCAATCGATGTATTTTGATGTTGATTATTTTTGTCAGTTTTGTGCAGCGATTGGCCGAGCCATTTCTTTGTAATTTGGAAAAAAGTGTTAAACTTTTCGTCCACGTTTAAGCTCATACTACCGAATCGATTTTAAAAAATCAAAAACTGTTCGAAAGATATTAGTTGAGAATGATACTTATTGTTTTTAGGAGAAAATCTATCAAGCCGTTTACTTGTAATTAACAGTTGAAAAAAAAATTAAGCCCATATTTATGGAACTTTTTTTTGGCGATATATATCCTGGTCTTATAGAACTTACTGAAATATTACGGCCTTACGACAAGTAGTTTAATTCTAAAAATTTATCAAAGTTTGGGAAAATGAGTAGTTTTTTTGACGTTTGTTAAAATTAAAATTTGACGATTTACTTGGTATAACGATAGAGTGTTTGTTTGTTTCAATTATGTGTAATGAATCCACTCGGAATACTTTTAAACACTCATAAATTAATTTAATTTGATTGATTAAATCGATTATTTGCACACATTGGGAAGTTCATGTAACTTGCCTCAAGGTAAAATACCAATACCAACTAGTTTTTCAATAAAATCAAAATGTAAATCGAATAAATTAATAATATTTTCCTGTTTATTTTGATCCATAGCCCTAGTTTGTTCCATTGATGTGAGAAAGTAAAGGTAACTCAGAAAGTTTGGTATTTGATGTTTGATCTTCTTTCATCTTCTCATGCTGTATGATTTGCAGTGTTGAATATTAACTTTATAAATATAATGTGCTTTACTTGCTTCAAGAAGTTTCATATTAGATGCCACAATGCACCAGCTAAATTATATTTTATTTATCTTTGAAGAAACTTTCATTCTGTTTTGGTTTACAAACAATGTTACGTTTCTAATTAAATTCCAACTGTTGTTGTTTACTTTACGACAAAGTGCGTTTATTCTCTTCATGTTAATTTTGCACTAATTGTAAGTTCATGTATAAAATGTCATTAAACTATCCACTGTATTTCTGTAATTTTAATATCGTAGTAAAGTTTAACAATTTGATTTATAAGGAAATGTATATATTTATTGCATTTTATTGTACATAACTTATTCAGTGTTTTGTTCTCAATGGTGGTTGTGCGTTTATGGATTTTACCGACCATTAATTTTATGATTTAACTGCGAGCATCATTTTATTAGAATAGTATTAAAACAAGTACTAAATATTTATTTATATTTTTATCATGAAGGCTAGATAAGTTTAATCTATAGTTGGTCGTAATATTTATACATTTCTGCATTTGCAACCTGAAATACTTAAATTTTCATTGGATCCAGCATATACAATACCAATAACGTTTCTGATAATGTAATAATGTACATCTTCACTTCTCGTGTTGCCTCAGGGTTCCGATTGTTTGAATTATATGTGCTTTTATGTGCTAAATTCAATAACGGCACCTCCTGAGCTGTTATCGAATTGCTCGCTTTTGGGTTATTGAATTTTCGTGTAATATTAAAAGTATTTTATTCTCTTTGTCCTTCGAGAGGTCTTTCAGATATGCTCTTTACGAATATTATTTTCGTATAAGTGGCTTTTTAAGAAATGATTATTTTAGGAAAGTGGAGAGAATATTTCATTACATTTTAATTTTATGGATTCGTAATGTAATTTATTGTCTTTTTGTCGTCCATTTGTACATCGCTGACGATTCTGTTCTAAATTTATTCAAATAATTTGCCGATATATATTAATTATAATTAGTTGGTGAATTTACTCTGAAAATGTATGATTTTGATCCACATTATATTGCCCCATAAAGCATAGAAAATTGAGTGCACTTTACATAAGTATAAATTTTCTGAACGTGTAAAATTTAATAATTTATATATACTAAATCCTAATAAGAGATCTCAATTCACACATAATTGAATTGAATTTTATTATATATATTTATATATAAGAATTTTATTTTCGTATTTCTTTCTCTGCAATGTGTCTAGTTAAAATTATTCTAGTCAGACACGAATCCAAGAATAAACCTTGTAATTCATTCATGAATACCCCATGCAGGCATCGCATTGATGCTATTCTGTTGTTCAGGAAACATTCTAGTTTCTCTTGTAACCCCTCGTATTCTGCAGTTTCAATGACCCAATTCCCGGATATTTGTGCAGAATATAGGTCACAACCCCCTTGCAAAACAGCCCGACCAAGCCAACCCTGGGTAGAGGCGTTGAACTCGCGGAAAAGTAGTTCAGCACAAGAGGTGAATGGGCCTGATTCGTGAATGGTGTACTGATGCAGCCCTCATATATAATGTGTATTTGCTCAATGGATTCAAGCAGAGAAGGAGGAAATTTATATTTAATATTAGAAGTGGGATTTTTTAAATTTATATTAAAAATAGCAATCAAAATTATAAAATTTTATAAGGCATTATGCAAAATTTAGAAAAACCTGTATAGAGTTCAATCCATTGAGTGATTTTCTAATTAATTTTAAGGCAGGTTTATAAGCCAACATTTTTTGAGTCTTCTTTTAGCTGGTACATTGGGAACTGATCTTAGTATAACTCATTTAAATGATTCTCAATACTTGATATATGGTTACTGATTCTTCACCTATGCAATGTATTTTCAAGTCGTTAAGAAGGAATAAAATCAATTTTTATTAATTGAAATATTATTGTTTGAATACCATTAGAATTATTTATGGTTTCTGTTCTATATTTTAATTTTTTTCTACTTTAATTCAGTTCAGTTACTTATTGAAATAAACGTAACATTCATATTAATCATGACGATCACTGAGTATGACCAATTTCATTATAGAGACTGTATGTGATGAATTTTTTTAAACTACGAACATGGAATATTCTATGTTATATGGAATATTATATGTTAAATTTCTATATTTCATAAACACACTGGACTTTGAATTATGAACATATTCCGGCAATTTCCAAAGTTTCGTTGTGAATCATCCAAACCCACAAACTACGCCAAAGCACTATCAGGGCTAGATTAAAAAAAAAATCATGTTACATAAACATATTTTTTATATATATATATATTTTAACAGCAATCAGAACCTTACGTCCTATGAGCTATTGGGCTAAAACTTCTCCTTTCTTCGTATTTTTTAGATGGTAACCCAATGGTTAATCCATCCATATTTGATGATTTTTTGATATTAGATTTAATCTAATAGGGCTGACTTTTTATTGGTGCAGCAATGCCGGGCAAGAGCTATTTTCACTTGGAAACATATGCTATCTATATTTCCAAGTGAAAATCGTTGTCACTGCTGCCTGACAACAGGCTGCTCGAAGTGGGTATCGAACCCGGGACCTCTGATTCAGGTCCCGTCGCTCTTAACCGCTTACCTACTGGCGAGCCCTTCATAAACATATGACCACTTTCAAAATCTCTGACAATAGTCAGAAAATTTTAAAGTCTCTTTTTAAGTCCTACAGTTTTACTTGTTGTCCATTTCAGGACAGGTGTAAAAATTACTATATAATAAAAATAAAAAAAAATCTACAGATACTAAATTAATCCGTACCCTTATGGCAAAAGTGTGCGAACAGAGACATAAATAACGTATTTGCTATAAATCTTTACAACAGATCCATAAACTCTGAATGTAAGAAAATTTTAGTGCGGACCATCAATGAGTTGATATATTGATACTTCGGCTATATCACGTAGCGTTGGCGCACCATGGACATGTGTAATGATCTAATATTACATCTATAGAAGACTGAATAGGTTTATGAGCTCGTAACATGTTCTGATCTCTGTAAGGGGTCGTCTTTGAAATTTACGACGGGATGTGACAAAATTAAATTTTTCTAATCAGCATTTATTTTTAGGTTTATTGCTGAGGATTATTAGGAGATGAACTTTTCTTTGTATATTTAGACTTACTTAGCGCGGCTATGTAGTTGATTTTTTGTTTACTTTATTTTAATTGATGATTGTTGAAATAACTATTCAATAATATAAAATATAAGGAACTTGTTTTGAATAAGATCATTAAAAGCAATAATAGTCCTTCAATTGCTGATTACTAAAATAATAATTATTCTTTTAAAGCATTATTTTGAACTAGTTTTGATACATTTTTTACTCATATATTTTTATATCGATTTTTTGTAACTGCCCGTAGTTGAATTTTACAGTAGTTTCATACAATTTTTTGAGTTTTGAATTTTGCTGTCTATATATAAATCTGTTTATTAAAAATGCTTTGACTCTCTATATTTTATCTCCATTTTATTTGGCTCGTACCATATTTTATATGAAGAGTGGTAGGTTTTATATTGGTTGAAATTTTTGTTTATTTAAAAATTATTTAATTAATTATAATATTTATTTCATCATATAAAAAGCAGATTTTATAATTTTATAATAGTAATGTTTTTATGAACTATTAATAGATCCTAAGATCCTAAAATAAAATACACTTTTAGATCTAAGTTCCTTTAAGGGGGTATTCTAGTGTAGAAATTGAAATAAATCGAATTTTTTTTTATTTCATATTTTCAAGTTTAACTATCTAAGAATAGGGGTACGAGAAGGATTTTGAAAATTTGAATTATTTTCGGAGATATAGGTATTTTACTGAGTCGGTCTCCATACTGGTTTGACTTCACGCAAAATTTTAAATGCGTTTTTCTCAGAACAGTCTTTTTCAGTACTGTTGACACGATTTCTCAAGTTCTATTAGACCGAATCACTTGAAATGTTCAGAGAGTCTTGTTTATAGACCTATCTATAGCCCGAACTAGGATTATTTCCAAATTCCAATTTTTACTATTTTTAAAAATTTCGAGAAACTCGAAAAACAGTAAGAAAACACCTTTTTTTCAAACAGTCGCCAATTTGTAAAAAAAAAAATTTTTTACTCATCGCTAGTCCAGGCATTGTAGTCATTGTAGATTAATAAAATTTTTATTTCTTTTATTTCGGATGGCTAGGAGGGCTGAAATCATGTCAAGACTGAGGTGCCAATTTTTTGAGACCCCCCACTTCATCAGCTGCCAGTTTCTTCAATTTTCACCTTTTTTTTAGTTTATGTATTGTATTTTAATAATATTAATAAACAAGTGGTAAAAAATGGGTAGTAAAAACATTCATTGCTTTCTTTTACCACACTTTAAAAATGACCTAAAATTTATCGCACTACACTAGAATACCCCATTAATTAATGCTAGTGTTCTAATGCATTACATCCATTTTTATAAAAAATGGTGATTTTTTTCGTTTTAATTCACTGTCTTTATAAATGCATTAAATTTTAAGTAATTGGGAATATTTTTAAAAGCAAAAATAATGAGGAACTGTTATATATTTTAATATAATCTGAAATGATATTTTGATTTATATATTCACTAATCTCCATGTTTTGCTTCGTTTTACATATTTCATTCACTTGACTAATAATAGTGTGTAAATGCATGCATAATTTATGCTTTTAAAATTTAACGTTTTCGATTTGCATTACCATCTTTGTCGAATTACCATTTGCGATAGTTGCACAGGTTTAAAACCATTTCAATCCTTCTGTTCACATGTTCACAAACTATTTAAAATGCTAATTTAATTTCTGTTTAGATTACGATCGCTTGTAGCAAAATGATCGTGTATCGGATTTGAATTAAATACATGCGTAGATGGCCACTATTGCATTACGAGATATATAATTTACAATACAAGTTGATTAGTTTTTTTTGCATAAATAAGTGCTGTATTGAGCGCAAGAGAAATACAAGACACTCAACTCAACTCTTGTCATTTGGCGTTCATTTTTTTCAACGGAGGCGCCCGCACACGCTCCAAGTATGGTCGAGGCAACTTAAACTTTCCGGACTAGTTTGCTAATATGTCCACAGCGCGCGACTGAGTTATTAAAACATTCGCTTTTTGATATATACCTTATACATCTCAAATTCTTATGGTAATAAACGAAAGTGTTTGGTGATTGTTTAACGTACAACCGGCGGGTTCGGTAATATACAACTATTTAATAAAAATAAATATCACTTTGATTGATTATAGGTCAATAACGTAATATATGAATGTCCTAAAGTTTTTTTTTGATATTTTTTAACAGCAATCAGAACCTTTCGTTCTATGAGCTGTTGGGCTGAAAGTTCTCCTTACTTCGTATTTTTTAGATGGTAACCCAATGATTACCATATTTGATGATTTTTGTTAATTAGAATTAATTTAATAGGGCTGACTTTTTATTGGTGCAGCAATGCCAGGCAAGAGCTATTTTCACTTGGAAACATATTGCTATCTATATTTCCAAGTGAAAATCGTTGTCACTGCTGTCTGACAACAGGCTGCTCGAAGTGGGTATCGAACCCGGAACCTCTGATTCAGGTCCCGTCGCTCTTAACCGCTTACCTTCGGGCGTGCCCTATGTCCTAAAGTATTTATAGAATTTATGTTAGCTTATTTTAGATTAGATTTAATCAAATTTTAAAATCCTATTTTCAAATCTCAATTTCTTCACAAATTATAATAAAATCACTAAGCACTCAAGACCAATTCTTGAAATCACTAGTATGTATAGTGATTTGCTCGCCTATATGCTTTTTCCCAGAAATCATATTTTATGTCTATTTCATATTCAATAAGTTAATTTTGTATAAGCAAATAAATTGTATATTGTACGTTCTATAATTTTCCGATATATGTACATACACAAATATTTTAGGAGTCACTCTTCAGGATAAAATAGTTATGTTCCCAAACTCCTTTGTTGAAAAATCTTTTGAGTTGGTACTCAAATGGTCGAATTGTCATAAAGCTATACTTTTGCTGTTTGATTAAGCGTTTAACAAAAAACCTAACCACCAAATGGTTCAAACGTCAAATTACAATGTTATCATAAGTGCAACTTACTGTTTTCACTTTGATAACACATGAGTGAATTGAACTAAAGTTAATATTCTGACGGGTGTGCCATTTGGAGGTTATGTTTTTATATGTAAAATGCTCGATCGAACAGCAAAGATCTAGTTTTTTACAGTTTGTGACTAACAACTTATACTTATTATTATTCAACAAAAGATAACAAGAGAGAGCATTTTCTTAAGTCAATTTTTTTGAACTTATGTCGTTTTTCTTAAATTTACAATTATTCTCAAGTCCTCAAAATCAATTTTTGACAATACTAGTATGTGTATTGCTCGCCTATATGTTCTTTCCCAGAATGTCATTGATATTCCATGACTATTTCATATTCAATGTGGATAATTTTGTATAAGTAAATAACTTGAATTAAGTACATTCTATATTTTTCCGGAATACATACACATTAGGGTGGTGCAATATGAACATTTGAATTTCCTTGCTCCCAAGGTTCATATGGTTCCAAATTGATAAAAAACAATTCTCTGAAAGTTTTAGCTCTTAATATTAACTTTTAGATAGTGCGCAATTCAATCAAACTTCGTATGAAATAGCATGGAAAAAATTTTGAAAATTAAAAAAAATGTAGGTATAACTTAGCGACAAATGAATTAAAAGTGGAGATTCGTGTCATTTTTTATTGAAAATTCGACACTCTGCAAAATTTTTGAAAATTTTTTCATGCAATTTCCATACATCTCTTTGATTGAATTGCGCTCTATCTAAAAGACAATATAAAGAGCTAAAACTTTTAGAGAATTGTTTTTTATCAATTTGGAACCATTTGAGCCCTTGGAAGCAAGAAAATAAAAAATGTCCATATTAAGGACCACCCTAATACACATATTTCACGAGTTAATCTTCAGGATAAAATAATTATATACTCAAACTCTTTGTTGAGAAATCGTGCTTTTTTCATATGCTATGAATGAAACATTTAAATGACTAAAATATTTATGCATACCTTGATGAATTTTATATAATTAATATAAAAATATTTTAAAACTTGGGTTTAAAATAACGCATTGTTTCACACATATTCATTAACATTTTATACAATATATTACTCTCCACCGTCCATCGATGGTCGCACACAGTTAAACACTACCATGATCTCAGATTTCTAGTGAGCCATAAGTGAACAAAAAGCGTTTAATAATTTTTGCTCTCCATACGCTACATCTGTAATGTGAAATACAAGCATGATCCTTCTTTTTTTGACATCTCAAGTTGCTAACATGTTATTAATGGTTATGGTACATGTATTCCATAAGATATCGAGACGGCTGTAGCAGGATTGAAGTATCATTAAATAAACGCATGGTGGAAAAAGTAATGAATAAGCCATGTCTTCATGAAGTCGCGAAATAGGCTGAGAGCTACTAAACTTTTTGAATAACGGGGTAAAAAAAATGATGATCCTAGCGTGGCCCTGCACATAATTGTCGCCCAAGAGTTTGAAAATGCAAAAAAAGCGAAAATTAACCCTTTCGACTCGGATGCCGCCGCTCCGGTGGCAAAATTCATATAATCTCAGAATTCGCGAGTGGAAAGTGCTAAACTTGTTCATGGCAAGCTTCAAATTTTTATACGATTTAATTTATTCATTGAGAAGTTCAAAAATCAAATTGCCAGGCGATTTCACTCTAGAACGGTATTGTGCTTAACAGTGATTTTTTATTCGTCTTTGTCATTGTATACTTTGTGATATCATCAAAGGTATTTCAGAAATTACAAAACTATGGTTTTAGTAACAAATACTCCTTTTATTTTCCAAAATTTTCCTTACAAAAGTACCAGTACCATTCAATCTCGTCTTCATGTACGCTTCGGAGGCGTGCAGATACCGTTCTGGGGTTAAACCTGCACAACTACCGGCCAGACGAGTCGAAAGGTTGACTTTTATGAGCAAGATGTATATTCAATAATATAAACTTTGTCCTATAATATTGTATGTGCAATGGTAGGTGATTCTGTCCAGTATAATCCCTTACCAGGCAAAGGCAAGATTCTCCAGGCGTTTTTTTGCATGGATTTATTACCGATCAAAATAATATAATTTTTTAAGACAATATGCTGAGTTCTTTAAATGTATTTAAAGAATTTATCTCCTTAGAGATCTCTTTTTATTTTTTGGCATTTCATTTAAGATCGTATGGTCATTTTTTGGAATCTTCGAGTAGGAGATTCCTCACTTCTTTAAATATTTGTTTCGGTGACCTGGTACTTTTTCGTGGTATTTTTGCTTATTCTTTTATTACTTCATTAATAGATTGTATTTTTAAGTTTTTATGTAAAGTGTCATTCGTAATATTCAAGGATGCGTTCACAATGCATCTTAAAATTTTAGATTGCGCTCTTGTATAGGCGTAACATGAAAACTAATATCATACATGTAAATTGCATTATGTGAAAATTGAAAAATGAATTTTTGTTGAAACTTTATTTAATTTAATCACAATTAGTGCAGTAAATGGAGAGGAAAAAAGATGCAACTGCTGATTTTTTTACGGCGGAGTCCAAATTGTTTTCACGAGGGTAAGATGAACGTAATTCCAAAATTTCATGCAAATTGGAGCACAGTAAAAAATTCAGACCCAAAACTCTCCATTGACTGGAGTAAACATAATTTAGCCGTCCGTACAGGAACACCGTTATTTAGAAGGTTCAGTAGCTCCTGGTCCAAAACTGTGCCAGTATTTGAAAAAATTTAATAAAGTGCAGAGCTCGAGAAGAATTATCTCATATGCCAGCATAACACATTAGTATTTAAACCTGAAAAGGAAACACTGCCCAGTTTTTATAATATTTTAAAAGCAATGATAAGTTGTATGTATTTTCGTGTGGCGAGCATAGCACGCAGACTAAATATGATTTCTTGCAATGTGATAATATTTTACAATGTGCTTCGTTAAGAGTTTTTATTATCTCGTTTTGCGGCCGGATACAAAATACGGGTTGCACACTGGCGCACAGGAAACGCAACATCCTCCGAATGTTTACATACGTTTGCTGAGCGCCCTGAGTGCTGCATGCCAACTTTGCGATTGGACGAACTTGTTCTTCGGATTTAAATTTAGCCAATCGGATATTTAAGTCGTGATTCCATTTGTGATTGTGCATTTTTTCTGTGAACAGATTAATGCCATCCGTCTGGCGGTATCCTCTTAAGATTATGTGCGCGAGTAAAGCTAATATTCTTCATATGTCGTCGATCACTTACTCGTATAAATTAGTAATTAAGGATGCGATTTTTTTATCCGTGCGTGCAAAAAAT
>NW_020537646.1:20860317-20892059 GCF_003426905.1 Ctenocephalides felis | reverse complement strand
ACAATAAGTTGTGGTAAAAGGTTGGTTTTTACAACCGCAGATTACATGTTCTATACCCTGCTTGATATCAAGCGGTAGTGATAAAATAAAAAATAAGCATTTGTTCGTTTGTTTTTATAGTTTTTGGTTATTTACCTATAAACTTTCAAAAAATCGATACAATCCGCGGACAAAAGATCTAAATCTGGGACCGGGACACAAGATAAAAACCCAGTAAACAAGGTGCAAATCTGCGACTGTCCTGGCCAAACCGGGTCGTATTATTAAGAGATATGATAGTTTAGAAACCATTATTATATGGTAAAGGAGTAAAATCTCAACAGTTAACGAAATGATCAAAATTAGAAGTTAACCTTTCATCAACAAATGAATGCAACATACAAATACTACTATTTAAGCGATTCATAGACCATTAAGAAGACAAAACAAGAAATGACCTTATATGATCTACCAATCACTTAGTCCAATGTCTGCACGCGTCCTAACTTCTATAATAAAATAACAATTAACCAAAATAAATTTATACCAAAAAATATATGGTTAAGGACTTAAGGAGTGACCAAGATATTGTGATACTGATTATTTATTAATTTGAGACAAACTTTAATGTCATTTTTCTCGCTATCGATTCTTAAAAACAAACAAGCTGTTTCGTGATAGAGTATGACGGATGTGTTTGCGTATTAATTTTTGGAAGTTGGTCCGTCCTGACAATATATTAAATTGAGTTATTTATCTTTGGTCGTATTGCCGTTTCAGTGTTATGATCTCCGAACGAGATGTGTACGGGTTGACGTCACATCCGCCGACGGAAGTGCTACCGCCCAAGAGTGCCCTCACTTTCGCCATGGACTTGGCAAAAGAACACGCGGCGATTAATTTGATCATTTCACGTATTTTAACTAATTTATCTAAAAATTTATATCTACTTCGATGTAACACGATGTAAACTTGCATTTATCAATATGGCATATTTATATAATTTATTGAAATGCTACGTTATGGGTCTATCTTCATCTGAACTAGTAGAAACAAATTGTCAAAATGCCATATATTTGCTAACTTCACGTATGTGTATCAAAGTTATTTGCCATTTGTGCGTTTTGTAAGTTAGGTTTGATGTGTAAAACTTTCACCGTGGACTTGACGAAAGAACACTTGGCGATTAATTTGATCATTTCACGTATTTTAACTAATTTATCTGAAAAATGATACCTACTTTGATTTAACACGATGTAAACTTGTATTTAGCAATATAGCATATTTATATATTTTTTGAAATGCAGGAGCCAAATTTCAGATCGATTAGAAAACGTTATACTAGTGCTGTGTTATAGGTCTATCTTCATATACATTAGTAGAAACAAACTGTCAAAAAGCTATGTATTTGCTAACTTTAAGTATATGTTATCAAGAGACATCCGAAACTAGCACTTATGATAAAATTGTTATTTGACATCTGTGCGTTTTGTAGATTAGGTTTTATGTGTAAAACTTTCGCCATGGACTTGGCAAAACAACATTTGGCAATTAATTTGATAATTTCACATATTTCAAATAATTTTATTTGAAAAATTATACCTACTTCGATGTAGCACGATGTAAACTTCCATTTATTAATATAGCATATTTTATATTTTTTTAAATGAAGGAGCCAATTCTCGGATGGGATAGAAAATGTTATCATAATGCTATGTTATGGGTCTGTCTTTATATGAATTAGTAAAAACAAACTGAAGAAATGCCATGTATTTGCTAATTTCACATATACGAGTATGTTATCGAGGAGACATCAGAAAGTCGCACTTGTGATTTTTATGCAATTTTATTCTGCAATCTGTAATATTATTACATTAAGTTGAGAATGCTGACAAGTTTAATGCTGAAATTATTTAACAGTTGTGCGTTTTGTAGGTTAGGTTTTATGTGTAAAACGCCTAATCGTACAGCAAATACATAGATTTTCAACAGGTTCTTGACAACTCATACGAAGGTAGACCCGTAACATAGTATTACCATAACTTACCTATCTTATCCGAGAACTGGTCTGGTCATAATCTCAAGATCATGCGTTTATTTATCTCTATTTTTTTTTTTCGATAGAGTTTATTTCTATACTGAATGTTTGTTAAGTAGAAATATTATTGAAATGATTTACTTTTTCAGAACAAAATTATTGTTCTGAGGAATGATTTGTTAGTCTAGAATAATATTTAATTATTTGGCTATAACTCGAGATATTATGTTATACGATAGTATTGAGCTTCGAAAAAAATCGAAAATAGTATCTGATATAAATTTCTCTAAAAAGGAATAGAATAAATGAAAATCAATTCGAAACCATGATTGAGTGATAGTAGCTTAGAAAAAAATCGAAAATAGTATCTGATAAAAAATTTAATAAAAAGGAATTGAATAAATAAAAATCAATTCGAAACCATACTTTTAATGATACTATTGAGTTTAAAATCATAAATAGTATCAAATAAAAATTACTTTAAAAAGAAATTGATTAATATAAAATTTAATCGAAACAACGATTTGTCTCATTATCAGGTTAAATTGAACAACAAACAAATCTTTACCACATTTTATTAACAGATGGATCTAAGTAGAAAAAGTAAGAAAATCAAATTATTGCAATTCATAATTAAACATATTTTCTAATTAATTATTTATAAAATTTCAAACGATTCGGATTTTTATAACGTTTATACATTTTATAAAGTTTTATAACGTTTGTAAAAAAATTAGTGCAAAAATGTAGAGTGTCGCTCTAAATATCCATAACTCATTATATAACATAAAATATAGTGAATAAAAGGTCCATCTATAAAAAGATTATTAATTAGAATTTGCTGCAATATTCTTATCTTTTCTTTAAAACTACTGTTAAAACGGTTACTGTTTCAAAATATTGTAATTTTTTTATGTTTATTAAATGATAACTGCACTTTTTAATGAATTTTTTAAATATTAATAAAACACCTTCTGCTTCTTGTTTTGAATAAACAGATTGCAAAATAAATTAAATATAAATTTAAAAAAAAGATAAACAATCAAAGTGTTTAATCTGACTGATAATTTCGATTTTATAGGATTCATTTAATTCATTATACTACTGAAAAAATTCTATGTAATTTTATTATTTTTCATTTTATTTAAATTCCTGTCATAAAATCAACAATCGCTGTTTTACCAATTGCTAATTTCATGACATAGCATAAAGATTTAAATCATTCATAAGCAACGTATAAAATGTGCAAGGTTCGCATTTAATTAAATTACGATGCGAAATAATAAAACATATTATTCACGGTTTGTAAAAATAATAACCCGCAACTAATTAAAAAATTGTAATTCATTCAGAAAGTGAACAATTGATGCCTGTCTGAGTCATTTCATGAATAAAATTTCATGGCATATAAAAATAAAGATGAATTGAATATTAAAAAGAAATATGATTAATATCTCATAAAAGTGATTGAAATATATTTTGTTCGTTTGTTGTTAAAAGCTAATCTAATGAACATAAAATCATTGTAATTATATACTACAAGCGCCTCATCTCTTGAATATAAGACGATCATTAAAATAAAAAGAAAACGTTTGAATAAAAGTCGATGGCTTGAGTTAAGAGGATCTCATTTAAAATTCAACGAAAGCAACGAAAGCTCAGTAATTTACGATTATATCACGAAGAATTTATTGTAAAACTAAGAGACAATAAACATCCACCCATTTTGAATGTATTAAAGTTGTAAATGCAGACATCGGATAATTCCCTGCCAGCTCTTGTCCGGTTTAATTTACTACTTTGCTAGTTATATATACATTTTATATACATACAAGAATTTTTATAAACATATAAGTCTATACATGTAAATTTAATATTTACATAATTATATATATATATATAGATATATATATATATATAAGAGTGGCCATACATTATTAATTGTACATATATAAATTGAACAAGAAACTGTATTTTGCACCATAGCTTCTTATAATTAGACAGAAGAAGTATCAGCAAGGCCAGTCGTTTTATTTTTAAATTGGTTGTGATATCCGAAATTTTATTAAACACCCTTCATAACGTTTATTAGATTATTATATTCAATTGTTATATACCATGGATGCTATAGCATCCACGGTATATAGCATCCAAGTATTACGCGTCTATTTTAAGCAATGTACTTGCCCAAGCTAAATAGTGCCCACGAAAAATGATAATACAAAAATACCAAAAGAGTCTATTGGTCATTACTTCGATAGCTATAATAATGACTAAAACGTAAGGATATATGTAATTAAATTCAAAATACTTAACTTTAAAATTTTAATGCTGTTGCCAATCTCTGTCGCTAATTTAATTAGAAATATAAAATATTTATAAATAATAATTAAACGGAATAGTAGAAATTAAAATATAAATATATCATTTATAAAAACAATATAAATATAAATTTTTATAGTTATTTATATACTTATTTACATACTTTGTTAATAGGGGTGTTCTGGTTTAGAGGCATAAATTTTGTGCTTCTATTTTACAAGTTGTATTATTTTTTTTACAAGTTATGAATTAATGATTTGATAATATAGAAAAAAAAATAGTTATAAAGTTTTAATTTTAAAAGTGATGAAGTGGAAGGACTCAACAAATTCGCATATGACCCATGATTTCAGCCCTCCAAATAGTATGAAGAAAATATTACTACAAGAACTACAAGCAAGTTAAAAAAAAATTCGACAAAATAGCGACTGTCTAAAAAAATTACATCTTTTTGGTATTCTTGATTTTTTTTGAATATGTTAAAATTCAAAATTTGAGTTCATACTGATGAAAAGTATATAAAGAAGATTTTGTAAAAATTTCAAGTAAATCGGTCCAATAGAAGTTGATAAATCATGGGTATTCTATCGAAAAAGATAATTTGAGAGGAAAACTGTTTGAACTTTGGCAGAGGAAGGAAACCGTGTAGGATTATTGTGGTCAAAAAAAAGGTATATCTTCGAAAAAATATGAATTTTGAAAAAACCTCTTGCACACCCTTTTCTCAATAGTTAAACTTTGAAAATATCTAAATAAAAACATAATCGATTTTTTAAAAAATCTAGACCAGAATATACTGAGGCATTACCATAGATAATGAATTGTAGTTAGCCTATTAAATAAATATAAAATATTTTGAACAATTAAACTGGCTGTAGGTAATAAGAAATTGTTATTTGCACATACATTAGTACGTTATTATATACTAGTAATTACAAGGCAAAGTACAAATACAAATAGCTTTTGATTGATAAAACTTTCACAAGTTTTTCGTACGACTAACCAAGACACTACATTCAATTAGAATTAATGAAAGCAATAATTATCATATTTGCATTATTTTCTCTAATGTAATCGTTAAGGTTTTAATTAATTTTAAATTTATGATTTTAAATTTTTTGTGTTGTTTGATCCAAAGCAATTTTGGTAATTTGCAACATAATTTCTCCAGTATTAGAAAACCTGGTACCTACTCAATCAATTTCTATTGATTTCATTGAATTCTTGATCATCTCGCAAGTTCATCTCGATCATAATTCCGCGATATTTGCAATAACGTTTTGATGACGTAAAACAAGATTTACAACAGAATAATCGTTATACGGTAATGCAGAGAATTCTAGCACGATTGGCAATAAAACCATGCAATTAGTGTAGCAGAAATAATATTTCATGTTTTTATCTCATTTCCAGAATAACTAGTAAGAAAATACACCGTGTAATTATGTCCACACAAAGCTATAATTTCGTATGATTTTTTTGAAACGCCAATGTCTGATTTACTGCGTATAAATTGTATACGTAATTTGTTTCTAGTAAAAGGTAATAAATTCGCGTTCGAAATGTTTGATTTAGGCCGGGTTTACAGGAACATGAGAGAATTCTATAAGACTATATATATATATATATATATATATATATATATATATATATATATATATATATATATATATCAAGTCCAAGAATTATACCTAAGTGTACGTTAAAGTTATATTTCTTGAATTTTAAAAGAGTTTTGTTTAAACTGTAAAAATCGCTTGTTTAGAGAGGAATTTTATAAATAAATTCATAAGTTTTCATATTCCAGTTACTGAACGATACCAACATAGTAGAGGATATTTGATCAATTGATCAAGTCTAAGAAGAAAAACCCAAATACATTGAAGTTACAGATCTTAAGTAAGTCTTATTCAAGCTTTTAAAATCGCTTGTTTAAAATGAATTATTAACATAGAAGTTAAGATTAAAAAAAATGACTGGGTTTAAAAAAATTATCGAGAAATCGAGTCTAAGAAGAAAACCCAAGTACATTAAAGTTACATATCTTGAATTATAAATAAGTCTCATTCAAACTGTTAAAATAGCTTGTTTAGGGTGAATTTTATAATCAAATTAAAAAAAACTCAAATTCCAGTTACTGGATGATACTAAAGTAGAAGTAAAACTATTTATTGTTAGTTAAAATTTCTAAAACAAAGCGATGTACTTATCCTAGTACCTATTTATTCAGTTTAAGTCTTAGTACTTATTTTTTTAACTTTTTGTCATTAACTTGTAATGTTTTCGACCAGCTTCTCTCAAAAGAAACGATGAATATTTCAGTTTTGTAGAAACAAATTTGATATTTTGAGATGTCACATAAAGTGGTTCAATTTTCCCATAAACGTAAAAGATCAGAACTAATCACAAAAACATCTACCTGCATTTTTAGAGTATGATGTCAAATTAACACAGAAAATCTTGAAACAAGATATTGAAAAAACAGTCATTTTGTTAGAAAAATTTCCTATGAGAAATTAACCAGTTACAGATTGTTTAAAAAATATTTTAGTTACTATTCTTGCCTTAACTAGGAGAAAAAGTCCTATAATTAGAAAAAAATTGAAGATTGTTAAGAAAATTTTATGCACACACACATACTAAGTTATATATCATTTTATTCGTAATTTTATTGCGAAAGTTTTGCCAAAGACAATTTTGGAAGGACTAGATTTTAGAAATTAAAGTTCGTGTTAGTGGTATGTTCAAATATTAAGGTAAAGAGATTTAAAGTTTAACAAATACAAATATTACTTGTAAATTACAAGTTATAATTTTTCGCGATCATGGGTATGCGGTTTTAATGCGTTCGCTGTTAATGTGCATAATATATGACCCATAAATATGTGCTGAATGTTTTATTTATTTACCCTTCGTATTGCATTATATTCAAAACATATTGTCGATTATATATATACGTAAGCAAAATTCTCAGTCGTTGAACATATTTCAATAAAGTATAATGATGTAAAACAAAGACTAAATGTCAATAAAAATATGATTGTTTTAATATTTATAATAAACTTAAATAATTAAATAAAAAAATAATTATAATATATTAATACATTTGCGGACAGTAACAGTTTAATTGAAAATCATTTTATTTTTAAATAGATTGTGATATCCAAAATTTAACTAAATCCTGTTTAAAGAGTTTAAAGAGTAGTGAGATTATCATAGTTTAATCCTTATAATCATTGAATGCTATAGCATCCACGCTTCTGTTTTACACAATGTGATTGCAAAATAGCACGTGTATAATTCTACTACAAAAACCGTTTTCTAAAATTATAAACCAAAATCAGATAGTAGCGCTAGTTCAGTGCAGTTTTTCAGGTGCACGACCTTAGATAAGAACTTATTCTATTTCTTCAATGAAATACATACATGTATGAGTATCCATTTAAATACTTAAACGAATTCGTAAAGACGCTTGTATACACATTCACAAAATATTTGTATATAATTTCGGTTTTGTGTACGTAAAAATATTTTATGGCAATGAAACTATTTATTAAACAAAGCATTGAGTTTCGCAACGTGAATCGCACACAGTTGAATGGAAAAAACTTAATGAATGGAAAGAGAATTGTATATAATAAATGTTTTGTTTAAATATGTAGAGGAGCTAGAGGATTGTTGTAACTGTTTTGATTTTTAAATTAACAGATTTGAGAATTTGAGATCTTGAGATTATATTTCAACGAAATAAAGCTGGGCAAATGCTGTAACTATTGCTTTACCGAATCAAGTGAAAATATTTCCATATCTATTGTTCATTTTTTCACAATTGATCATTTCTAGAAGAAGTGCAGTGTTACAACTTGCCCTGTGTTCAGGGCTAGTTGTAGTAATACATGGTCAAATAGTGATGACAATAAAATCCGAATTGAAATTTGAAATCAGAGGATCATCAACAGTTCAATATTATTTTACTACAGTAAACTTAATAAAATTTTGGTCCTTAAAATGGTTATTTTTGGAAACTTTCCTTGCTCCCAGGGGCTCTCAAATGGTTCCAAATTGATAAAAAACAATTCTCTGAAAGTTTTAGCTCTTAATATTAACGTTTAGATAGAGCGCAATTCAATTAAACTTCGTATGGAAAGAGTATAGAAAAAATTTTGAAAATTAAAAAAAAAAATGTTTTAGGTATAACTTAGCGACAAATGAATGAGTTTTATTCATTCATTGGTTCGCTATATTACATCTAAAAAACATTTTTAAAATTTTGAAAATTTTCCATGCTATTTCCATACAAAACTTTGATTGAATTGCGCTCTATCTAAAAGTTAATATTAAGAGCTAAAACTTTCAGAGAATTGTTTTTTATCAATTTGGTATCATTTGAGCCCCTGTGAGCAAGGAAATTCAAAAATAACTATTTTAAGGACCACCCTAATATAGTCCTCAATATCTTAGTCAAACTTCTTAAATTACGGCCAAGATTTGATAAGGGCTTTTTCTATTTAACCCTTCGGGGTAGGGGGTATATGAATGTATAAACTTATAATAATTTAATAAGTAACGATAGAAAAAGGTTGTAGAGTAGAGATAGAAGATCGATATATATCGTAAATTAAATACAGTAGAACTCCAATTATCCGAATTTATGGGGACCGGAACCCATTCGGATAATCAAATAATCGGAGTTTGTTTTTAAAATTGCCATTGGAGAGAAAAAAAGTTACGTTTTGATATTGCACTATTTTTTTATTGAATTAAATGAGAAACATGACATTTTCACATGTTTTAAATATAAATAAAATGTACTTATGTACAAGTTTAGAAATAAAAATCATTGTTTTGTAAACATCTCCGTCAAATCAAACAAACAATGTGCCTACACTGGCTTTGCTAGTGGAAGAATAATAGCGCACTTAGACTTTTTTTGGTCAATTTTTTTTCTGAAAGTGATTCGGATAATCGGCGATTCGGATAGTCGGAGTTCGGATGATTGGAGTTCTACTGTAATGGTTTTATTCACATATCTTATAGTGATGGAATATTTATGATTTATAGTCCGTTTAACATCTAATTAATCATAGTGATCCTCCCAAATAGATTAGAAAATATATTATAGAGCACTATTTTGAACTATGTAAAAATATTATTGTGTCATCTTATGGGACAATTTGTTGTTTGGGATCCAGTATATATGAACATTAATTTTAATACATGAAAAAGCAAAAAATGCAATAGAATCGATAATAAATAAATAATTATATAAAAAAAAACAAAATGATGGAACTCACCTAATAGAAGTAAGCCGGCTGATATTGGCATGCACGCAATTTCGACTCAGCTCCTACTGCTCTGTTTTTTGTTTTATGTGGTGGTATCGTGATTCTGCCGCTTCCGGTATCTGATTTCCATGATCCGCGGAAATGCGTTGTCAGCACTGATCGTCACTTATGATTCGTAGCACTTTTCGTTTCTCACTTTTTGATTTCTACTGATTACTTTAATTACTTTTAAAACTAGAACACATAACTGAACTCACGACTTCGGTTAATTCACACACATCGGAAAAGATAAGTTGACAGGGTGACAGTACGATCCGCGACTTAGGACCTTGACGCTTGACTACTGGCGCGCCCGGCTCGACGGCCCGCGAACTCGCGCCAGCTATTGCTTCGCCGCGTCGACGAGCTTCGGGTGCAGTCGCTTGCGAAAAGCTGCCGTCATGGTAAATGCAGACGGGAGAGTCACGTAGGAAAAAGCGTCACTCTTACACTGCAAAAGCTCACTATCGGGTAAAAGCTCTTCGCACTTATAGAGGCATCGATCACGAATACACAGCGACACGACACTTTTAAAATTAATGTTTATATTGAAATTTTCACCTTAATTAGATTATGTACAAGCAGATATCATATCATAATTTAATGAGTTTATTATGCAAGTGCATATTTTTATAAAATTTATTAATAAAAAATAAATAAATGAAATTCACTCATAATGTCTGAAAATATATTCATATTTTCTATGAAAGTAATAAAAAATAAATATTGATGAATAATATTCATTTTCAATTATCATAAAATAAAAAATCATTATTCTTCATGCATTATATATATAGAACTAGCAAACCCAACGAGCTCCGTTTCGCCACCAGATGGTTTCGTGAGAAAGATGAAGATGAAGAAGAAGAAATTTTTTGTTTATGTTATATTTGAAAAGGAAAAATTTGATTTTATTATACAACAGTAATGAATTTATTTTGATTACAAAAATGAAGTGTTTTTAGTTAAACTTCTCTAAGTAAATGAAAGTGAATCCGCAAATTGTCCGTTTCATTGAAGTGCTCTTTGGTAAACCACATTTTTTGTTTTTTGGTCTGACGTTAACACAAACAAAGCGGATGGTTTTCCAACTCGTGAACAGGCATCGTATAACTGCCCATGTGAAAAACAATGATTTTATAAATAATCTATTTGAAATTTATCCCGCAAACACTAAGCTATTGCACCTTGCACCTTGCGAACGCAAGGCGAACTGGAAATTGCAATCGTTTGAAGTCAAACGGAAGACCAGTCAGAATCATTGGTATGTCACCAAATCGCCAGCAATTTTTGATTGAATGGTAAAATTCATAATATTTCTTGGCGGCAAGAATTGCTCGTTGACTTAACCAAGCATAATTCTGATAATTCTCACTAATGTCATTACTCGAATTTTTAATTACGGTGTGTGAAGTCCCAGCAATTTGCATTAGGGCACGATGCCATGCACCACTAATTTTCCTAGCTATAAACATTGCTGAGCCCGAACCCTTTCTAACGAATGCGAAGTCAAAATCGGTTCGTGCGTTCTGGAGTTAAATCGTCAGGAAGGAAAACCCAACTTATTTTATATATATATATATATATATATATATATGTAGATACATGCAATACAAATGGAATAATTTTTATTCCATGATAATTGCGAAGAAATATTTTATATAAATATTTATATACCATAATTTTTTTAATTCTCAGAATCCAGCTAACAAATTCATAAATAAAATATCATAAACATATAAATTACTGACAATAAAAAAGCGTGCCCTTTGTTAGCTATGCAGTAAAAAAGTACTTTGACGAAAGACGCTCGTTAATGTTTTGTATTTAATAAAGAATGAGCAACTGCATAGTTTCGCTTGCGGACTCCGTATAACGATAACTAATTTGTAATAACCATGGCAAATGAAAATTGTACGATATGAAATGTAAAAAATACAATACATTCCCTCATATGAGCGTGTCGGATTGCTTTAACGAATCGGCAAATGTCTGTCCGTTGCGCTTGATGTGACCTCGTGTTTTTTTCGCTTATTGCATCATCGTTCATTCATAAAATGAGCTGAGTTGCTGATTCGAATTGGGTTTATTGTTCCAAGACGATTTTCTGTATGGCAGATTGCTTCGCCGCATGGCTTCGATTGTAGGTCATAACTTAAGTGATAGATGTGTAATGCTCATATATTCAAAGGACAAATCCGATGGGTTGGCCAGTCACATAGCCAGATATGTAAATATCATTTTATAATATGTATATGAAACTGAAATTATTGAAGTAAAACTTCTTTAAGCGCGACTAGAGTGTAAATATGTACAAATGCAACGGAAGTGCGTTACGGCAGATAAGATAAGATAAGAGTCGAGTGCCAATGATTCGACATTCGCTCTCGATGACATCATTTATATACGGGTCTATTGTGATTAGTCGTCGTGTATGTGAATAGAGATCTGCCGTTGTATGTTACGTACCGGCGTCAACGTTGTATGCGTACCGATACCAACAAGCAAATCGGCATAGATAAATAAACATTTTACAGTTACATCGTAGTACTAATCTTGATTTAATGGAAAATGCCCGAATCAGAAGAATATTTTACCCGTTCCTTGAAAATAATAAAACAAATTAAACAATTAGGCCGTATAATAAACGTAAGTTTATAGATTAGAAATTATTTCTATATATTCGTAGTTTGTATAAATTTCGAAGTTAATTTATTAATCAGCAATTACTTCATTTCTCTAATGAAGGTTCATTTCTAAATGCCAATTACAATGACAAACTGATCATGTTATATTTGAAGTATGGCTTCAATTACATTATTGGTTTTTAACATTACACCTATTTTTAATGCTATTATAAATATATAATTTATAATTTATCATTATATAAATGTGTATAATGGTTGACACTAATAAATGTGTGCATCACGAGTGTTACCATATGACTAATAAACATTATTCAAAATTGTTATATGATATATTTATTTTTACTTAGATGCCATCTTGTACAGTAGCAAATAAGTTTTACTTCAATCGCGCAACTTCAACCCTACGCGCACTCTTTTTTTGATAAATTTATCATCAAACACATTGGTATAAATAATTTCATTCATTGAAAAGAGTAACATAGAACATGGAAATGTGGAGGCAATAGTTTAAGAAGTAAACCATATGAAGGAAAAATATAAATACGAAAGAAAAAAACAGGTAAAACGAGTCTATCTAAAACCCACATGCGACCAGAGCACTAATAATACTATACTATGGCGAATAAACATTCTTAAGTTAGTAATCTAACGTCCAATAAACTGGCGCAATTTAGTAGCCCATATGCTTGAAATTAATAATTAACACTACTTCCTTACTATACTGAATTTTTGAAATGAGTTATTATGACCACCATATGTGTAAAATAATATTAATAGACTTGGTAATTTACATTGTGCTTATACCACAGTGATAAAAAATGGACTTATCAATCAAAGCCAAAGAAGTAAGCCGCCAACAACTGCAATATCAGTATTATTTTAAAGGAAAAATAAATAATGGGTGATACTGCCCGTGAGATGAGTTATAAACTCCAACTCGATTCAGGGATGAATGGCGTAAGAGATTTTCCATTGCCAATTCACACCGCAGTGCCCGAAATGGGGTACTTACAATTCGAAACATATTTTTGATCTATATTTTCAAGTTAGAATGGACATCGCTGCTGCCCGATGTCAGATTGCCAGAGCAGGGTTTGAACTCGCAACCCCGTCCAGCGAGGTAGCACTCCAAAAATAAATAGCAACATTTATCTAGCACGAAATAGGAAATAACATGTCGGATGCGATGATAAAGTTATTCTTATCCCATAACATATATTTTTTAATGATCATATGTCATAATTACCCCAAGGTGTGCCGTTCACACTGCACCGGAATGGGCGGGGTGATGACCCGTCACCAGATCCGGATGCAAGTGTTAAATTTCTCCAAATGTGTCTCTCGCGAATGCGGAACCAATGCCGTGCAACTGCGTGGGTACACAGAGGCGTGCCGTCCTAGACCTTGGGGGGTGGCGAACGCACCCGCATTGTTATACCAACCCCTCGGCCCACGCAAAAACGAGTTTCGTCGCCATGGATACATAGATTGGGTTAGATGGAGAGCCGAAAGGTACAAATTTATAATACTGGATTATCAATTTGGATATATATTTTTAACAATAATCCAAACTGAAGAAGTCTTATGAGCTGCTGCGCTCACTATTTTAAGGACGTGGCAGTAGTTCTACACCTATGTGACCAATTTGATATTACAATTTCAGCAATACTGATTATTTTTATTGGTGCAGAAATGATGTGCAGGGCGGCTATTTTTAATTAGATACAAATTGCTATCTAATTTCCAAGTGAAAACTGTTACTGTTGCTTAGCATTAACCTCTCTGAGAGAGAAATCAAAACAGTAACCTCCAATTCGATGTCCATAGCTCTGACCAATCAAATTTCTATCAAACACTACAAAATATTCAAAATTCATATTCATGACAACTTTATGTTGGAGCTTATGATGATTATTTAAAACAAAAATAATGGATATTAACACTTCGGGGCGGCTGTCCACCTCAGTGGACAAACACACTCTGTGAGGCACAGGCTATTTTATAAACAATGACTCAGTTTGCATCAAAAAGTTGAATAAATCACATATAGCAGTGATAAACAGTGTTGTATTTTGAAAATAATTTTAAGTTATTTTAGTAGTATTTTAGCCTTTTTCTTTGCTATTTGGTCTTTTTTTTTTAATATTTAAAACGACCGAATGCTTTTAAATATGACAAAACGATGAATTTTGAGAATTAAGCAGTAGTGAAGATGAGTTTCAAATAGACATTCATACAGACAAATTTTACGAAATTACTATTCGCACCGATGATAGTGATGAATGTGATGATGATATTATCCAACTAACAAAAGAAGAAGTTCGACAAATTAAATGAAGAGCGAAAAGCCATTAGCGAATGTCGATTCTCCTTCAGTAATCGAGTTTGACATACATCAACAAACACCCCGACTACAAATACCAAGCAATATAAGACATCCAATAGATTATTTTACTTTATATTTTATAAATGAATTATTAGACAATATAATAAAAAAAATAAACCATTATGGCAGCAAACAAATGACCAAATATACTGACTAATCAGTGGCATATTCTGAATGCGAGTGAAAGAAAAAGGGATTGTATTTTCTGTTCTGACAGAAAAGCACCAGGAGAAAGGCGGCGAACAACATTTTATTGTAAAACATGTCAAAATCAAGAAGCTATCTATATCGTTTTGAACGTCACCATTCTTTATAAAATGATCAAAAATAAATTAATATTATAAATGTATGTCCTTCAATGACTACAAATTTTTATCAAACAAATTGCATAACATACACAATAAAATCAAGTTTACAGCCGGTAAAGTAGATTGTTTTGAAATGGATGCCGCCCCGAAAGTATTAAGATTTCAATATGAATGTATTTCAATATATAACGAGAAGAATAAATATAATATCGAGGTTTTGTATCCAGCTTACCCTCTATCGTAGCGCCAATTTCACGCATTTTCTACCCCATCCTCCGACTGTTGTCAAAGACTGAATGGACTCTTAGGGGAGCGCACGATGCCCACACAACGTGCAAATTGGAAATACCGAGAATCAGGTGATTTCGAGCAACTATATAATCTTAGATTTCTAAGTATTGAGGGCGATATTGTGTGGAAAGGGTAGGTGATAAGAGGAGTGAAAAACGTGTTACTTCAGATATTAAAGTTAGCGTATTTTCACTGTGTTCAAAAATATATTTTTCTAAGAATCCTTAATTGTATGAGAATATTAAAAAATAATTGTAACAAAAATAATAATTGTATTAAATATGGTATAAGTTTTGAACAATTTGTTATTAGTACATTTTCCGTCTTAAGATGTTAGAATGCTATGTAATTTAGCTTAAATTTGATGTGAAATACGACCACTAGAATAATAAGAGATGTGACAGTAATTACTTCCGTTTCACATGAACCAATAGAATTTTCACACAGCAATATATTGTGCAGATAATGGCATACATTTTAAAAATTCACATCAAAATTACTAAGTCTGAAATATCTAGAGTCCCAAATATATGTTTACAACATGATTAATAAATCATTTAGTAAAATAGTTTAGATTTACTCTAACACGATTAGATACTTATCTCAAAATTGTAGGGGATGAAAGAATTTATATAGATTGAATTCATAGCTGGGAGGACATTTGCAATATTTATACTAATTTTTATTATATTATATACTAATTTTAATATACAAATTTTAATACACTGTAAAATCGTATAATTGAAATATAAAAATTAAGAAAAATAATTACAAAAGCTTGTAATAATAATTTAAAATTACCTATTTGCAGTCACAGTTTTTAGCTTCATGCTAAATGGAGTTATATGCTTTCTACAAATTATTCAATTTGTACATATTTCACGTAGAATTTGATTTTTCTGGTAATATTTGCTGAACGTATGGATTCGAAATATATTAGATATACATATGTTTGTTCGCGCCTGCTTCACAAATTTTATATATCTACCCTTGTCTACCTAACAGCAATAAAATAATTTTGAAACCATATGTACCCAAGCTAGTTATAAGAAATTTTTTATTCTGTACGTTTACCTGACCAAAATACATTTTACAAATAAATACCATTGTAAACCAAACTAATAGTTTTCAATAATTTTCAATAAGATTTATAGCATAATTAATAATAAAACTATATATGGTCTTTTGAAGTATGACTAGTGCCTGTGTTTAGTCCAACTATTAACTTTTACAATTAACATTGCGCCGGATCTCTACACGGCTTTGATCAAAAGAATTAAACTAGTTGTGTATGGCATCGTGCCTTAAGGCAAATTACTGGAACTTCCCGTACCGTAACAAACTGTTCGGAAAATATTAAATGTTTTCATATAGATTATTATAAATACTGTATTGTCTAATATTTATAAAAGTTATATAAACTGAACTACAAAGTTAAAACTAATTATTTAAAGTATATAAGTGAACTTTAGAACTTTAGCCAAAATTAAATTAAAAACTGAATTATTTTCAACATACAAAAAAAAATTTTTGAAAAAAAAAAATTTGGAAATTTTTTTGAAATAATCTATAAACGAATAAAAGAAAATAAATCTTGTCAAAACAGAGCAGAAAGTTTTTTGAATCATTCAAATCGGATGCTTAGTTCTCTCAAAAACTGCCATTTTTTGCAAATTTAGCTCGGTGTCTCCAAAACGGCTGGACCTGCCTTTGCCAAAAACTAATCAGCACATCTCCCTATCAAAAGATTCACATCGGTTGATCCGTGCGCCAGAAAACGTGAACGAAAAAATGCGGACATACAAAGCACACACACATCAATTTTTTGCAAATGCAAAAATTTTCATTCACGATTTTCGGCCCATTACTATAACTATCCTACGGGAAGTTAATAAACTTGATTAAATTATTATTTACTAAAGAAAGTAAAAAAATATAGATCTTAGCATCCTACAAGTGTCACAAGGGCTATCATAAAATGTGTTTTCTTAATATATAATGTTAATATTTCATAAACCCTCAGTTACTAAAATAACTCGTGTCGGTGTGCGGGCCACATTTGTAATGGACTGTTGTTTTCAATGTAGAAAACGGTATCGTACGGTCGTACGGTCGTACGGTAGAATTCCGGCGTGCCCGAGTTTCGTGAATGGGCATCGATCCGCCCATTCATAGCCAGCTCGGCGGCGTGCGGGCATGCGCTTGCCAAATTCGAAAGTTATTCAATCAATTTAACTATCACACTTTGATTGACCGATATAATCAAAGATTAGAAGCATATTAGAAGCATTTACCGATTTCGTAATAAGGGATATATAAAAAATGCTAATCGTATAAATTACCATTGATGAAAAACAGAAAGTGAATGATAATTGCAAAAACAGCCGTGATTATTGTTTTCATATTATCTTTTTATTTTGAAATTTAATTTAATTTAATTTGATACTATTGTTGAGCGCTCGTAAATTTAAGTTTTTTTTCTAAACAGTTCTAAGAATTATTTGACAAATTGTACTGTATAATCAGGATAATGATGGGGAGCGTCCATTAATCACGTGAGGTTTTTAGGGAGAAGGGGGGTTTGACAAAAAATCACGAAATATCACGTGGGGAGAGGGGTATAGTAAGATATCAGGTGTATTTATTTTTTACCTATTTTTTTTTTAAATTCAAACATTTAAAAAAAATCCAAAATTTTACAATACACGTACTAAAAATACGCGTAATGTTTAAATGTGGAGGGGGATGGGGGTATTTTGAATATCACCAAAGAAGGGAAAGAGAGAATCAAAAAATCCTTAACAAATCGATCACGTGATCAATGGACGCCCCCATTCATAAAATATGCATAAAAATATATTTAAAATGCCATCGAATTCAGTAAACTACCCACACGTTTCAAAACTCTAACAAGAAGGTGAAATATTTTAAACTCGATCCTACAATTTGAGTCTGTAAGCAGAAATTCACAAAAAAACGATCTAACTTCTTTGGCTAGAGAATATGTACAGTTAATTCTTGAAAGCAAATTTTTAAATGTTTTTGGTACTTGTATCGCACACAACCTCGATATAAGCGCCATTTCAAGTTAAGACAATATCTCTTTGATGGCGCAATTGAAAATGTTAGATATTTTTGACAAAAAAATCGAAGTGCAAAAATTATTAAAATAATAATGTTTAAAACCGAGCCAATTACTACTCTTACCATTAAAAACAATTACTTACAACTCCGTTTATCAATTTAAACTTTACATTGATTCAATTTCTAAAGTCGAGTAGTGATACAGTATCACTACTACAGTATCACTGATACTCAGAGGCGGTTAAATATCCAAATTTAATTTCGAATTTAAAATCTGTACTGTCATAGCCAGGATATTGAAAATCAGCCAAAAATAAAATCTACTGAAGTGATTAACCAATTTAAATTAAGTTGTGTTTTTTAATAAGTTGATTTTTTATTAGATTGTTCATGAAATGGGGATAAGGTCTTAATGACGTTTTAGGATATATATATATATATATATATATATATATATATATATATTTATATGAAGAACTGGAAAGAATAAAATTGCATCCATTATTCCAAAATCCTATTCTGGAAATTTCTGACTATATATTAGTTCTATATATAATTATATAATTATACCCATAAACCAGAAATTTAATAATAATATTACAATTCAAAGATACTCATTCAGTTTTATGTAATATTTTTCATCCGATAATAGTGCTACCCATTATGGAAAGTAAACAAATTTCCGCGCACAAGGCGACAGACAACGTCTCATCAATTAGAATTAATATTAGCCTTGAATTCGTAAATCACGCCATAACTATTACTTGGAATATAGTTTATGCGAATTGACACGAGCCATGCGACAGTCGCCTACGACCATTTACATAGTCAAGCGGCTGATGTATCAAATACACCACTGTAAATAATAAATAGAGGCACGAAATTTCTGCAATTTTTCAAAATTAATAAGAAATTTTTTTAAAAATATTTTTACTGTATTTTCCACATGTTATTAATGAATGTTTTAAGAATATTAAAAAGAGTTAAAATTTGGAAATAGTCTTCTTAAAATTTTATTTCGAGAAGGTGTTGAAGGTTGGGGTCTCAATTAATTGGCACGTGACTATACACATGATTTTAGACCACAAAATAAGATATTCTGTAGTAAGTCATTGCAGATTTAATACCACAAAATAAAATGAAGAAAAAAATTTTTTTTTATTAACCTAGAATAATGTCGCAATCGTTTTTTCACAAAAATAACGACAGCTAAAAAGATTTTTTCCCATTTTTTTTTCTATTCTCGAACTTTTTATAAATAGTAATTATCAGAATTTGGGAATGAGCGTAGTATAGAAAACTCTGTAAAATTTTCAAGTATATCGGTCAAGTAAAAGTTGAGAAATCGTGAGTATCGTATCGAAAAAGACAATTTCAAGATAAATGCGGTTATAGTTTCGCAAAGGAAGGAAACAGAGGTAGATTGTCGAGATCAAACAGCTATATCTCCAAAACTAATTTAAATTTTGAAAAATCCTCTTGTACACATATTCTTGAACAGTTGTACTATGAAAACATGCGAGAAAATAAAATCAAATTTTTAAAAATTCTAGATCAGAACAAGTAATTATTTATCAATATTTGTTATTGATAATATAGTGCACACCGATGTGAATAGAATGGCGTTTTTTGTTTGTCGATATCTTCTACAGTTGTGACAAAAAGTGACTCTGAAAAAAGGGGTCACTTTCGCATATTTTCAATGATATCTCGACCAAATGATTAGGCTAGGGAGTTATTATATAGTTAGTATTATATATTATATAGTATGTCGGACTTTTTTCGAAGAAAGCTATAAAATGGCATCAAAATCATTTAAATATCACGGTGGGACCAATTCTGCATGGAAACACGATCAGACCCTTTAAAAATTAAACCGCTTTACATAGGCCTATAATATTTCAAGGAGTTCGTTTTGACTATCAACTCGAAAAACATACAAAGCTTCATCAAAATCTCAGGAAAATATAACTATAATTCGAATCCCGAATATAATGTAAGACTTTTCATTCTAATTTTTCACCGGAGCACCCAAAATGGTAATTTGTATTTGGAAACAATAATAATAATAAATGGTAGTCTGCCCGAAGGCAAGTCCATGGTCTAATTTGTATTTGGAAACATAATAATAATAATAATAAATGGTTGTCTGCCCGAAGACAGGTCCATTTGGAAACATATTTTGATCTATATTTTGAAAAAGTGTACGACCATTTGTATTTAACAAAAACATATAGTATAATATAATAAATAGTATATGTATATATTATAAAAAAACCCTTCATTTTCATTATTTACCGGAGCACCCAAAATAGCAATGTAAATAGCAATTGGAAACACGTTTTGGTCTACATTTTGGACTAGGTATGAATGTGCTGGACTAGGTATGAATGTTTGCAAATAACACAAACAACAATTACATTAATTTCAATAATAATATTTAATAATTTTTAGAATCGAACAGAAATTGTGAGTAAACTTCTACCGAAACGCCTATTTTCAATGAATGCTCGAGTTCGAATGTTTTACGGTGCAACGCAAGATTCATAATGGCTCACCTTGAATTATGAATGAAGAAGCGCATGTATATGACATATGTGGTAAATCATATATATATACGAGTATATATATATATATATATATATATATATATATATATATACCTACTACGATGATGACATACTCCTCCATGCCGTAGTTACATATCTTATGAATGAATTCGTATTGTCTAACCAAAGCAATTCATAAAAATCTGTCAAATCATATTTCATTCAGCTCATTAACGAGGCATACAAAGGAAATGTTTCCATTACTTTTGTACTCTTATTTTATATCTATCAAATGGAGGATCATTTTGATTGTCTAAATGTTTTCACTTACACTTAATTTATATATATCATTGCCCATGAGGATGGTTTCAAACAAAGAGTTATAATACATTTTTTTTATAATTTTATAAGACACTTTTAACACTCAATAAAACTTAGTAAAAAAAAACTGAGGTTGATGCATTATAAAATTAATTTCCTATATTAACTAGCTGTCAAACATTGTCCGACATTGTGTTAAAACTAGTAGCGTTAAGGTAGCAAATTTTTGGTCCGTCCTTGTTAGTTGCAAGATGACAACTTGACAAATATGGGCTGTCAAAAAATTGCATGTCAAATTTTTCAATATATATATATATATATATATATATATATATTTAATATATATATATTTATTCTATTATATATTATATATTATATATTATATTTAATATATTATTATATATTATTATAATAATATATATTATATATATATATATATACTAGATGACCCAACAGACGTCCTGTATTCTAATATTAGTATATAATATCTATATTCATGATTATAAATAATAAAAATGTAATATCTTCAATATTATTGCCGAGAACCAGCTGAGATTTGTCATAATTAAAACAATATAATATACAATATATGTTTTTTGCAGTAAAAAAATATATAATTTAGTTTAATTAATAACACAATGCGTTCAAAATTGCATATACATTATTTTTTTAAACTTATGCATGTAATATTTTGCTTTACTATACTAAATTATTCAAATACAAAAGAGTATTTCTACTTATTGAAAAAATGATTTTGAATTTTGTTCCTTGTATCAAAAATTTATTTGTTTGACATTGGATATGAAATATTTAGCAAGTTCATGATCTTAGTATTTTTAATTATATCTTAATAGAAAAAATAAAATTAATTTTACTCTAATTAATTTATATAAGGCTAACACGATATTAAGCCTAACACAAATATTAAGTATTTATAATAATATGAAGAAAAATGCTTATGATAATGTGATAAGTGATCAAGGCCTGATAATAGAATGTTCAAAATAGGTGTAGATATCCTGAGATTCTTCTACGATAAAAAATCCCTTATATAAATATATATATATATATATATATATATATATATATATATATATATATATATATATATATATATATATATATCTCTTATAATATTCTAGTTGAAACGAAAAACAACTTACATCTGTATAGTAAAATCAATCATCAACATTTGCATTCAAAATCAAGTCATAATTTCCCTATCTTTCCATAACTACATCTAGCTTCCTTTCTATATATCAGATAAAATTTGTGGGTCCTATTTATGTTGAACTATGGTAATAATAATTAGTGATGCCGCCTTTATCAGTCGTAAATTTAAAACTGATACGCATTATCTCTAAGATAATAAAGATGGTACATATTTATTCAAACTGATGTATTTTTATGGCTAGTAATATTGTCATTGCTGATAACAAGACGTTCATTCATGTAGCGAGAATGTTCAATGTAATTTGTTGAATGAAAAGAGTACATATTATCATGATTCATTAAAGTCGAACTAATGGGTGCGATATCGGTATTATATCAGATAATGTTGCCTTTTGTTACAGGCTGTGACAAAATGTATTATATGAGATTAGATATCATCGTCACATTTTGCATTTTGGTCTATATATATTTATATATTCTTAGGCTACAATGTATATATGTATTTAACTAAAGTCAGCTTACCTTTTAGTGGTTGAGGAGCCGACAGTCTTTCTTAGCAGTTTAATAAAGCAACCCTGATCACATAAACCATATATAAATAGTATAAATGTATTAATAATACCTTGAGTAGATCCAAACTGAAAGAAAAAATATAAAATTAATAATAACTCTTTGTAGCTCGACTAAAAATACTGAATATGTTATAACAAAGATGATGTTTTACACACTATATTACTATACAAGAGATTTCTTAATCGAGAATAAGAATTACAATTACATTAAGAAAAACGTTGCATTTATAGAATTTCACATTTCTATAATATAAGAATAGTACACAAAATTAAAAAATTCTTGTCCAATTGATAACTTTGCATTTATTTCTTTCAATAAAATAATAAATTGTGAGAAATATTTGATCTGTCATACAAATTTAGAACACTATTTATAAATAAATATACAAGCAATATATGTCGATGTTGGGCAACATTTTATTGTAAATATATCTATTTTATTTTTGTCCAATTATTACACATTACACAAATTATATATAGTTTAATTTTATAACCTAACACCATATAATACGCTGAAGATATATTTCAAAAATAGAATTTTGAATTTGAATTTAGGTAAAAAGTGTTATTAATTATTAGGTACATCAATAGTCTCATTTAGTCTCTAGACGGTAAGTACATCTATGACAATATCAAACTAATTGCAATCAACGAAATGAAGTCATCACATCGTACAACATTCCTTATATACAATTATAATTTTACGTATGGATATTATTTTTCGATTCACTAATGCACAATTAGACAAATCAAAAAATAAAGCACGGAAAAAAATTTTGGATAAGGTCGGCATAAACATATACTTTTATTATAATACTATTATAATAACTTGGTTAATATACAATTTTAGTATATAGAAAAAATAATATTTGAGAGCAGAAAATGTTTCAAATTTATAGAAAAACAACTACACGGGTGCACTACGTCAATCCAAAATGTTGGATTTGATTTTCAAAGTATCTGGAATAATTTCTTCAACTCAACCATCAATTGCCAATCAGTCTTCACTAAATCCTCTCTGAAATAGTCTTTGCAAGCGTCGATACTTTGTCGGGAAATCTGAAAAAAATAATAATAAAAAAAATAATATTATTCGAAATAGAAAAATATAATACACAGCTTTACACCAAATTAAAAATTTATTAGTTATTCAGAAATTGATAAAGCTCTCACGCAAAAAATGCTTCTTAAAAATAATATGGATAATAGACGCTGAAAAGTTTGTGCATTGAAATAGTTGACTTATCACAAGCTTCTAGTTAAAGTAAAGAAAACTTTTCTTCTTAGGAACTATTAATATTTAGCGCAGAATATTTTATGAGATTAATTTGAAAGGCAAAGGAAATATAAACATAGTGCACGCTTTTTGTACTACTTATCAAATGATAAGGTTATAAATATTTCGAGTCAATATGTCTCATCATGAGAATAAACATATTTTTATGCACTACTGCTATAATTTAATAAATGAGTTGGACAGTATAAATAGTGTTTAATTTAATTTAAATTTTAATCATGAAGTTCTCGTAAGTTCGATTCGCCAATAATCTTAAACCCTTGCTTGCATAAAAAATATGTTTTTAACATATAATTCACAACTGAAGGACCCGCGTAACTTTCAGGTCATATTCCAAATTCTTAGATATATTTTACCGAAGAATTATGATTTTTTCGTGAGATGACGCACAAATCTTAATTCTATAACCAATATCAATATTTATGACTTCAAGGAAACCAATATCAATATTTATGTCATTTGCTCATAGACCTTATAATATTATATGAGGTCTACTATGTTTTTACTAGGTTTTTCAACCTGAAATAACATTTTCATTCACATAAGTGAAAACAATATAGGCCAGTGTGCCTTGAAAGTCACATAATTCACCAATATAAAAAAAAATCGTTAACCAGAATTTTTTGCTTTTCATTTGCAAATATAGGCTTCTAATTACTGATCTTTTATTTCCCTAATTTTTGTGGATGTATAACAAAAATTCGGCCCATATAGAGTTTAAAAAATAATAAATAATTATGAATAATTATTTTTTTACACTAGTATCGTTATCAGATCTTCATCATTCAGCAAAGACAATCTTTAAAATATAAGAATTGATCTTAAAACCATTGCAAAAATTGTTTGTTTTCATATATATACAATAAAATGTAAAAAAAAAATTCAATAATAATAATCCATTCCCAATGAAAACAATTCGAATCTAGATGTAAAACATGCAAGAACAACAAAATAATAAAAATCGTCTAACGAGTGCCAAGGTACCAAAATAGATTTAATATTTTATCATCGTTCCCGAAAACAAGTTGGCCAATACCGCGCTTCAAGCGTCGATATGAATGAGTCCCGTGACGTCAATGAATTGAAGCCTCCCAGAGTCCCCAGAGGAATGGGGCACCCCGCATCGTCGAATCTAGGCAAATGACCCAGTTCGCGCTATACCACAATCTTAAAACTGTAGTGCACTTTATAACGGAACGTTTATTATTAGCAACATATGAGAAATCCGCATAAAATATGTTAATGTAATGCCTAAATATTTATCAATACTTACTTATTAATAGTAAGCCAATTCGTTTTCAATAATATTATAAAATATTTGTTAATTAGATAAAAATGGCATTTAAATAATTAAATTTATTTTGATACATCACATGAATTAGGAACGCCATTTATTAGAAACTTTGTTTTTGAAGAATATTCAAGTCAATAATAATTGTTACTAAAATCAACTGAAAAGTGCCAATAACATGTATGTAATAGAAGATACTAATATTGAAGGGAATAATATTACTAATGCCTATAATAAGGACTAATACTAAATAATATAACTCCCTATTTTTAGATTACTCTGTGAAACATAATATCAACATTGTATCGATCTATTTCATTTCAATCTGCTCTGATGTATATACTAGGGTTTATACAAAAACCGACATTTCAGAAAACCGGTTTTCGAATTTTAATTTTACCAGAAAACCGGTTTTAGCCGGTTTTCAAATTTTATATAGAAAATAAATTTTTGCTCAAATATTCTGTAATAACAAATATTTATCCGCAAATTTAGTGCAATTTAAAGCAGTATTTAACTAAATTTATTTATTGGTCAATTTCATGGATAGTAAACAAAATTATTTTAAGAATAGTAGAAATTATTTTAAGAATCAAAACGCTTGCGTCTATCTTTTATATTTGGCTATTTTTGTCATTTTCTATTTATACAGTGAAAACTGGCTTTTCTACTAAAAAACCGGTTTTCGAATTCCATAATTTTCGTCAAAAAACCGGTTTTTGAAAACCGACAAACCCTAGTATATACATAATAATATTAACTAAAAAATGTTTTTAATTATTTCTTTCGTCATAAAATATGAAGATACAATTTGAAGACTCTAATGGAAGATAACACATATAACGTTTGAGTATCTTATATAGGGCAACAACCCGGACCTACGATATATCCCAGTGACCTACATTTGGAGGGTGAAATCAGTGATCGTAACGCCTCGCTCCAGTTTTCCGAGGCCAAAACTGGATCAATTTTCATTCAGCAAAAGCCGGGAGAAAATAATAAAAAAGGGAATATTGTACAGTATTATATATATATATATATATATATATATATATATATATATTGTTTTAATGAATGCAATTCAGCGGTCATAAATAGTTAAGAATCACTTAGATTTTAGATTTTTATTTCGTTACTAAAGATAGTTTATTTGAAAAAATACTGTTTTTCTATTAACGACAATTCAATTTTCCACTAAAAAGAATAATTAGAAGACTATAAATATAATTAGAAACATAACCGATCGAAATCGACAAAAGAATCTAGAAAAGTTTAACCAAGTAATTTTAGATAATCTTAGCTCTAAAATATTATTCTATTTTGCCTTATGCAAATAATAAATGAACCGATGCATCTACCAGTATTCTTATGATTAAAATAGAATACATAATAAATATTTGATAACAAGATTCCATCCGCAATTAATTTATTTTGCTTCTAAAATAAATATATTATTAATTAATATATTACAGAAAGCATTTCAAGCCCTATTTAAAAAACGGATTTATTCCATTTATATCAATTTCCAATTTCATATTTGAGGTACTGTAAAAATAAACTGCGTATAAAAGGTGTTTTCCATTCGTATTCTGCACGCGCCCTTGTTGACCCAAATGTCGGAAAATTCCCCAGAAATAAAGTTTGCCATGCGCTCGGGCTCAGTGAATGAACTCAGGTCTTTAGAGGGAATTATGGTAATGGCACATAAAACGAAATCGTATAAATAGATATTTAAATTAAATAAGTTTGTTATAATGATATATGCACGTGCAACTCGCAATCATTATCTATGAAGGTGGAAAATTTGCGGTGAATACTGAAGCTTAAATAAAATTATTAACAACTGGGAGGAGCACATTGAGCACACTTTTTAGAATGTGCTTAAGGGGATTTTCTAGTGTAGTGCGATGAATATTAGGTCATTTTTAAAGTGTCATGAAAGATAGCAATGAATGTTTTTACTATCCATTTTTACCACTTGTTTATTAATATTATTAATACAAAACAAAAAATAAAAAATAAAAAAGTTGAAAATTAAAGGAACTGGCAGTGGGAAGTCTCAAAAAATTGGCTCCTCAGTCTTGACATGATTTCAGCCCTCCTTGCCATCGGAAATGCAAAAATACAAAGATTTTCTTTTTACAATTTGGCGACTGTTTGAAACAAAAGTGTTTTTTTACTGTTTTTTTTTTTGAATTTCTCTTTCTTTTTTAAAAATAGTAAACATTGGAATTTGGGGATAATCCTAGTTCGGGCTATAGATAGCTCTATAAACAAGACTCTCTGAACATTTCAAGTAAATCGGTCGATTAAAACTCTAGAAATCGTGTCAACAGTACTGAAAAAGTCTGTTCTGAGAAAAACGCATTTAAAGTTTTGCGTGAAACCAAACCAGTATGGAGACCGAGTCAGTAAAATGCCTATATCTCCGAAAATAATTCAACTTTTCAAAAACCTTCTCGTACCCATATTCTTAGATACTTGAATTTTGAAAATATAAAATAAAAAAAATCGATTTTTTTGAATTTCTACACTAGAATACCCCCTTAATATTCCGGCGTTGAAGTTCTTAATTATTGCATGCTCAACAATAATTGCAATAGTTTCAAAAATTGAAGTTGCATTTAACTTGTACACGAAATGTAAATGCAATAATATTCAGATTATAAACTTCAGAATACACAAGGCCAAAAAATATGAAGAACACTGAAAATAGATTTTATATTTACCATCCTTCATAAATAAGGTATTCAAGCAAACTAAGAAGTAAAATACATGTTGATTAAGGATCCTAATTTTTAGCAAGGAAGTTGCTACATCAAACTCATAACAGAAGAATTAAGATCAAAATGACCTATTTAAGGTCTACTAATAAGTGAAAATCCGTTCTATCTTTTTCATTTATCCTTTTTATCTATGATGTGATGTATTGCTGGACGCAGTTTTTAGAATTATCTTTTGTACTTTATGAACAATTGTTTTGATGACACATGCAGGTAGATGTTAAAATGACAAAAAAAAATCAATTCTATCATGTTCAAACTCGAACTTCGCCCTAAAGAACGCTGCTGACAACTATAGACATTTATATTACACCCTTCTCTCCAGAATTATTTGGGGATTTTCATAGCAAACACCCTGAATGATATTATTCTCCTGGAAATCGAAGGGAGATGAACAAAATGCGGGTGACTGTGGCACGTGCGTGGTTTGTTTCTGACTAGGGTTGTTCCGAAATAGGGCACTGGGTCAACAGGTCGTTTGTTTAATGGTCCTTTGACATGTTTCATGAAACGCGGCTCAAGTACATGCACAACACTTAAAACGAATTTAGAACGCCATTAACGACAAACGAACACACGCTACGTTTTATGAATGGGAGCTATTTCGGACCGATTATTTGGCGCTCGACGGGGCCTTAAGTTGTTTGTTTCAAGCCTTCGATACGATTATAGGGCGTAGGTTGTGGGGAAAATTACTCTATTTCTGAATTATTGATGAGTAGACTATTGGATTTTGACAGAAATAACTTGTGTAAATATGTGGATAAGACGGAGATAAGACGTAATACTAAGATTAAGCAATTAATTCTTCAATGAAGGAAGGTAAACAGTAATTAAAATCAAATTTTTTAATAACAAAATTGAGTTTTTAATTTTTTTGGAGAAACAAAGCACCGTGCTTAACAGCTACAATTAAAATACATATATAGTATATGATACTCTCGTAATAATTGTTTTGATTACGAACAATTAAAAAAAAGTGAATTACTTGAATCATTTTTCAGGTTCAATGTTTGATTTGATGGTTGTAAGAACACATATCAGATTATTAAAATGCTTCTCAACATAATTTGAAAGCATTTATTGATTTCATATTAGGTTTAAATAATAAATAGTGATTAAATTAATTTCATATTAAAATTACAGTAAAAATAGATCCACGGAATTAGATTACATCAACATTATATTTAACACAATTGTCTGATTATAAAATATTAAAAATTAAAAATCTAAGCTATTTTTTGCATATTCGCTATAAGTATGAGAATACCATATATGAAAGTTAGTGTTATATAATTTTATTTATAATTTTCATACATTGTACTGGTTATCCATCACAGTTTCAGAAAATATAAAAATGATAAATAAATAATCTGTAAAACACAGAAGAGTCTTCTCTTATATTACTCATCATCAATGAAGATAAAAACATGAGGACTTGCATCCCATGTTAAAATTGAAAAAAACTAATGAATTGTATATGTATTCTTTTTGGCCACACTGGTGAGCCTTTAATGGAAAAAATCATGTCTCTGACGATTGACAAACCATTAACAAATTCTGCAAAATCAATCAATGTCTTCCCAAAAGACAATAAATGATAGAAAACCCTAGTCTTAGTTTGTTAAAAGTTGAAAGTCACACACATATTATTTGATGATTTATGTAGATTAAAAATGAGCATTAATACAATACTTGTGTCTAACACGAGTTTTTGTCCTGAATTGTCTTGAATTTCTAAAAGGTTTTTATTCTCAATATTAATCTTTACGAAAATTGAACCAAAATATTGTATATATTAAAATTTGCGATATGAAGTATATTTAGTAAAAGCAAAGTTACTCATTTAATTCTTAATCAAATTGTTCACAATTTTGTTCAATGCCATGCAGTCACTCTGGTTTAAAAAAAATCATTTAATAAAAACTAATGTTTATCATATCCGTAAATAGTATTTTAATGCTTTTTTCCTCTAACCCCCATCGCTATAAGTTTCCGTCTCGGTTTTATTCGAAATAAAAAATATGGCCATCTAATAATGCGCATCATAGGCAATCAAAATTACTCTAAATCAGTGTTTTTTAACTATGGGTCATAACATCACGTCTTGATTTTTGTATATTCTCAACAAAATCTTAAACTATGTAGTTTTATTTGTATATGTATATGTAATTATTATGAAATATATGAATTATTTAAAAATATTATTTTTTTTATCTGTGAGGTCGTCAAAAAAACTCGCAGTCATAAATGGGGTCGCCAAGAAACTCGCAATCGTAAATGGGGTCATTAAGGACAAAAGTTTAAGAAGCCCTGCTCTAAATGAATAAAAATTACTCCTAGGATAAGTTTGGTTGCATCTATCTCCAAGTAGTTCGTTGTATTAACACTAAAAAGTGAAGGAATAAAAGATGAGATCATAAAGTCCTACAGCCAATAATATTCGTATTGTTCTTCTATGGAGTATAGAACGTGCAATCACATAAACATCTAATATTTTTTGCACGCACGGATAAAAAAATCGCATCCTTAATTACTAATTTATACGAGTAAGTTGATCGACGACATATGAAGAATATTAGCTTTACTCGCGCACATAATCTTAAGAGGATACCGCCAGACCGGATGGCATTAATCTGTTCACAGGAAAAAATGCACAATCACAAATGGAATCACGACTAAATATCCGATTGGCTAAATTTAAATCCGAAGAACAAGTTCGTCCAATCGCAAAGTTGGCATGCAGCACTCAGGGCGCTCAGCAAACGTATGTAAACATTCGGAGGATGTTGCGTTTCCTGTGCGCCAGGTGCAACCACGTATTTTGTATCCGGCCGCAAAACGAGATAATAAAACTCTTAACGAAGCACATTGTAAAATATTATCACATTGCAAGAAATCATATTTAGTCTGCGTGCTTATGCTCGCCACACGAAAATACATTCAACATATCATTGCTTTTAAAATATTATAAAAACTGGGCAGTGTTTCCTTTCAGGTTAAATATAAATGTGTGTTTTATGCTGGCATATGAGATAATTCTTCTCGAGCTCTGCACTTTATTAATTTTCTCAAATACTGGCACAGTTTTGGACCAGGAGCTACTGAACCAGGAGCTTATTTCTTTTATTGCCCTCTGATAACATTTAAACACATACATAATATACAATACATAGCTAGCATATAATATATTAATCACTTACATCTTAATTTTACTATCAAACAAATCTAATCATATAAGGGTCAAAAATCAAATTTTGCAATAATGATGTCAAATTGAGGGTTGATAGGGTGTTTTTATAGAGTGTAGTTCCTCTAACACTTTAGTCCTGCTTGCCTCAAATATACTACATTCGAGCATGATGTGTTCAGATAT
>NW_020537646.1:20806620-20859317 GCF_003426905.1 Ctenocephalides felis | reverse complement strand
TCAGCCGCTTGACTATGTAAATGGTCGTAGGCGACTGTCGCATGGCTCGTGTCAATTCGCATACACTATAATTCCAAGTAATAGTTATGGCGTGATTTACGAAGTCAAGGCTAATATTAATTCTAATTGATGAGACGTTGTCTGTCGCCTTGTGCGCGGAAATTTGTTTACTTTCCATAATGGGTAGCGCTATTATCGGATGAAAAATATTACATAAAACCGAATGAGTATCTTAGAATTGTAGTATATTATTGTATTAATATTTATATCAAATCATTAAGTTGCTGGTAAATTAGTATAATTAATTATATTAGTCACAATTTTTTTGGATTTAGGATTTTTCCAAATACGGTTTCAAGATGATTGGTGTTATTTTATTTTTTTTTCAATTCTATTATTTTTTGGTCTTTTATTATATATATATATATATATATATATATATATATTATCCTGAGACGGCATTGAATCCCCATCCACTAATTGATTTTGTCTACAGATTTTAAATCAAAAATAAAATTTGGATATTTAACCGCCTGCGTATTGTGAACGTGATGTAAAGTTTCAATTGACAGTGTTGTAAGTAATTTTTTAATGGTAAGAGTGAGATTTTGCTGTAATCGTAGATAACGCTAAATATTCATTTATCATCATTATTTTATTCATTTTCGCACGATTTTGAAAAAAAATAACAAGTCTTTTCAATTGTCTTATCAGAGACTTGATCTCAACATGAAATGGCTCTTTTAATCTAAGAGCCAGCGAACTATTTGACTAACCTGTTTTCTCAAAGCTAGAATTTTTTTTAATGATATTTTATTATCGACCCATTAAGAAAGTACCAGTCTGGCAGTCATTCCGCGATTGCGTCATCATCCCTTTAATTTGTGAAAATGTAAAAAAAATTTTTTTAATAACTCATAATCTACAGGGTATCCATTGGGTACGGGAATTGAAAACATTTGAAAATATATCAAACCTATTTTAGTTCAACAACAATAATATTAGGACCACCACTGGGCGGCCTGATATGCCCTTTTTATTTATATTATTCAAAAAATTACTAGATGTCATATTTATAGACAGTTGTAATTTCTAAATGAAATAAAAAAAAAATGAAAAAATGCTGCACAAAAATTAACTACCCAAAAAAGACAGATTGCTCTTTTCCTGAAAATTTGCCTTTAGTTTCAAAATGTATAATGGTTACAATGATTTAAAATATGTCTTCTTACTTTTGAAACATGCGAGTAGTTTAGTGGAACCAATGGCATGCTATGGCAAATATATTTATATTTATTTTTTATGCAAGTGAATCAGCCCGACATCAAGCAACTTTGATGTAAAATTTCGACTTTAGATTATAGATCTCAAATATAGCTTCAAGTGAAAATCGCCTTTCGTGGTTATATCTGCAAATGGATTGGACAACTGGGTTGCCACCCATTCAAAAAGCTATATAATTATACGTTTAAAACAATTACTGACCTATTATGACAGATTGTAATCAAAAGTATAAGCATAAAAATAATTATCCCCAAAATATTCAAAAAATAATTTAATATACAACAGTAGTAAAGTAATTTTCAAAATAAATAAAAAATATAAATAATAATCAAAGCTACTTGCTTTCTCGGTGTATAATCAAAGCATTTACATTTAGCGTGAAAATAATTGGATAATTTGTGGTCCCAGAGTTTTCTCTAATTTTGCAATTATCATTCATTTTCTGTTTTTTTATCAACGGTAATTTATACGATTAGCATTTTTATATATCCCTTATTACGAAATCGGTAAATACTTCTAATGTGCTTCTAATCTTTGAATATATCGGTCAATCAAAGTGTGATAGTTAAATTGATTGAATAACTTTCGAATTTGGCAAGCGCATGCCCGCACGCCGCCGAGCTGGCTATGAATGGGCGGATCGATGCCCATTCACGAAACTCGGGCACGCCGGAAGTCTACCGTACGACCGTACGATACCGTTTTCTACATTGAAAACAACAGTCCATTACAAATGTGGCCCGCACACCGACACGAGTTATTTTAGTAACTGAGGGTTAATGAAATATTAACATTTTATGATTTTTTTTTCTTTTTTAACTCTGTTTTATTCAGCAATCAGAAATACATAAGAATTCTTATAAGCTAAATTGACAATATTTGAGAGCGATGTCTAAGAAGAACCCCAATGAGATCTTCTTAGTTTAACGATTAAGAAGATAACGATATATTGAAGCTAATCTAAGACTAAAAAGGTCATTGACGTTTCAATCTTCTTACGCCAAATGGTTGGATAATGTCGCCTATTGATGGGTTTGAATGTGATTCCAGTTTACGTTTGTATTTTTCCTTAAATTCTTTGAACGTTAATTGCACCGTTTTCATGTTGAGATCGCTGTGAATGGTTTCATTTGTAGCGTACCACAGACAATTACGTATTGTACGTAAAATTTTTGACTGAGTTCTCTGCATTATAGCTATATTTGATTTGTAAGCACACATCCCCAGAGCTCAATACCATAGGTCCAGATTGGTTTAATGATTGATTTATATAGCAGCAACTTATTTTCATTTTGACATTTTATGATAAAGTAACATTTAAATTTAAGTCCATTAAAATTTGATCGAAACTTTGTAGAGTTTTTAGGCAATGTTTATTGTATAAGTTAATAGTTACACTGAACACATCCATTCTTCATTCTTCAAAGAACCATATACATTTATTTTTATGATTAACTTTTTGCAGGGTAATATCTGTACGTTTTAAATGTTTCTGAACATTTTGGCATACCTTAGAACAAATGGGATGTTTTTGTGTATGTTCGGATACAAATTTTTATTAACGATTTCGGGAACACGGATTAACCTATTTGAATAATTAGAAAAACATTCAATTCTCATTAATTGGGAGACGTGCTGATTAGTTTTTAGCCAAGACAGATCCAGCCCTTTTGAAATTATGAGCCAAAAAGTACGAAAATATGTAGTTTAATTTTTGGCATAACTGATCGTTTTATTTGAATGATTCAAAAAGCATTTTATTTGAAATATTAAAGGCAGGTCGAACGGTTTTGGAAATCCAATAAAGTAAAAAAATGTCATTGGGCGGTTAAAAATGATCATTAGAATAGACATCAAATTATCAAATATTTTTAAGAGATTTTCATAATTAATGCAAATTTTGTTTACATTCTATGGGTTACTACGTACTAACATTTATCCGTTAGACTTGCAACGGCGGCGCTTTCGCGCTTAGATATTCTGACTCGAAGCAACCAAGGCAGCGCAATTGCAATTCTCAAGAATCTAATTTTTTCAGTTTTCAAAAATTTTAAATTCTATATAAAAAATTTAATTTTTGGTACGGGAAGTTCTAGCATTTTTCCTTAAGGAACGATGCCATGCACTATGCACAAATTGAACAATTTGTAGAAAGCTTAATTTTTATTGAAATAGGCAATTACAATAAATGAAGCTAAAAACTGTGGCTGTAAATAATAATTTTAAATTATAATTACAAACTTTTTATAATTATTTTTTTAAGTTTTTATATTTTAATCATACGATTTCACAATATATTAAAATTTGTATATTCAAATATTGCAAATATCCTCCCAGCTATGAATACAATCTATATAAACTCCCTCATTCTTTACAATTTTGAGATAAATATCTAATTGTCTTAGAGTAAATCAAAACTATTCTTACACTACTAAAATAAAAACAATGATTTATTAAATATGCTGTAGAAATATATTTAAAATTGTAGACTTTTAAGATTTGATGTGAATTTTCAAAATGTATGCCATTATCTGCACAATATATTGCTGTGTGAAAATTCTATTGGTTCATGTGAAACTGAAGTAATTACTGTCACATCTCTTATTATTCTAGTAGTCGTATTTTACATCAAATTTAATCTAAATTACAAAGCATTCTAACATCTTAAGACGGAAAATTTACTAATAACAAATTGTTCAAAACTTAGGCCATGTTTAATATAATTATTATTTTTGTTTCAATTATTTATTAATATTCTTATACAATTAAGCATTCTTAGAAAAATATATTTTTGAACACAGTGAAAATACGTAAGCTGTTAAATTTAATATCTGAAATAACACGTTTTTCACTCCTCTTATCGCCGACCCTTTCCACACAATATCGTCCTCAATACTTAGAAATCTAAGATTATATAGTTGCTCGAAATCACCTGATTCTCGGTATTTCCAATTTGCACGTTGTGTGGGCATCGGGCGCTCCCCTAAGAGTCCATTCAGTCTTTGACAACAGTCGGAGATGGGGTAGAAAATGCGTGAAATTGGCGCTACGATAGATGGAAAGCTGGATACAAAACCTCGATATTATTTTTATTCTTCTCGTTATATATTGAAATATATTCATATTGAAAGCTTAACACTTTCGGGACGGCACCCATTTCAAAACAATCTACTTTACCGGCTGTAAACTTGATTTTATTGTGTATGTTATGCAATTTGTTTGATAAAAATTTGTAGTCATTGTAGGACATACATTTATAATATTAATTTATTTTTGATCATTTTATAAAGAATGGTGACGTTCAAAACAATTTTCAAAATGCATAGCTTGTTGATTTTGACAAGTTTTACAATAAAATGTTGTTCGCCGCCTTTCTCCTGGTGCTTTTCTGTCAGAACAGAAAATACAATCCCTTTTTCTTTCACTCGCATTTAGAATATGCCACTGATTAGTCAGTATATTTGGTAATTTTTTTGCTGCCATAATGGTTTATTTTTTCTATTATATTGTCTAATAATTCATTTATAAAATATAAAGTAAAATAATCTATTGGATGTCTTATATTGCTTGGTATTTGTAGTGGGGGTGTTTGTTGATGTATTTCAAACTCGATTATTGAAGGAGAATCGGCACATTCGCTAATGTCTTCCCGCTCTTCATTTATTTTGTCTAATATTTCTAAATTGTTGGTTGGATAATATCATCATCACATTCATCACTATCATCGGTGCGAATAGTAATTTCGTAAAATTTGTCTGTATGAATGTCTATTTGAAACTCATCTTCACTACTGCTTAATTCTCAAAATTCGCCAGTTGTTTTGCCGTATTTAAAAGGTCGTTTTAAATATTAAAAAAAAGACCAAATAGCAAAGAAAAAGGCTAAAAATACAACTAAAATAACTTAAAATTATTTTCAAAATACAATATTGTTTATCACTGCTATATGTGATTTATTCAACTTTTCGATGCAAACTGAGTCATTGTTTATAAAATAGCCTGTGCCTCACAGAGTGTGTTTGTCCACTGAGGTGGACAGCCGCCCAAAAGTGTTAATATCCATTATTTTCGTTTTAAATAATTCCCATAAGCTCCAACATAAAGTTGTCTTGAATATGAATTTTGAATATTTTGTAGTGTTTGATAGAAGTTTGATTGGTCAGAGCTATGGACATCGAATTGGAGGTTACTGTTTTGATTTCTCTCTCAGAGAGGTTAATGCTAAGCAACAGTAACAGTTTTCACTTGGAAATTAGATAGCAATTTGTATCTAATTAAAAATAGCCGCCCTGCACATAATTTCTGAACCAATAAAAATAATCAGTATTGCTAAAATTGTAATATCAAATTGGTCACATAGTTGTAGGACTACTGCCACGTCCTTAAAATAGTGAGCGCAGAAGCTCATAAGACTTCTTCAGTTTGGATTATTGTTAAAAATATATATCCAAATGGATACTCCAGTATTATAAATTTGTACCTTTCGGCTCTCCGTCTAACCCAATCTATGTATCCATGGCGACGAAACTCGTTTTTGCGTGGGCCGAGGGGTTGGTATAACAATGCGGGTGCGTTCGCCACCCCCCAAGGTCTAGGACGGCACGCCTCTGTGTACCCACGCAGTTGCACGGCATTGGTTCCGCATTCGCGAGAGACACATTTGGAGAAATTTAACACTTGCATCCGGATCTGGTGATGGGTCATCACCCCGCCCATTCCGGTGCAGTGTGAACGGCACACCTTGGGGTAATTATGACATATGATCATTAAAAAATATATGTTATGGGATAAGAATAACTTTATCATCGCATCCGACATGTTATTTCCTATTTCGTGCTAGATAAATGTTGCTATTTATTTTTGGAGTGCTACCTCGCTGGACGGGGTTGCGAGTTCAAACCCTGCTCTGGCAATCTGACATCGGGCAGCAGCGATGTCCATTCTAACTTGAAAATATAGATCAAAAATATGTTTCGAATTGTAAGTACCCCATTTCGGGCACTGCGGTGTGAATTGGCAATGGAAAATCTCTTACGCCATTCATCCCTGAATCGAGTTGGAGTTTATAACTCATCTCACGGGCAGTATCACCCATTATTTATTTTTCCTTTAAAATAATACTGATATTGCAGTTGTTGGCGGCTTACTTCTTTGGCTTTGATTGATAAGTCCATTTTTTATCACTGTGGTATAAGCACAATGTAAATTACCAAGTCTATTAATATTATTTTACACATATGGTGGTCATAATAACTCATTTCAAAAATTCAGTATAGTAAGGAAGTAGTGTTAATTATTAATTTCAAGCATATGGGCTACTAAATTGCGCCAGTTTATTGGACGTTAGATTACTAACTTAAGAATGTTTATTCGCCATAGTATAGTATTATTAGTGCTCGCGTAGGGTTAAAAAGTATAGTATTAAAAAAAGAGTGCGCGTAGGGTTGAAGTTGCGCGATTGAAGTAAAACTTATTTGCTACTGTACAAGATGGCATCTAAGTAAAAATAAATATATCATATAACAATTTTGAATAATGTTTATTAGTCATATGGTAACACTCGTGATGCACACATTTATTAGTGTCAACCATTATACACATTTATATAATGATAAATTATAAATTATATATTTATAATAGCATTAAAAATAGTTGTAATGTTAAAAACCAATAATGTAATTAAAGCCATACTTCAAATATAACATGATCAGTTTGTCATTGTAATTGGCATTTAGAAATGAACCTTCATTAGAGAGATGAAGTAATTGCTGATTAATAAATTAACTTCGAAGATTTATAGAAACTACGAATATATAGAAATAATTTCTAATCTATAAACTTACGTTTATTACACGGCCCAAATGTTCAATTTGTTTTATTATTTTCAAGGAACAGGGTAAAGTATTGTTCTGATTCAGGCATTTTCCATTAAATCAAGATTAATACTACGATGTAAATTTAAAATGTTTATTTATCTATGCCGATTCGCTTGTTTATATCGGTACGCATACAACGGCAGATCTCTAGTCACATACACGACGACTAATCACAATAGACCCGTATATAAATGATGTCATCGAGAGCAAATATCGAATCATTGGCACTCGACTCTTAACTTATCTCATCTGCCGTAACGCACTTCCGTTGCATTTGTACATATTTACACCCTAGTCGCGCTTAAAGAAGTTTTACTTCAATAATTTCAGTTTCATATACATATTATAAAATGATATTTACATATCTGGCTATTGACTGGCCAACCCATCGGATATTGTCCTTTGAATATATGAGCATTACACATCTATCACTTAAGTTATGACCTACAATCGAAGCCATGCGGCGAAGCAATCTGCCATACAGAAAATCGTCTTGGAACAATAAACCCAATTCGAATCAGCAACTCAGCTCATTTTATGAATGAACGATGATGCAATAAGCGAAAAAAACACGAGGTCACATCAAGCGCAACGGACAGACATTTGCCGATTCGTTAAAGCAATCCGACACGCTCATATGAGGGAATGTATTGTATTTTTTACATTTCATATCGTACAATTTTCATTTGCCATGGTTATTACAAATTAGTTATCGTTATACGGAGTCCGCAAGCGAAACTATGCAGTTGCTCATTCTTTATTAAATACAAAACATTAACGAGCATCTTTCGTCAAAGTGCTTTTTTACTGCATAACTAACAAAGGGCACGCTTTTTTATTGTCAGTAATTTATATGTTTATGATATTTTATTTATGAATTTGTTAGTTGGATTCTGAGAAATTAAAAAAATTATGGTATATAAATATTTATATAAAATATTTCTTCGCAATTATCATGGAATAAAAATTATTCCATTTGTATTGCATGTATCTACATATATATATATATATATATATATAAAAATAAGTTGGGTTTTCCTTCCTGACGATTTAACTCCAGAACGCACGAACCGATTTTGACTTCGCATTCGTTAGAAAGGGTTCGGGCTCAGCAATGTTTATAGCTAGGAAAATTAGTGGTGCATGGCATCGTGCCCTAATGCAAATTGCTGGGACTTCACACACCGTAATTAAAAATTCGAGTAATGACATTAGTGAGAATTATCAGAATTATGCTTGGTTAAGTCAACGAGCAATTCTTGCCGCCAAGAAATATTATGAATTTTACCATTCAATCAAAAATTGCTGGCGATTTGGTGACATACCAATGATTCTGACTGGTCTTCCGTTTGACTTCAAACGATTGCAATTTCCAGTTCGCCTTGCGTTCGCAAGGTGCAAGGTGCAATAGCTTAGTGTTTGCGGGATAAATTTCAAATAGATTATTTAGAAAATCATTGTTTTTCACATGGGCAGTTATACGATGCCTGTTCACGAGTTGGAAAACCATCCGCTTTGTTTGTGTTAACGTCAGACCAAAAAACAAAAAATGTGGTTTACCAAAGAGCACTTCAATGAAACGGACAATTTGCGGATTCACTTTCATTTACTTAGAGAAGTTTAACTAAAAAACACTTCATTTTTGTAATCAAAATAAATTCATTACTGTTGTATAATAAAATCAAATTTTTCCTTTTCAAATATAACATAAACAAAAAATTTCTTCTTCTTCATCCTTCATCTTTCTCACGAAACCATCTGGTGGCGAAACGGAGCTCGTTGGGTTTGCTAGTTCTATATATATAATGCATGAAGAATAATGATTTTTTATTTTATGATAATTGAAAATGAATATTATTCATCAATATTTATTTTTTATTACTTTCATAGAAAATATGAATATATTTTCAGACATTATGAGTGAATTTCATTTATTTTTTATTTTTTATTAATAAATTTTATAAAAATATGCACTTGCATAATAAACTCATTAAATTATTGATATGATATCTGCTTGTACATAATCTAATTAAGGTGAAAATTTCAATATAAACATTAATTTTAAAAGTGTCGTGTCGCTGTGTATTCGTGATCGATGCCTCTATAAGTGCGAAGAGCTTTTACCCGATAGTGAGCTTTTGCAGTGTAAGAGTGACGCTTTTTCCTACGTGACTCTCCCGTCTGCATTTACCATGACGGCAGCTTTTCGCAAGCGACTGCACCCGAAGCTCGTCGACGCGGCGAAGCAATAGCTGGCGCGAGTTCGCGGGCCCGTCGAGCCGGGCGCGCCAGTAGTCAAGCGTCAAGGTCCTAAGTCGCGGATCGTACTGTCACCCTGTCAACTTATCTTTTCCGATGTGTGTGAATTAACCGAAGTCGTGAGTTCAGTTATGTGTTCTAGTTTTAAAAAGTAATTAAAGTAATCAGTAGAAATCAAAAAGTGAGAAACGAAAAGTGCTACGAATCATAAGTGACGATCAGTGCTGACAACGCATTTCCGCGGATCATGGAAATCAGATACCGGAAGCGGCAGAATCACGATACCACCACATAAAAACAATAAACAGAGCAGTAGGAGCTGAGTCGAAATTGCGTGCATGCCAATATCAGCCGGCTTACTTCTATTAGGTGAGTTCCATCATTTTATTTTTTTTATATAATTATTTATTTATTATCGATTTTATTCCATTTTTTGCTTTTTTGTGTATTAAAATTAATGTTCATATATACTGGATCGCAGAGAAACAAATTGTCTAATAAGATGACACAAAAAATATTTTTACTTTAGTGCTCTAATAGATTTTCTAATCTATTTGAGGAGGATCACTATGATTAATTAGATATTAAACGGACTATAAATCATAAATATTCCATCACTATAAGATATGTGAATAAAACCATTACAGTAGAACTCCAATTATCCGAACTCCGACTATCCGAACTCCGACTATCCGAATCGCCGATTATCCGAATCACTTTCAGAAAAAAAATTGTCCAAAATAAGTCTAAGTGCGCTATTATTCTTCCACCAGCAAAGCCAGTGTAGGCACATTGTTTTGATTTGACGGAGATGTTTACAAAACAATGATTTTTATTTCTAAACTGTACATAAGTACATTTTATTTATATTTAAAACATGTGAAAATGTCATGTTTCTTTCATTTAATTCAATAAAAAAATAGTGCAATATCAAAACGTAACTTTTTTTCTCTCCAATGGCAATTTTAAAAACAAACTCCTATTATCCGAATATTTGATTATCCGAATGGGTCCCGGTCCCCATTAATTCGGATAATTGGAGTTCTACTGTATTTAGTTCACGATATATATCGATCTTCTATCTCTACTCTACAACCTTTTTCTATCGTTACTTATTAAAAATTATTATAAGTTTATACATTCATACCCCCTACCCCGAAGGGTTAAATAGAAAAAGCCCTTATCAAATCTTGGCCGTAATTTAAGAAGGTTGACTAAGATATTGAGGACTATATTAGGGTGGTCCTTAAAGTAGTTATTTTTGAATTTCCTTGCTCACAGGGGCTCAAATGGTACCAAATTGATAAAAAACAATTCTCTGAAAGTTTTAGCTCTTAATATTAACGTTTAGATAGAGCGCAATTCAATCAAAGTTTTGTATGGAAATAGCATGAAAAAATTTTCAAAAAATTTAAAAATGTTTTTTAGATGTAATATAGCGAACCAATGAATGAATAAAGCTTATTCATTTGTCGCTAAGTTATACCTAAAACATTTTTTTTTTTAATTTTCAAAATTTTTTTCATGCTCTTTCCATACGAAGTTTAATTGAGTTGCGCTCTATCTAAACGTTAATATTAAGAGCTAAAACTTTCAGAGAATTGTTTTTTATCAATTTGGTACCATTTGAGCCCCTGGGAGCAAGGAAATTCAAAAATGACCATTTTAAGGACCACCCTAGGCTATATAGCAAGTGCCCAATAGTATTTGACCAATAAAACCATTCCTAAATTCAGCATGTTAAAATGCAAGGAAAATAGGACGTAATACTAAATAGATACCCTATTATTATAAAAGTGCATTGGTAATTTATAATAAGTTTTGTGAAGTGCTCTTTCATTCTAAACCTTAATAATTTAATTCTTTTTCATTAATGTAAGTTTACTGTAGTAAAATAGTTTTGAACTGTTGATTGATCCATCTGATTCAATTCGGATTTTATTTTCATCACTATTTGACCATGTTTTACTACAACTAGCCCTGAACACAGGGCAAGTTGTAACACTGCACTTCTTCTAGAAATGATCAATTGTGAAAAAATGAACAATAGATATGGAAATATTTTCACTTGATTCGGTAAAGCAATAGTTACAGCATTTGCCCAGCTTTATTTCGTTGAAATATAATCTCAAGATTTCAAACTCTCAAATTCTCAAGATCTGTTAATTTAAAAATCAAAACAGTTACAACAATCCTCTAGCTCCTCTACATATTTAAACAAAACATTTATTATATACAATTCTCTTTCCATTCATTAAGTTTTTTCCATTCAACTGTGTGCGATTCACGTTGCGAAACTCAATGCTTTGTTTAATAAATAGTTTCATTGCCATAAAATATTTTTACGTACACAAAACCGAAATTATATACAAATATTTTGTGAATGTGTATACAAGCGTCTTTACGAATTCGTTTAAGTATTTAAATGGATACTCATACATGTATGTATTTCATTGAAGAAATAGAATAAGTTCTTATCTAAGGTCGTGCACCTGAAAAACTGCACTGAACTAGCGCTACTATCTGATTTTGGTTTATAATTTTAGAAAACGGTTTTTGTAGTAGAATTATACACGTGCTATTTTGCAATCACATTGTGTAAAACAGAAGCGTGGATGCTATAGCATTCAATGATTATAAGGATTAAACTATGATAATCTCACTACTCTTTAAACTCTTTAAACAGGATTTAGTTAAATTTTGGATATCACAATCTATTTAAAAATAAAATGATTTTCAATTAAACTGTTACTGTCCGCAAATGTATTAATATATTATAATTATTTTTTTATTTAATTATTTAAGTTTATTATAAATATTAAAACAATCATATTTTTATTGACATTTAGTCTTTGTTTTACATCATTATACTTTATTGAAATATGTTCAACGACTGAGAATTTTGCTTACGTATATATATAATCGACAATATGTTTTGAATATAATGCAATACGAAGGGTAAATAAATAAAACATTCAGCACATATTTATGGGTCATATATTATGCACATTAACAGCGAACGCATTAAAACCGCATACCCATGATCGCGAAAAATTATAACTTGTAATTTACAAGTAATATTTGTATTTGTTAAACTTTAAATCTCTTTACCTTAATATTTGAACATACCACTAACACGAACTTTAATTTCTAAAATCTAGTCCTTCCAAAAATTGTCTTTGGCAAAACTTTCGCAATAAAATTACGAATAAAATGATATATAACTTAGTATGTGTGTGTGCATAAAATTTTCTTAACAATCTTCAATTTTTTTCTAATTATAGGACTTTTTCTCCTAGTTAAGGCAAGAATAGTAACTAAAATATTTTTTAAACAATCTGTAACTGGTTAATTTCTCATAGGAAATTTTTCTAACAAAATGACTGTTTTTTCAATATCTTGTTTCAAGATTTTCTGTGTTAATTTGACATACTCTAAGAAATGCAGGTAGATGTTTTTGTGATTAGTTCTGATCTTTTACGTTTATGGGAAAATTGAACCACTTTATGTGACATCTCAAAATATCAAATTTGTTTCTACAAAACTGAAATATTCATCGTTTCTTTTGAGAGAAGCTGGTCGAAAACATTACAAGTTAATGACAAAAAGTTAAAAAAATAAGTACTAAGACTTAAACTGAATAAATAGGTACTAGGATAAGTACATCGCTTTGTTTTAGAAATTTTAACTAACAATAAATAGTTTTACTTCTACTTTAGTATCATCCAGTAACTGGAATTTGAGTTTTTTTTTAATTTGATTATAAAATTCACCCTAAACAAGCTATTTTAACAGTTCGAATGAGACTTATTTATAATTCAAGATATGTAACTTCAATGTACTTGGGTTTTCTTCTTAGACTCGATTAATTGATATTTTTTTTAAACCCAGTCATTTTTTTTAATCTTAACTTCTATGTTAATAATTCATTTTAAACAAGCGATTTTAAAAGCTTGAATAAGACTTACTTAAGATCTGTAACTTCAATGTATTTGGGTTTTCTTCTTAGACTTGATCAATTGATCAAATATCCTCTACTATGTTGGTATCGTTCAGTAACTGGAATATGAAAACTTATGAATTTATTTATAAAATTCCTCTCTAAACAAGCGATTTTTACAGTTTAAACAAAACTCTTTTAAAATTCAAGAAATATAACTTTAACGTACACTTAGGTATAATTCTTGGACTTGATATATATATATATATATATATATATATATATATATATATATATATATATATATAGTCTTATAGAATTCTCTCATGTTCCTGTAAACCCGGCCTAAATCAAACATTTCGAACGCGAATTTATTACCTTTTACTAGAAACAAATTACGTATACAATTTATACGCAGTAAATCAGACATTGGCGTTTCAAAAAAATCATACGAAATTATAGCTTTGTGTGGACATAATTACACGGTGTATTTTCTTACTAGTTATTCTGGAAATGAGATAAAAACATGAAATATTATTTCTGCTACACTAATTGCATGGTTTTATTGCCAATCGTGCTAGAATTCTCTGCATTACCGTATAACGATTATTCTGTTGTAAATCTTGTTTTACGTCATCAAAACGTTATTGCAAATATCGCGGAATTATGATCGAGATGAACTTGCGAGATGATCAAGAATTCAATGAAATCAATAGAAATTGATTGAGTAGGTACCAGGTTTTCTAATACTGGAGAAATTATGTTGCAAATTACCAAAATTGCTTTGGATCAAACAACACAAAAAATTTAAAATCATAAATTTAAAATTAATTAAAACCTTAACGATTACATTAGAGAAAATAATGCAAATATGATAATTATTGCTTTCATTAATTCTAATTGAATGTAGTGTCTTGGTTAGTCGTACGAAAAACTTGTGAAAGTTTTATCAATCAAAAGCTATTTGTATTTGTACTTTGCCTTGTAATTACTAGTATATAATAACGTACTAATGTATGTGCAAATAACAATTTCTTATTACCTACAGCCAGTTTAATTGTTCAAAATATTTTATATTTATTTAATAGGCTAACTACAATTCATTATCTATGGTAATGCCTCAGTATATTCTGGTCTAGATTTTTTAAAAAATCGATTATGTTTTTATTTAGATATTTTCAAAGTTTAACTATTGAGAAAAGGGTGTGCAAGAGGTTTTTTCAAAATTCATATTGTTTTCGAAGATATACCTTTTTTTTGACCACAATAATCCTACACGGTTTCCTTCCTCTGCCAAAGTTCAAACAGTTTTCCTCAAAATTATCTTTTTCGATAGAATACCCATGATTTATCAACTTCTATTGGACCGATTTACTTGAAATTTTTACAAAATCTTCTTTATATACTTTTCATCAGTATGAACTCAAATTTATGAATTTTAACATATTCAAAAAAAATCAAGAATACCAAAAAGATGTAATTTTTTTAGACAGTCGCTATTTTGTCGAATTTTTTTTTAACTTGCTTGTAGTTCTTGTAGTAATATTTTCTTCATACTATTTGGAGGGCTGAAATCATGGGTCATATGCGAATTTGTTGAGTCCTTCCACTTCATCACCTTTTAAAATTAAAACTTTATAACTATTTTTTTTTCTATATTATCAAATCATTAATTCATAACTTGTAAAAAAAAATAATACAACTTGTAAAATAGAAGCACAAAATTTATGCCTCTAAACCAGAACACCCCTATTAACAAAGTATGTAAATAAGTATATAAATAACTATAAAAATTTATATTTATATTGTTTTTATAAATGATATATTTATATTTTAATTTCTACTATTCCGTTTAATTATTATTTATAAAATATTTTATATTTCTAATTAAATTAGCGACAGAGATTGGCAACAGCATTAAAATTTTAAAGTTAAGTATTTTGAATTTAATTACATATATCCTTACGTTTTAGTCATTATTATAGCTATCGAAGTAATGACCAATAGACTCTTTTGGTATTTTTGTATTATCATTTTTCGTGGGCACTATTTAGCTTGGGCAAGTACATTGCTTAAAATAGACGCGTAATACTTGGATGCTATATACCGTGGATGCTATAGCATCCATGGTATATAACAATTGAAATATAATAATCTAATAAACGTTATGAAGGGTGTTTAATAAAATTTCGGATATCACAACCAATTTAAAAATAAAACGACTGGCCTTGCTGATACTTCTTCTGTCTAATTATAAGAAGCTATGGTGCAAAATACAGTTTCTTGTTCAATTTATATATGTACAATTAATAATGTATGGCCACTCTTATACATATATATATATATATATATATATAATTATGTAAATATTAAATTTACATGTATAGACTTATATGTTTATAAAAATTCTTGTATGTATATAAAAATGTATATATAACTAGCAAAGTAGTAAATTAAACCGGACAAGAGCTGGCAGGGAATTATCCGATGTCTGCATTTACAACTTTAATACATTCAAAATGGGTGGATGTTTATTGTCTCTTAGTTTACAATAAATATTCTTCGTGATATAATCGTAAATTACTGAGCTTTCGTTGCTTCGTTGAATTTTAAATGAGATCCTCTTAACTCAAGCCATCGACTTTTATTCAAACGTTTTCTTTTTATTTTAATGATCGTCTTATATTCAAGAGATGAGGCGCTTGTAGTATATAATTACAATGATTTTATGTTCATTAGATTAGCTTTTAACAAACCGAACAAAATATATTTCAATCACTTTTATGAGATATTAATCATACTTCTTTTTAATATTCAATTCATCTTTATTTTTATATGCCATGAAATTTTATTCATGAAATGACTCAGACAGGCATCAATTGTTCACTTTCTGAATGAATTACAATTTTTTAATTAGTTGCGGGTTATTATTTTTACAAACCGTGAATAATATGTTTTATTATTTCGCATCGTAATTTAATTAAATGCGAACCTTGCACATTTTATACGTTGCTTATGAATGATTTAAATCTTTATGCTATGTCATGAAATTAGCAATTGGTAAAACAGCGATTGTTGATTTTATGACAGGAATTTAAATAAAATGAAAAATAATAAAATTACATAGAATTTTTTCAGTAGTATAATGAATTAAATGAATCCTATAAAATCGAAATTATCAGTCAGATTAAACACTTTGATTGTTTATCTTTTTTTTAAATTTATATTTAAATTTATTTTGCAATCTGTTTATTCAAAAACAAGAAGCAGAAGGTGTTTTATTAATATTTAAAAAATTCATTAAAAAGTGCAGTTATCATTTAATAAAACATAAAAAAATTTACAATATTTTGAAACAGTAACCGTTTTAACAGTAGTTTTAAAGAAAAGATAAGAATATTGCAGCAAATTCTAATTAATAATCTTTTTATAGATGGACCTTTTATTCACTATATTTTATGTTATATAATGAGTTATGGATATTTAGAGCGACACTCTACATTTTTTGCACTAATTTTTTTACAAACGTTATAAAACTTTATAAAATGTATAAACGTTATAAAAATCCGAATCGTTTGAAATTTTATAAATAATTAATTAGAAAATATGTTTAATTATGAATTGCAATAATTTGATTTTCTTACTTTTTCTACTTAGATCCATCTGTTAATAAAATGTGGTAAAGATTTGTTTGTTGTTCAATTTAACCTGATAATGAGACAAATCGTTGTTTCGATTAAATTTTTATTTAATCAATTTCTTTTTAAAGTAATTTTTATTTGATACTATTTATGATTTTAAACTCAATAGTATCATTAAAAGTATGGTTTCGAATTGATTTTTATTTATTCAATTCCTTTTTATTAAATTTTTTATCAGATACTATTTTCGATTTTTTTCTAAGCTACTATCACTCAATCATGGTTTCGAATTGATTTTCATTTATTCTATTCCTTTTTAGAGAAATTTATATCAGATACTATTTTCGATTTTTTTCGAAGCTCAATACTATCGTATAACATAATATCTCGAGTTATAGCCAAATAATTAAATATTATTCTAGACTAACAAATCATTCCTCAGAACAATAATTTTGTTCTGAAAAAGTAAATCATTTCAATAATATTTCTACTTAACAAACATTCAGTATAGAAATAAACTCTATCGAAAAAAAGAAAAATAGAGATAAAATAAACGCATGATCTTGAGATTATGGGACCAGTTCTCGGATAAGATAGGTAAGTTATGGTAATACTATGTTACGGGTCTACCTTCGTATGAGTTGTCAAGAACCTGTTGAAAATCTATGTATTTGCTGTACGATTAGGCGTTTTACACATAAAACCTAACCTACAAAACGCACAACTGTTAAATAACAATTTCAGCATTAAACTTGTCAGCATTCTCAACTTAATGTAATAATATATACAGATTGCAGAATAAAATTGCATAAAAAATCACAAGTGCGACTTTCTGATGTCTCCTCGATAACATACTCGTATATGTGAAATTAGCAAATACATGGCATTTCTTCAGTTTGTTTTTACTAATTCATATAAAGACAGACCCATAACATAGCATTATGATAACATTTTCTATCCCATCCGAGAATTGGCTCCTTCATTTAAAAAAATATAAAAATATGCTATATTAATAAATGGAAGTTTACATCGTGCTACATCGAAGTAGGTATAATTTTTCAAATAAAATTATTTGAAATATGTGAAATTATCAAATTCATTGCCAAATGTTGTTTTGCCAAGTCCATGGCGAAAGTTTTACACATAAAACCTAATCTACAAAACGCACAGATGTCAAATAACAATTTTATCATAAGTGCTAGTTTCGGATGTCTCTTTGATAACATATACTTAAAGTTAGCAAATACATAGCTTTTTGACAGTTTGTTTCTACTAATTTATATGAAGATAGACCTATAACACAGCACTAGTATAACGTTTTCTAATCGATCTGAAATTTGGCTCCTGCATTTCAAAAAATATATAAATATGCTATATTGCTAAATACAAGTTTACATCGTGTTAAATCAAAGTAGGTATCATTTTTCAGATAAAATTAGTTAAAATACGTGAAATGATCAAATTAATCGCCAAGTGTTCTTTCGTCAAGTCCACGGTGAAAGTTTTACACATCAAACCTAACTTACAAAACGCACAAATGGCAAATAACTTTGATAACACATACGTGAAGTTAGCAAATATATGGCATTTTGACAATTTGTTTCTACTAGTTCAGATGAAGATAGACCCATAACGTAGCATTTCAATAAATTATATAAATATGCCATATTGATAAATGCAAGTTTACATCGTGTTACATCGAAGTAGATATAAATTTTTAGATAAAATTAGTTAAAATACGTGAAATGATCAAATTAATCGCCGCGTGTTCTTTTGCCAAGTCCATGGCGAAAGTGAGGGCACTCTTGGGCGGTAGCACTTCCGTCGGCGGATGTGACGTCAACCCGTACACATCTCGTTCGGAGATCATAACACTGAAACGGCAATACGACCAAAGATAAATAACTCAATTTAATATATTGTCAGGACGGACCAACTTCCAAAAATTAATACGCAAACACATCCGTCATACTCTATCACGAAACAGCTTGTTTGTTTTTAAGGAATCGATAGCGAGAATAATACCATTAAATTTTGTCTCAAATTAATAATAATCAGTATCACAATTTCTTTTATCGTTAATACTGCCTTGCCTCTATCTCATATATATATTTTTTGTTATAATTTATTTTTTTATGTTATTTTATTATAGAAGTTGGGACGCGAGCAGACATTGGACTAAGAGTTTGGTAGGTCGTTAGGCCATTTATTGTTTAGTCTTCTTAACGGTCTATGAATAGCTTGAATAGAAGGATTTGTATGTTGCATTAATTTGTTGATGAAAGATGGATTTCTAATTGTGATCATTTCGTTGACTGTTGAGATTTTACTCCTTTTAATAATGAGGCGGCCATGCGTCCCGGTTTGGCCAGGACAGTCGCACCTAATGTACCGGGTTTATCTTATGTCCCGGTCCCAGATTTAGATCTTTTGTCCCGGATTCGATTTTTTGAAAGTTAATAGGTAAATTACCAAAAATTATGAAAACAAACGAACAAGTACTATTTTTTCCAATTAATTATGAAAAAAGTGGAACAGAATTGTATACAAGGCTCAAAAGCGAAAATATATTATATAATATAATATCGTAGATAAAAATTTATTACATATAATTCAAAAATAAATATTTTACTAAAAGTCCGCAATGATATAAAAAAATGATGCATATAAAAAAAACTGTTTATTATATCATTAAATGGCATTTGTTATTTTAAAGATCTATCCCTCCCCCGCCCCGGATTTTTATAACTAAAAATTGCCGTCCTAGTCTTGTGGATACTCAAAATCCTAGAGAAATTAACTAAGTTTTTAAATTTTTTGATTATTGAAAGAAAATTGTTGGTATCTATTAGTGGCGCATTTCAATAATTTCGCTCTGTTTTTTAAGAGTGAAAGTACAATTGAACAAAAATCGAACAAGCATCTGCATATTTCATATGTATCGTTTCTTAATATTTTTCAATATATTTGATTATTTTGTTCAGAAATACGTGTGTTTTATCAGCTGTTCTAATGTAATTCCTTAACCTAATGTTATTAGAGTATAACCCTGTGGATGGCCGTTTTCTTTCTAAATAGATTTTTATTTTTTCTTTGTATCGTTTCTTAATTTTTTTTATATATTTGAACATTTTAGGTAGAATTTAACCCAGTGGATGACTATTCTCTTTCTGAGAAGATTATCATTTTTTTCTTATTGTGGTGTGATTTATTGCAGCAATAAACCCGAATGTCCATTTACTCAAAGTTACTTTTAGATCTTTAATTACAAGTGAAAACTGATATCACTACCGCTTGATTTCATGCAGGGTATAGAACTTGGAATCTGCGTTTGAAAAACCAACATTTTAGTACAAATTTTGTTAAGCTGAGAACCTTTTAAATTTATTTTATTTATGCTAAAACTTGCCTCACTGATTTTCTGAGCACATCCCAATACTTTTATAATATTACAGAATATTAAAATTAAAATTTTCTGTCATATTATTTCATTATTTCTGGTCTGAATGCTTTAATAATCATTTAAGAAAATTTGTGTAAGTTCTGAATATTTTTGGATTAAATGATATTACGATATTTTATATTTATATCTTTATTGAAATGCTTATAAGCTAATTATTAATCTAACTCTTATTACTAAACCACATACTAGGGTATAAGATAAATTTTAAGAAAAAGATGACTAAATATTTTTTCTTTTTAAATATCAATTTTTGTCTTGATATTTACATCGCATCTTTGAAGATGAATTTCTTCTCGGAACACTTCGGCAGTTCTCTAGCATTTCTTTATAGGTAAAAAATATTTATATCCTCAATGAACTGGCGTTCGTGAAAGCAATCAAAATTTCACAAGTTCACTAATTAAATTTTAATGTGGTTTAATGATGGACCACCGCTACATGCCATTAAAATATCCTTTACCTCTGCCTATGCAGCTCATCAGAGCTAATAAAACAAGAATTCTATCAAAACCAGACGGTTGGATTCACCAGAAGCGTTCTTGGGTAAATTTTGTAAAGTTGATAAAAGATATTGGAATGGTTTGATTTATTATTTATTAAAAATAGTATATGAATGAATAATTTATATTATATATATATACATTAGGGTGTTCCTAAATATGAACATTTTCGAATTTCCTTGCTCCCAAGGTCTCAAATGGTTCCAAATTTATAAAAAACAATTCTCTGAAAGTTTCAGCTCTTAATTAGAGCGTTAAGGCAATGATTAGGGCAATACATCAAATAAAAAAAATTTTTTTTAAAAAAAATTTATTTTTTCAAATGGTTGTACATACAATTTTATGTTAACTTTAGTGGTATTTATAGAGTAAACCTAATAATTGTGTAGCATAGTCACAAATAATATTGAACACATAGGGGGCATCCATTAATCACGTGATCAATTTTTTAATAATTTTTGAAGCTCTCTTCCCCCTTAGTGACACGTCGTTATATTTAAAATCACCCCCCACCCCTTTCCCACCAAACATCACGTGCATTTTTAGTAAAGTAAAAATTTTTGAAATTGAAAGAATCGTCATTTTTAAATTTTTTTTATAAAATAATTTTTTTTTATATAAAATTTTGTTATAAAATAAATACAACTGATATCTTACCTACTCGTAATATTTCATGATTTTTTGTCAAACTCCCCCTCCCCTTACTGGGGAGAATAATGAACTTTTCCTTAGTGTCTTAAACTTTGACCAGGCAACCAGGAGTTCCAAATTCAAAATTCAATTCGATCAGTTTGGTAAGAAATAGTAGTGATATGGGTTTTCACTTGAAAGCAATAATCTAAAATATGTCGACAAGGAGATATCGCATTTTCCTGGCATTGCTGCATTAAATTGAACATATATTAGGTTGTCAAATATCTCCCTTCCGCTTTTTTGCTCTTGGTTTATAATACAAAAAGGCGGAAGGGAGATATTTGACAACCTTATGTCATAATATATTGCAGGAATTTTGTGAAGGTGAAAACATATCAAACACAGATAGACCAACCGTATGGTAGAGTTGCCTTCTAAAAAGCCTCGTATATAAGAAGGCATTATCACAACGTTATATAGGACTCTTTAATACTGATAATTGTTTAATAAAATGAACCAAATTGGTATTAAAAACCATTTCCCCCATACACTTTTATCCTTTCAACTTATCTTTCCATATCTCCTGGATAATATTAAATCTCCCGTATTTCTACAGCCTCATCTGCTTGAATTCAAATTGTGAGCAATTTCTATAAATTGACCAATTTCAGTCTATGTAGAATAGACAATCTGAATATTACAATATCTCGCGATCTTCACTTGATACTTGGCATATACGTAGAAATATGCTTGTTCAACGTCTGGCACTCCTAAAGCATGACCAAGTATGCAGATGCTGCGCTGACTCTAACAGTCCAACATGTGTTTGCTGTTTATGTGTTTTATATCTCCTCTGATATTATTATAATAGTTGTTGATATTAATATGCTCCGATTGCAATAAATAAAGTTGACGACCAGTGGCGTAGCCGAAATAATAATAATATTTTTGAACAAACTCATTACGTTTTTAAACAAAGAAAATACTTTCAACACTGCATTATTATTACTATTAGTCTATAAATGCAATTTCATTCAAAAAATTGCTTACTTTTACCAAACCCCTTATATAGCATTTTGTTCAGAATGGTGTGATTCAGACAGCGTCAATTTCTATGAATTTTTTTGAATTGTTTAATACAATATTGTTGCTGTTATTCTAACTTGAAAAAAATTACGTAATTCAATTACGTTATCGATTTTTTAAGGATTTTGGACACACTTGACTACTTTGGTGGTACGTGTTGATATTCAAAATTACCAGCTCTCCCTCCATCAAACATCACGTGTATTTTTTAGTTACGAGAAAAAAATGTAATTTTTTTTTAAAATGTTTGGATTTTAAAATGACAAATCAGATAAAAAATGAATACACGTAATATCTTACTATATCCCTCTCTACCCCACATGATATTTCATGATTTTTTGTCAATACCTTCCTACCTCTGAGAACCTCACGTGATTAATGGACGCTCCCTAATAAGTGAGGTCATATGATTATTACTGGAAAGCTTCTGATCGATTTATTCGTTTTTTTCGCAGTACTAACTAAATATAAATTATAGAGTACAATACGACCTATTAGGATCATGTATTTACATTTAGGATCATGTATTTACATTAGGTTATCATTTTTGCAGTTCCCATTGGGTGCTTTTGCTTGAGTTAAAACCGTTCATATAATTTGCACTGACAAATTAAAAATAAAACCAAATTGTTTTCTTGTGTACTTTGGAAATCGCAATATTATACTTCAAGTTTTTTGAACGCCCTGCATACATGGGACAAGAAACTCCTAATGCAATTAGAATTTTCTTGTAGTGTAGGAAATTTTTACAAACAAGTTCAACTTGTAAATTTTTAAACCAAAGGTTAGTAAAATTAGAGCAATAGTTCAAATGCTGTGGCAGGTGTGTCAACATTTATTGTATATAATATATTTACTAATTTTCCTTTGGTCCAAATCCACCATCTTCTGTGGAAGTTGCGAGACTTACTTGTCTTCTAATGACAAATTATTTAACAATTTGTCTATTCGTTTCGACCTGGAATTTGAAACTTTATTTATTACTATTATTTAAAACTAAATATTTTGTTTTTATATTAAGATTCCGGATTACACTATGAAATTAATCGTAGCTTTTCTAACTCTAACTTTCCTGGAAAAACATTACACTCAATGAAGTCGTTCTTGTTTTTTTCTGCCTGAAGTTTTACCATCTTCTACCATCAAAATTTTAACTAAACATTAGAACAATTCTATATGACGTACACAAAACCTTATTTTTCTAACTTAAATTCTTAATTATATTGTTAAATGTAAGTTGGGAAAATTGCATTTGAAGTGCTCAAATTATACGCAATGTCAAGTCTAATTTAAAGCGATTCGCAATTAATTATATCCATAATATTTTTAACATTTTGTGGTTTATTGAAATATCTTGCATGAATTCTACCAAATCATTTAGATCAGGGTTTCTTAAACTTTTCTCCTTCACTATCCCAATTACGATTGCGATTTTTTTGGCGACCCCACTTATGATTGCAAGATTCTCAACGACCCCACACATATAAAAAATTAATATTTTTAAATGACTTATTTATTTGGTAACAATAAACATATACATATAAAACTAAGTAGATGGAAAATTTGTTGAGAACATACAAAAATCAAGACATGATGTTATAAAATAATATAAATTTCATATTAAAATCTCTCCCCACCACAGTATTTTTCCACGAGACCCCATTTAGGGTCGCGACCTGTAGTTTAAGAAGCCCTGATTTAGATTATAACCAAATTTCTTTAAATTAAAAGTCAAATGATTGAATACAGATAATATATAAACTATTACGATATATATTTTAATATTTTATGTTTTACAGATTATAATATATCTTACTATTATTATTATTGTGCAGTAGCTACGCCCCTGGCCGCTTGTCATAAATTCGTCACTCCGTCTCCTTCTTGGCCGAGATAAAGATTCGAATTTGTCCCACTCGTACGCCACGCACAATTTCTATCAATGTTATCATTAGATATTAAAATTAGACAATTTGTAAGCAATAAGTTTCTTAATCGGCCATCGTTTATTTATAAATGATTTATAAATGTGGCTTAGGCGCCTAGACGACGCGGTCTATGGAAACTGAAAGTTTTGGAAGAAACGGCAATTAAAAAATAGTTTTAGAGGAATTTTGATTATTGGAAAATGGATTTTTAAAAAATGCTTTTACAGAAATTTTGATTATTGGAAAGTTTTTTGGAAATTAGAAAGATTTGAGAAGCCAACTTTGGAACTAAAATGGCAACTAGATAATAACAATTCATCTATTTATCTATACATTAGACTTCTAAAAATAGATTAATTAAATTTTTTGCTTTTATTAGAATTTTTACATTTCAGAAATTCAGTGATTTGCATTATTATCAAAAAACTTTATAATTAAAAAAAATACTTTGTGCATTTCATATAAAAAATGTTAATCGTTTTTACAAGCTTCGATTTATACAATCGACTGGTCAAGAACAAGAGCATCTTATAAATTTAATAAATTTTGCAATTGTGCAAAAACGAATTGTAAATATATATTTAAAATAGATTGAAATATTTTTTTATCTTATCGAAAGTTCTACAAAGTGATTTGATTGTATGTTTGGATAAAATAATCACATGCTTGATCATATGTACTTGCTATGTTAATTTTTCTTGTAGTCTTGGTAATTACAACATAATTGTATCAGAGGATAACATTTCTTAGGAAATTTTGTTTGAAATTACGGAGAAAGTAATAAAATGATGCATAAGCAATTCAATTAAAATAATCCACTAATTCTTTGAGTAGAGTTGACTATCGATTTATAGAGATGTAGAAATGGCCCATTTGTAAGAAACCACAATGATGCCCAATGAAACTCTAGTTTGTACTAAAATTAGTATAGAGTATTGCATTGCATTTGGGCTTTTTTAAAAATTGCAAAGCTTTTCACGACTAATTTTTCTTCATCTCTTAAATATAATTTAGCAAATTGATCCAAATGATTATATTTAAATTCATTCATTACTTACACAAATACTTCATATAGTACTTACAATTTCTACAAACTATCCTTCTGTCTGCTTTATAGAAGTAAGAACTTCAAATTTGCAGATTTTTCTATTCTAAATTTTGAACAGCAATAAGAAATTAATAGTTCTATGTGCTGTTTTGCTCGCACATTTTATTTTACATTGATTATTAGGTAACAACCCAGCGATTAACATTTCTAAATTTTACAGAATTTCATTATTAAAATTTATCTAATATTGACCATATATTTTAATTCAGAAAATGGTGATTATAATTTGTGCACGAGATTTGCAAGTTTAATGGGATAACTAGTCCATTACTATAAAGCCCGTAAAATTAAAAATGACATTGAATGGAATTATAAGACTATCATTGCTCAAAAACTTGACTCTACAGGAAACTTAAAATAAACAGATATTATGACAATTATATTTCTGTATATTTTTTCTCAACTGATACCTACATCAATTACCTTTGTTAAAATTTTATAATGAATTCTATCAATATTTGCATTTATTTGTAAATGTTTCACTTATTCGCGCACTTTCTTCTTTCACAAACTTCTATTACAGACCACAAACGCGAAACTTCTGTACAGTTTCCTCCGGGTATCAGTGATAGATAATTATTCAATTCGCGAACAAAATAAACAGAAATCATTCATTATTCAGTATACAAATTGTCGAAAACTTTCGCGGTGCCGCGGACATGCCCACATCCTATTTTATGAATGAATTTTTTATACAAACACACGTTAAGACCGTCCAACCTTGAATTCAGAAGCGGCCTACAGCATCTCCAAATTAGCACGTTGGCCTTAATACTAAAAATAACGTCGTTTTATCTAAAAATGTTACAAACAATATGCATATTATTATGAATTTACTGAAAAACGACCAAAAAAGTCGGTATTTAAAGAAATTAACCCTTTCCACTCGCGAATTGCAGAATTAATACGTTTTTTGCCAGAATCAATACGTATTTAGTTTTATAGAATTAATAGTAACAAATAATTATATAAGTAATTTGTATTTACATTACCCAGTTAAGAATTGGTGTTTTTATTATTGCATATGGAAAATGGATGTTGGTATTAAAGAAATGAAGGAACAAACAATTATTTTAATTTACCAAACCTCATTTACCAAACATATTTATTCTAAACGACAAAATTGTTTTATTTATTCTAAAATCTTTATAAGAGTAAAATGTAATGGAAATGAATTGTTAAAATGTATGTTGAGTTTTCAAAATATTTTATTTTTTTTATTTAAATTTTAATATAAATTTTATACATCTTAGACAGGCAGAAGTGTCTGGTAGAGATCGTACAAAATATTTATACAAAGTAGAGATGGGCTTATTATATCCAAAGCCGGATCGGTTAGAATTTGACTCCACTTCAGGGCGGAGTTATATCCGCTTAACAACTCCACGACTCCGACAATAAATTATACATTTGAGCTATTCACACTTGAACACAATTTCATTGTTCTATATCTTTGAAGTAATATTTTTGTATTTTCTGGAAAATACACAATGGCATAATTTTGACTCATATACCTAAAAGGTCATAAAACTGCCTGTGAGTCGAGAAAGCGACTGTTTCTTTCCCAAAGCAAAAACCCATATTTAATACCAGTTTAGGAAAGTCGGATATGAAAAAATCTCCGACACAACTCCGCTTGCATTCACTCCGAGGGAGGAGTTGTATCGAAGTGATAACTCCGGAGTGAGTTACCCATATCTAATACAAAGTATATATAAAACAGTTTAGGAAGTAAAAACAAGACTTGAATAATTAGAGAGAAAATCTTATTTTACCACGTTGATAGCCGTGTCAGTCGAATGTGTCTGACGCCAAAAAGTTATATGATAGCCACGTCAGACTTATGTCTGACACATGCAATACTGCAATACATCGAGAAAAAAAGTTTTATTATAGTGCCATATCAGTCATACATGTGTGACATAAAAAATATTGTCTTTCCAGGAATTTTGGCAAAAAAAATGTTGATTATATCAAGTTTCTTCAATACATTTTTGACAAAATTATCTAATGAAGTTACTATGACCCAAATGAAAATTCTGATATTATCGTGGCAATGAACGTGTTAATATTTAGTTGAATTATATTTTTTGGAGTAATAAAAATTGCTACAGATTGCAAAACTCGTTAACACATGATAAAAGTCCTTCTTTCTAATATATTTGCATTGAAAACGCTTTTCGATACAAGTACATATAACTTCATTCAAGTACAATGAACGATAAAAGCATTCTGAACATCTTGATTAAAAGTATATATTTTTTATAATTTTTAAGTTTTATTTCAATCGTCTAAATATAATTTCTGAGCTTTATACAAGGTGTCCCAGAACTCAACGTCAAGCCGAGGCGGGGATCGTAATCGTAGATAAACACGTATAAATCGTAATCATTATGAATATAATTATTCCATGTAGTTTGAAAATTATGAGCTTTAAAGTGAAACTCAGAGCTTTTGTCAAACTGTGACAATATTTCGGTTATTCTGATAACTTTTTATTAATTTTGTTAATTTGAAGTTTGGAACCGTAACAGTAAACAGCATTTCTAGAAACACAATCAAAAATAATTACACAATTGCTCCAAGTTCACTAGAGTTAGGGCTAGTAGTCTATGAATGAAAATCAAACTATGAATTTAAATGTTCAAAATTGTTTAAAAAATTGTAATAAAGTGTTGGCAAGTTTCATCAGAAATTTTTTTTATATTCCATATAATTATAACAATCTGAGTCAAAATAACTTCGAGTTACCGGAGTCAAATTAACTCTGATTTATTTCCATCTCTATAAGTCCCATCAAAAGTTCACGCATTTAATCAGGATTGTAAAACGTTGAATACTTAATAGTTTCATAATAAAAAAAAGAAACTAGCTGTAAGTGGAATTCTGTCTTAAGGCAATTAAGGCATCGTGCCTTAAGGCAAATTGCTGGAACTTCCCGTACCAAAAATTATTATTTTAAAAACGATTAACATTTTTGAAAAAATTTTACTTCAAAAAAATTAGAGAGAAACTATAAATTTGACAAAAAATTACTTTTTTTGAAAAAAAAATTTTTTTTGAAAACAAAATTTTTTTGAAAAAAAAAATGTTTTTTTCATTTTGACATACTTTGGAAATTCTGAACTGTTTTTCAAAGCAATCGTACTGCTTTATCTGCATAGAGACAAAATGTCAAAGCGCGCAACTGCCGCGCCGCCGTCTAACGGATAAGCATTGGTACGGAACCCATAAAAATGTAAAAAAAAATTATACTTATTGTTAAAATCTTTATAAAATATCTGATAATTTGATGTGCATATGTCTTCTAATGATCATTTTTGACCGCCAAATGGCATTTTTTTTTACTTTTATCATTAGATCTCCGAAACCGCTAGACCTGCATTCATGAAAATTTGACCAATTCTTCATCTTGTCAATACAAGTAAAATGTTTTTTGAATTATTGAAATCGGACGCTCCGTTCTCTTAAAAACTGAGTTACCGTTTTCGGCACTTTCTGCCCCGTATCTTTGGAACGGCTGGACCTGCCTTCGCCAAAAACTAATCAGCACGTCTCCTTATCAATACGAATCGAATGCTTTTTGAATTATTCAAATCGGTTGATCCGTATTCCCGAAATCGTCGACGAAAATTTGTATCCGCACATACATACACACACGCACATACATACATACATACATACACACACACACACACACACACACACACATACATCCATTTTTTCTAAGGTATGCCAAAATGTTCAGAAACCTCTGAAACGTAAAGATATATAAAAATTTTCATTTTCGATTTTTTTGCGATTACTATAACTTGCCCTACGGGAAGTTAAAAATAAGTCTAAGAATATGTAAATTAATTGCTATATGTAGTGTATTTAATTATACAAATTTCAACATCGTACATTTAGGTCTAAAAGGAAGAAAAAGAACCTGGGGAAATTTTTATTACGGTACAAATTTGATAGCTACCTGGCTCGCTTAAGAAAACTTATTGTTAGAAAATTAAAATATGACATTTTGTTATTCCATTACACTTTTTGAATATTTCGTAGTACCTTTTCCTTGCAATTTTGAATATCCGTCTCTGAAGTGCTGCATTTTTCAACAATGTAACAGTTCATAATATGTTCCATGACTTTATATTGTATTATGTCCAACGGCAGAGGAAACATTAATTGTGTGAAATGTGTTTGTATGAATTGGACAATACCTTCTTGTCTACAATAGACTACGTGGAAGAATAGCGGGTTTGGTAAATAAAAGTATAAATTATTTTATATTTACCGTTGTTAATAGCACACAGTCTTAAATGCAAGAATTATGGTAATTCTGTTATTGTTTAAATAATATTCGGCATTTATTTTATTTATCATTAAACTGTTTTGAGTTGAAATTTTATAAATCCATGTTCCCACAAGAACCACATCAGAATTGATATAAACGCAATCAAAGATTTATTATTTGCATTGCAATAATATTTTGTTATCAAAATTTTGTAACAACGAAATTTTAAAATAATATGATGATGTATTACTATGGGTTCAGTTTAGTTTCAGTGTTACCAGGACGTACATCTATTACCTTTAGAAAATGTAAGTTTGTTTTTCTATATCTAGAATTAATTTTTATTATTATGAATTTTAAACGGTTTTAATTTCATAAAGCTTTACATAAATTTTTATTAAATTGGTAATTACCCATTATACCCAGTGTAAACTAGAAATCAATTACCATATATGCGAGTAGGTACAATAACATTATATATTTCTGAAATACCCAAGATTTATATCTAATGATTGCTTAATTTCATGAAAATATTAAATTAATTTGTAGTTGTACTGAACATTATTTCAAGTACACGATTAAAGATAATGTTTAAAAATTACAAGACATCTGTGATATTTATCTCTTGGAAATAAATTATAAGATAAGCTATTTATAAATGTGTAAAAAATATTTCATTCAAGATTTCAAGTCAATATCATTTTATCAGATATTTTAGAGATATATATCGCTTAAGTTTATCTACACTTAAATTGAATATTAGAAAAATCTCGATGCTTAGTTGAGATATTTCTGATTTAATAAAATTCTGTACACTATAATTTTTTTTAATTGATATCGCCTTAACTTTACGAAAGCTAAATTTAATATATAACTATCTATATAATTGCTTTTCCTTAAATTTTATTTGTAAACGCCTTTTTTCCTTTTTTTTTTTCTTTAACTTCGAAAGGACATTTTACTTTGGCATGACCAATGTGATACCATCTGAATCATTAAAAAGCATATTTTATTTACTTGTTCTTAAAAATTTTACAAAATGATTGTTAGAACTTTTTATTGCACTAGTATTTGCGTTTCAAGATACACTACTTTTTTAGAATACATAATACAAATTTAAAATTATATTGCAAAAATTCTTGACAAGAAATTTACGAGTAATTATTTCTTAATTTAATTTAAATGAATAACATTATGATGATATCTTGATAATGCAAAGATTCCTTGATCAATGATCAAGGAATATACTCTGCGGAATAAAACTTTCTTCTTACTTACTAATTAACGTACTTAGATTACAATTAAAATCTACAACTCTGAAAACTATATAAATTTGGTAAGTGAATATTCATCAAATATTCATAAAATCTTACTTTGATATTGATTGATCAACATTTTGGCTAAATTTGATCAACCATTGATCCAAAAATGAATAGAAAAAGTATTCTCTGCAATCAACCAGTGATGATGTAGTGATGAAGAGTATTAGATATAATGTTTATAGTATTTCGAGCGCTTGAAATAATTTCGTTTTTAGAACAATATGATTTGTAGCTAAAGTCTGTTACTGTGAACTATATTTATAGCTAGGCCAGGCTAAATTGTACATCTCTGGAAGCAACGCTTGCGCGTTCTGCGTTGATTGCAATATTACTTCAGTATGCTGGAGTTACTTATATATGTAAATTATTTTTGGAGATGGATATAATAGAGATGAAATAATCGTTATCGTTTATCATAAATAATCATATATAAATATATTTATATATGCTGACTCGACTGACCTGTCCTGTACACACGTTCACTATTAAAGTAGTCATTTTCTCCCTTTTTTATATTTTTTAGTTCATTACTACTGTTTTATTTCCGTTGGCAATCTATAAAATGTTTAATCAAAATTTGAATAGCCGTTTAGAAGAATATTTATAAACCACTTAACCTCTAATTTCCATATCCATGTGGACCATTTTGGGAATCACTGAAGATGAATATGAGCTTTGAAACAAAAAAAGTTACAGCAAATTTTGCAAAAATTCATATTTTCATTGATGTATCATAAACACTTTACGATCTTCTCTCAGAGTCGTTCTTCGCCTGTGTTATATAAAAACTATAAAACGCAGTAAAATATTTTTTTATTATCGAATTTCATTCTTCAAATCGAACAATTGACGACTAGATTAAAGAACTAATCAAAAGGTGATTTTTCAATTTTAATTTGAGATGTTAGTGGCATTACTCTTTTGTATGACCGAAAATCGGATATCTTTAACATTTTTCATAACCCAAAGTGGTGAGGGCACCCTTAAGATTTTTTTTATTTTTTATATGCATATGTTAGTTTTTGGTCCAATTTTTTATTTGTAATGTATATTTCAAAACAGTTATGGCCCTAAATTTTTACCCTCTTATATCAAACCTCTATTAGGTAATAGTCATTTTATTATTCGAATAATTTTTTATCTTGCTTTATCAGTGAATGTTTTTCTCTGAATTTTTTACTTAAATTTTCTTGACCTTATGGATATGCTGAACTTTCACTTGAAAAATCAATGTATTTTTATCGAAGTTTATCTACCTCTACATTTTTGTCTAAAAACCTTATAGAACTTTATATGTGACATGCATTGCAGTGGGTAAACTATTCATATTATTTGAATTAGTTTCCCGGGCCAGCTAGTATATATAAATATAGAGTAAATATAAGAAGCGTAATTGTGAAATAAATTCTTTAAAAAAATTAATATAAAAAAAAATTATACTACTTCATACCAAATTAACTATATAGAATGTTATCAGGATCAATTACGTAGTTTATCTTTGCATCCATATTTCTTTATAAAGAAGTGTATTTTTTTTTATTAAATTAGGAATATAACTCCTGTTAATATATGCTAATATCTGCCTTAATATTATCTCAATATATCAAAAGTTTGTCGAATACGACCGACTGGTTGGGTTCACATTTAGGATGAGTTTTAAAACGGCGTGGGCGAAAGCGCTTTTTAAGTAAAGTTAAAATGTGTAGGCATGAAGATTTTTGTGTATCCATGTGATTTATACGCAGTCTTTTTTTGGTTCATACCTTTATTTAAATTTATTATTAATTCAGGGTTACTTTGATGGATATACAGTAATAATATTTTATTTTAGCACGTTTTGTTGATGTATACAATTTTTTAACGATGAAGTATATATATATATATATATATATATATATATATATATATATATATATATATATTTCCTTAATTGATATTATCGAGGCAGCAACGTTTGTATTTGCATAATTGTACATCTGACCTTACCTTCATTGAGGTTAAATTGATATAATTTATAAAACTTTATTAATACAAATTTTATTTTTTTTTTATATTACCTTCTTGAATGAAGCTTTTGTTTCTTGATATCTGTTTAAGAATAAAATATTTTTTAATTCAAGCTTTAGGTCTTTCTGGTAATGCAATAATTGCAGAACAATAAAATAAATTAACCATTAACATCAAGCAATTTAATCATAGGAAATTTTTAGTAATCTAAAATGTTTTTAACAGGTTTCTATTGATTTGAAATTTAATAATATTCCGGAATTAATTTTTGTAAACAAACATTTTTGGGAACACACAAATTTTATAAAACACACTTGATAGATAGTACACAACAAATTTGAATTTAAATCACTCGTTATATTAATATTGTGAAAAAAGCGTAAAGAAGGATTGAATTTGATTTCGTAAAAAATCTGATTAAAATTATTCTACATATGAATCGTTATTCATTACGTTAAGAAATCTATGATTTTTATTAAGTTCTCTTGCATTCATCTAATTTTTATTTTTTTGTTACGTTAAAAAATCTATGATTTTTAATCAGCTCTTTTGTATTTATCAAATTTTTATTTTTTGTAGCATTTTTTTCAATGGAAAAAGTTGATTTTGTGTGACTAATAAAATAAAAGTGTGTCTATACTGAAATGTAAAAATTCTAGAGAAAGGCAGACACATCCCTCATTCATGAAATGTGTGAAATACTTTCATCTAGGGTGGTCCTTAATATGGATTTTTTCGAATTTTCTTGCTTCCAGTGGTTCAAATGCTTCCAAATTGATAAAAAAACAAATCTATAAAAGAGCTACAACTTTCAGAGATTTTTTTTTTCAATTTGGAAGCATTTGAGCCCCTGGAAGCAGGAAAATTCGAAAACATTCATATTAAGGACCACCCTTATATATAAATATATATATATAGCGGGTTGTCAACACGCATCGCGGCTCGTCAACACGCATCACATGTTACTGGACAGATTGGCCCATATAGTGACAGCACTGAAAAAAACAAAAGGAAATTCAAGTGTCAGGTCGTATTTGGTTTTTTGTTTCTCCCAAGTAGTTTTTGCCAAAAAAAATGTATAATTCTTGAAACCTTTCTTTTCTATTATAAATAAGAAAATACCAATAACGTTTTATTAATGGTCAGTATGACAACACATAGTGTCGTGAATATTAATCATATATAAAATAAACGAAATATAAATAATATTTTATGAAATTTATCATTGTCTATCATTTTGGTATTTAATATGGACCACATATCCATATATATATATATATATATATATATATATATATATATATATATATATATATATATATATATATATATTGAATGGTAGAGTCTTGGATTTGTGTATATTTTTTGTAGAGTTTCGAACAAGAATCCAAAAAGCTTATTTTTGGATTCTTGTTCGAAACTCTACAAAAAAATATATATATATATATATATATATAATATGAAAGAATTTGTGCTTATACGTGTAGTCAATTAACCATATCCATAAGCCTTCATCGACATAAATTTGTTGTAAATCTCTTATTCTTCAGTTAACCTTTGACGTTTTATAGCAGCACGATATGAATATTTTATGTTCGACAATCGAACCATACTCAATCATAAAACTTTTTCATCCATTTATCACGGTTATTCCAGAGGGAGATACGTTCTTAGTCATTTGTAAATACTTTTGGGTACTTTGACCCGTTCGGTTGCAGGGAGAGGATGAATTTTGATTTTTTGTTCAATACTTTGTCATTCTGAAATCATTTATAATAATTGTTTTGACAGTTTTCGTGATGAAATAAGACATAATTTGATTTAAATACTTTTTTGTTTTGTATTGAGATGTAGAGAGCACTTGATATTAAAAATGAAAAGTGAAAAATAATTATTTAGCTCTGCATTGTTTCTCCAATTTGTGTTTAATTTAACACATCTGCATTTTAATGCAAACGTATAATTTGCTTCTCAAATAAATCGCTAAATAAAATATGAAATTGAACTATAATGTAAATATATGTATAAAATCTCTTCTTACGTATAAAAGTTAAATATGATATAATTTAACACCATTAGCCATTAACACAAATTTTGAACCTTTTTAACATATTTTTTCAGACTAAAATTTTATTTCTTAATTACTGTTTAAAACCAAGATAAAATTTAATTTGCTTCTCAGGTGGTATTGTAATTTCAAATTACTGTTTTATTTTGAGCTTAATTTTACTCATACAAATATTATAATGAAATATATTATATTTCATTATAATATATTATAATCATATATTATAATGAAAAAATAAAGCACAAAATAAAATAAAAAAATAACTTAATTTTTTTACGTAACTATGATTTTAAAAATTTTAAATCGAAATTGAAAATTTTTACTTTTCTAGACGTTTTGAAGGTTTCTGAACATTTTGGCATACCTCAGAAAAAATGGATGTGTGTGTGTTTATGTATGTATAGATACAATTTTTCGGTCACGTTTTCGGGCGAACGGATCAACCGATTTGAATGGTTCAAAAAAAAATCGATTTCTATTGATAGGAAGATGTGCTGATAAGTTTTTGGCAGAGGCAGGTCCAGCAGTTACGGAAATAAAGAGCAAAGAGTGCAGAAAATAGAAATCGAGTTTTTGAGAGAATGGAGTATCCATTTATGTTTAATATGGCGCATCTAAAATATTATATTTTAATGAGAGAAAAAACAAAAAAATAACTTTGTTAAAGTCATATTTTACCTCACATCTATATGAGTTTTTCTGAAGTACTTTATAGTTCGTTTGACAACTTTCAAGTGACTACAATTTGCAGGATCTGGATTAAAAAAAATATTGAACATTATTTTTCTGCAAATAAATATGGATACAATTTTGCAATATGGCCTTATTAAATATAAATTTTGAAGTCGATACTAAAAATTGAATTTTTTGCAGATATCAATTTTTCTTCATTATAATTTTATAGTTTCATTATTCTATGGTAACTGGTTTTTCGAGCTTTTCCCAATGAGAATAGTTTATTTTTGTCATTCAAGTGGTTTAGACGATTTTCACTATTTTGCAAAACTCGAATTCAAAGTTCTATTAATCGTGTAATATCGCGTATTTGAAATTAATGGTTTAAATTTTATATAAAGTGCTTCATTATCTTTTGTTCCTAACCAATAAATTTTCAATTTATTAACTATTTTTAGAGAAATAGTTAAAATTGCGATTTAAAACATTTTTGCCGAAATTCGACTTAATCCCTCAACAGATCTATAGTTTAAGTTTTTTTTCTTCAAAGAAGATGTCTATTTTTAGTAGTCAATATTAAATTAAGCATAATTATCCAGTAGACAAGGTATCATGTTCCTTGCTCAATCTCTTTTGCATACTGTAAAGATTGAATACGTTCTGAATAAAATAACTAAATGTATTACCGGCATTACTGACAATCATCATGACTTTCTTACTGGTAACTACTTCATAAATCCTTTATTATTATGGGTAATGATCAAGAAGGTCAACGTTCCTATAGCGCATGAATCACAACACTAATCATATATGTTAATACCAGGAATATGATTCCGATCTACCTGCGATTGGAAATCCGTTCATAAAATGTCTCGTGCATGACTCGCTTATAAAATCGTAGTCGTAGGAGTTAGATTTGAGAATAGAGAGGAAGTGATTATATGACCCTTAATATGGTATTTTCTATCAAAATATTACAAGGAATTTCTGGTTAGTGACTCATTTCAATAAAAAGAATTAGTGTTTTGGCCAGGTTTTTAATTATTAAAAGCAAAATATTCTAGAGCAGAGCCTTCAGTCATACAAACATTCATATTAATCAATTTCTAGTTGCCAATTAGTATTAAATCACAAGTGATCTTCAGTGGAGGACCATGTCAATTTTTTATACTCAATTACTAACATATTACAGTAATACTTCGCTTAACGCGAGGGATACGTTAAAGAGCGTAATTCGAAACAGCGCTAAACGAATCTTTACATGGAAATATTGGAGTTAGGAAAAGATGGCTAGAAAATTTGTTAGGTATTAAATTTAAATGTTATGTTTTTTTTTAAATAAAAATAAAACCAAATGTTTATTTCTTCTCACCATTTCTAATACCAAGCCTTACTTTTGAACTCCTTTTAAAATTCAGATCATTTTCAATAAATTCATTCATTATTTCAATTATGGTAGACAAACTCCTTTTTACAAGCACCATCGAAATAAATTTTTGCTCTTCCTCTGAATCACTGATGTCAACATTTTTGTTTTCTTCTTGTTCAGTTAATTCCTTGAGCTCATCATTAGAAAAACTACGCTGCTTCTTGAATTACATATTTCTTCGACATCTTCCACATTTATCCCTTCAAAACCTGGGTTGAACAAACCGAAACAGCGTTAAATGAAACAGCCTTAAGCGAGGTACTATTGTACTTAAGTTAAATATTTAGCTGAACAGTTCTGATTGCTGTCCAACAATGTTAAAAAAAATATTAAATCGAATTTAGAGATACTTCTTAACTGCATACATACAAGTTGTGTCATTTTATATTATGAATCCAGTGTTCTATTTGCCCTAATTTTGTAGAACAATTATTAAAATTATGTTTTTTTAAAATATAGCTTGATTTTTAATGTGTAAATAATTTCTAAGTTGTTTCTTTGTAATCAACAAAAGTAATAAAAAAAAGGAGTTTAGAGATAAATACAAGTTCTATTTTAGTGATATCTGGGCTTATTTATTTCACATATCTATTGAACTTCTTGGTTTAAGTTTATTTAAGTAATATATTTTTACTGAATTTTCTCCTCAATTCTACGAATTCAATTGCACTATCAGTACATATTTTTGAGAAATAATAGGTACAAGTAAAAAATTGGTAATATTTCAATAATTGTCGATTTTGACAAAAAATTCTTGACAGATAGCCTTTCAAAACAATGTCTTCACAAATAAACGCGGAAAGTTAAATGTATATTTTTGGTCTTTCAGCTCAAATCTAGTATTATGAAAAAAAATGAATATCACCATTTTCACTTAAAAATGTAGATTTTAAATACATATATTTTTGAAGTGAAAATAACCTTTTCTGACATTGCGCTCCCTTTTAATAAAAAATAATAAAAAAATCCAATAGAACAACTATTCGGTTGCCATTAGGAAAAATAGTTATCACAAACAGTTTATAGAATACCAAATCTCGATTACTGTTTAAGAAACAGAAAATTATTTTATGACATCATAATAGAATCCTTTAAAATTTTCATGAGAATCATAGAAGTTTGTCACATTTTTTGTGCAACTTATTATACATTTCTTGATTATTGGTGGTTAGCTCTTTTAATAGTTATCTGAGGTATATATGTTATCGTGATATCTATTGAAATTAAAGTTTGAAGTTGAATTGAATAATCAGATTAATGATTACTCACAATTTAGGTCAAAATATAGTTATAGAACTTAAGGTTCATTTAAAACAACACGCATACTTAGCATATTGGTAAAAAAAATGTTTGTTAGTAACACTGGTTACTTTAATCTTTAATCTTTAAGAAATGGCCCGATGACTTTCCTCATCTACCATCATAGAAGCATTCAACACTCGACAGAGTAGTTCCAGCCATAGTTGATGTTATAAGATTATTATTTCAATATTTTGTAATTTTTACATTTACATTTATATTTTTGTAGTTAGATTTAATTTTTTGTTTTTAATAACTCTCAACAATTTTGTATTATAAAACTTTAAAGAGATTTTGATTGACAAAAAAAAACTTTAATCTTTGTATATTTGTCATCGAATTCATGTTTTAATTTTCCTTGTGAAAATAATAATTGTCTGTAGCACACGTTACAATCACACAATCTGGTAAAGTTGAAACTATTAAAATTTATTATTTTAGATCGTATGTTTCTAATAACTGCGATATCCTTGTTCGAATGCAAGACATCTACTCTACTAAAATAATTACTTAATTTCACCTGTTATAACTTTCGCTCATTTTCTCGACTTGAGCTAGTAACATTCAATTAGCCAGTTTCCTGAACAGATTCATTTTACAACATGATCTCTTATAGTTAGTGTCATGTGCTCTAGGTTTTCTTACAAGTCGTCTCAGTCATCTCGGTCGCCTCGTTTGTTTGTTATTATTCCAGTTATGATTTCACCGATTCACAACCGTTACGTGTTAAATTTATAAGCGCGCAACGCGATCGCAGGTGCTATATAATTTAATAATTAATCGAGCCGAGCGTAATACCAGAAGTCTATACGGGTTTGTGCAGTGTTCGCAAACCCGCATTAGCATATCGGACAATTAACGACGATAATATAGATAAAAGTTGTTTTATAGAGTCGTTGAGGTAATATGAATGATCGAAATTCGCATAAATTTTGAAAATAGATTTTATTCAAGTCCTTGATACGTTTTCGAGTTTGCTATTTTATCTCTACAGTCTTAAAGCATTTTATACCGATAATATTCAAGATTTATATATGCAAGCAGAAAATATGATTGTAACACATAAAATAGTACCTACAACGAATTCATAAAATATGCGTGTAGTACTAAACGCTATGTAAACCGCAAATTATGTCATTACACAGTGCTATAATAAAGGTATAAAATATACCAACTCTGTTTTGTACGTATTGCGAGGTCATTATTAGAATTGTTAATGCCGAGAGCGCCACGTTTTTTTCAGCATTATTCCTTCACTTGTTAAAGAGCTTCTACAAAATTTATTATTGTGCTTTCATTTCTCAGCTTTTTGTATTTTTTTTGTTACTTCATCGGTCTAGCCTGATATTTTCACCTTTGATTGCGTTGCTTTTCATTCATAGCCATTCTTTTCCTAATATGGTGCCGATCCAGTTTCCTTTTTCGTAATCGTAAACATATTTAAGAACCTGTTAAAAAACTTTTATGTACTTCAAGTTATTTACCATTTTAAATGGAAATGCTAATTCTGTTTTCAGACTCTAAATAAGCTTATATTTTTTATTCATCTATTAATTTCATATTTCTTTTTGTTCCAAACTTAAAAGCTGAGCTTTATCAAAGTATTATAGAGCATCTACAATGTATTTTATTATTAATAAAATTCATAATAAGGAGGAAAGAGAAACTGCAGTTTTCTTTAAATGAGCAGCCCTTAATATTATGGCTAAAAGATCATTTTATGTTTCATTCAGATCATTTCCAAAGTGGTACCTAAGGACCCCCAGCGGTCCGTGAGGACTTTCAAGGGGTCCACATCAACAAAATGAATTTATGGGAATCCACGAAAGTGGACCACAGCACACCTTGTTAAAATCTATATAATTATTATTATGAAGTCAATTAATACATGTCTTAACTTGGTTTAGTATCCTTAATTCAAATGTTTAACACTAAACGTTAGTACAAATACAAATTTATAAAACAATCTATATGGTCCATGGCAGAATCTAAGAGGTCTACCACACAAACAAGTTTGGGAACCCAAGATCGTACAACAAATGTTGCTTGCTTTATTTTAATGTATTTTCAAAATTTAACTGATAATTTTGCAAGATAAATAATACATTTTAGCCTTCTGTTAATAATCTGAATCGAAAGTTAGTTTTTTATATGGCTATGAATCTTTCAATTATTAAGCCATTTTCAAATTTACATAAATTTTATAAATAAAGGTCCTATATAATTTTGTATATATCAATATTGGTGATAGATCAATATCAAGATTTGCGCATTTACTGGAGAATCAATACTTTTCTCTCATGCCTCTTATAACTTATGCATTCCCAGAAAATATAATCTAAGAGGGCGTCCATTAATCACGTGATGTTTTTTTTTTAAAAAAATTTAGTTTTTTCACGTAACTAAAAGTACACGTGATGTTTGGTGGGGGAGGGGGGCTAATTTTGAATATCACTAAATATCACCAATGGGGAGGGGGGGTCCAAAAATCCTTAAAAACTCGCTCACATGATTAATGGGCGCCCCCTAATGTATCTGGTTCTTCTCCACATTGGCATGTATAAAGATGGATTTTGCATAAGGCGTGCCCAAATCTCATTCTTGATATAGTTGATACAAAGTTCCAATTTTCTGTAGTATTTTTGAATGAGGTTGTTCGTGATACTATTGTTTTTAATAGTGCATATATTATACCCTCTACTCCTAATTGATATTGACATTTTTTTCGCCACAAATTAGTTGAGAATATCAATTTATCATTACACATTTGAGAATGTCTTCGCATTGAATTGTTTGCATTGTAGCAGATAACTGTTTTCAGACTAAACACTTAAATAAATTAGCAATTGATATAGATTGATCTATATTATAGATCACAGTTTATCCTCAAAGGCTATTTTGGTTTTGATTAATACAATTTCGCAAATTCCTCCATGATATGTTGAAGGCGTACAGATGTAGGAAACGGCAAACTTCACATTTTCTTAGAATTCAAATTTTGCACAAGACGCACGATCGTCCGGGCGTTCCGATTTACCAAGAAATAACATTTAAGAACACACGATCGCATCTTCCTGGAACCTTTTCTCACCTTGCTTCGGGAAAATATTATTTAAAGGAAATTATCTATAATTTCATGGAAAAAGCAGTTAGCCATAATGATGATCTTAGAGAATTATGCGAAATTGTTCCAGCATTACTACAGCTTTAAGCTATTTCTTGTACTACATTAAATAAGTTATGAAATACATAATGACCGCGTTGTTAAGTCTGATTTATTATTTTAATTCGCTGAGTTTGGATATTATAGTGCTGAAAATTCTGTAGAACTGCACTGTGCAGAAATATTTTTTTATGTGCACATTATTTTAGTAGTGATAAAGTTACAGTTTTGAGTTTGTGCAAAACGCTCGTAAAATTATTACATACCGTAATGTAGGTAATGATATACCTCAAAATATGCTTAAATAATTCAGTTCAGTTTTAAAGGGTTTTAATAGAGCTCTGAAGTTTTCTATCTCTCTTTTTCCATTTTTTTTTTCTAATGATTGTAAATTTTCAAGTTTCTAATCATATTGTTTGTCACATTTTCAAAACTCTGATGATTTGATCTGCATATGTTCAATCATTTTTGAACAACAAATGGCATTTTTCTAAAAAACAATTTCTGAATCTCCGAAACCGCTGGACCTGCCAAAAACTAATCAGCACGTCTTCCCATCAATAGGAATCAAATGTTATTTTTGAATCATTCAAATCGGTTGATCCGTGCTCTCTAAGTCGTCGACTTAAAATACAAGTACCGCACATACAAACACACGCATACATACACAAATACACACACACATACACACATCCATTTTTTCTAAAGTATGGAAAAATGTTTTAATGGCTTTAAAATGTAGAGATATATCAAAATTTATATTTTTTATTTTTTTACGATTATTGTAACTTACACTACGGGAAGTTAATTACGTTTAAATAAAATATTATCTCTGGATCTTTTCATTTATACTATATCAAATGCCATTTAAAGTTTTTCTTAGTTTAGATTTTCGATGTGATTTTACAATTGGAATACATTCAATGCTTTTTCTAATCAGAATATTATTTCTAATAACAAAAAAACTACAAATACTGGCTTTTAATCTCTATTCAAATTTCAATTATTACTATTGGTTCAATGATCCCGTATACACACTACTGTTCAGAAGCTTGCTTCGAATTTCGGCTGTCATAATTATCATCTCCGGAAGATAATATATTTTGAAAGAAATATTAATGCTTTTAAAGAACCTATATGAAGAAATTTAATTTAGCAAATGCACGCCATCATTCGATTATCGAGCCACTAACTAAAACCGCTGCTAATTGAATTGAGTGAAAAAACCTAAAATATATTTTATCATTGTTTTTCTTGAGCAGGCGATTAGTTACCAGACCACTTTAAGTAATATCATTGAAATACATTTTTTATTTGACCGAAATAAGATATGCTTACGATCGTATAGGAAAAAACGATTTAATCTATCTGTCGATTACGGCCATGGGATAATAAAAGTAAAGCCTATCGAACTTGGGTATAAGGTTTCACAAGATTGTGGTTTATGATATAGAATATTATTAATGAACAATAAATATAAAATTAATAGGTTTATTATGATCAGATAAAATCAGATTTGGAATGAACGTGTTTTTTTGAACGCTATATATTTTTTATCAATCGCTGTTTAAAATTCAGAGAAACGTTTTCGAGTTACTTGAAAATATTGAAAACGATTACTGGATGATTTTTGCCTAAACCTTTGACCTTTATTTGCCGTAGGAACATTTACACAGTCTCTTGAAATAATTTCAGATTTATTAAATATATAAAACTTTATTGATTTTAGGTTGAACTCCTTAGGTTGTTTGGTATTTGCTTTATATAGAATTTTTGAAATTTGGGTGAACATGGGAAAAAAATAAGATATCACTGTTAACGGCAGAAAATCCGATTAGAAGTCTAATGGTACCAAACTTAAAATCAGTATGTCTGATTAAATGCACAAAAGACAAAATTTGATATTTCATCTATGTTTTCCCAAAAATGGCTGCACTGATTTAAATTTTTAAAAGCATTTTGATAAAACTGAATACAGACTCGATTTCATAGGTTTTGTGCGATGACCGGTCTAATCGATTCTTTATAATTAGCAGATAAGTGCAAAATCTTTTTTCTATGTCTTCATCAAAAATCTAATGATCCAATTTTGGAAACTCAAAATTTTTTGGAAAAATGGGAATAGTGCTGATCAGTTCTTGGTAAAGATTTGTGATGTGATAACAAAATGTTTTGACAATTTTTAATAAGCTTTGCATAGTGATAGAGTTCTTAGTTCTAGTTCTTAGTCTAATCGAACGTCCAAAAATTCATTAAATTTTGGAATAATGAACTTGATTTTCAAAGTGAACAGTTGAAAATTTTATCTACATAACTTAACAAATTGTCCATTATTGTAACAAAATGAACTTCCCCATATGCATTGCTATTAACAATGCATATGGGAAAATTCATGAAATTAGCTTTAAGGCAAAATACCACTCACCTTTAGTTGAAATTTTATTTTTTGCATCTGAAGGTTAACGTAATAAGTTATAAATAAAGTGATCATTTTATTACATTGATGGAGTTTCCAATAGCTAATTATTTTTTAGGAAGCAGCAATCTTTCCGTAACTTGGTAATTTTTTTTAGCTTCTCAGAGTGTAAATTTAAAAATACCCGTACAATATTCATGATTACGCAATTCCAGGCTGATGGAACTATTTTTATTCATATATTCATCTCGAGATAGCACATGAATTATCTGTTTCCGGTCGCCGTTTAATGTTCTCTGTCAACAAAATGTCAACACGAACCATACGCGGGCCATTCAGATAGAAAATTCGCGCGCGTGTGCGTGCCTCTCGTACAATTAGCCGGGGCGCTGGTAGAAATTTACTGATGCAATTTTATTTATTCGTTACTAGAAGTGTAAATTAGAACCAAATTTTGGAAAGATAAAAATAATTAGCTCTTGAAAACTCTAAGAATCCAATCGTATACGAAATGTATTGATCACTTTTATATACAAGTAATTTCATTAACCTTAAATTTATTTAAAAAAATTCTATACTATTCCTTAATAGATTAATTTCTATACTATTTCTTTTGCCTAAAAGCGAGTTGCATAAACTTTCCGATATGTTGTGACAAAGAAGTTAACTTTGTCAACAATTATTTTGAAAATAAAGTTTAATAATCCAAATTTAATACATCTCTTTAAAACTACATCGAGAGAGTTTTAGGAAAAACTATGGTTTAGTCTGTTTTAACCCTTAAATGTCCGGAAGAATTTCAATTTTACTCTTCGCCGATGAAGTAGTCATCTCCTAAATTCCCAATTTTTTTTTTTTATTTATTTCTTCATTAACAGCAATCAGAATATAAAAATTCCCAAAATAACTCCAAATATAAAATGTGGACGCTTTTTCTTTACAAAAACAAAAACAATACTGCATATCCGAATATCACAAAAATACATGTGCCAATATAGAGAGATAACTGAACATAAAATAGCAAGCAAAAAAATCACACCTTCATAGTCAATTGCTTACTGGATTTTTTATTTATTTATTTTTCTTTATTTGAAATTCATTTTTATTTATGTTTATTTCTTTCTGTGATTATTATTATTATTATTTTATATGTAATTTAGCCCAATAATAATATTAACAAATTAATATGATAATAATTATCTGTCAATAACTCTGATTGTTGTATAATATTGAATGAATACAAAAAAAAATCACACAAACATAAATGCCTCATGTCACTTGTAAAAACATCTACAGTGATTGTTACAAAATTAATAAAATATTTTTTTGGGCAATTACCTACTTAGTAAAAACACAAGACTTCTATTAAATTAGGAGTAAAACTAGTCAAAAATAATAGCAACAATAACGCATGTATAACATTATCTTTATAAACCTAAATCCTTCAAATAATGAAACCTTTTTAACAAATAGATTTGATTATTTTTATATATTATATGAATTGCCTAAAAATATCAATTTTAGCAGTAAATTTTCTTGTAAGTATTTAAAAAATACTGAAAGATGGTATACAGATCAAGTGTCGAAACGTATAAATAAAGAAGTGCCAATATTAATTCATTATTTAAATTTAACGAATTGGCTGCTTTAAATATTCTTAATTATTTATGGTTTGCAACTAACTAAATATATTCTTCCAAGCAATGCAATTTTTTTCACTTAATGAGTAACTATTATTAATAAGCACATTAAAAATAAAATATAGCACAGATTTATATTTAATAAGGACTTCTTTTATCAATAAAGAAAGCTATTTCTTTGTTTTAAATAGTTATGAAACAAATGATTTTGAATTTGGTCACATGACAAATTACGATGGCAATTGATTCTAATTATTAATTGTATATTTTTGAAATTTCCAGTTATTTGGTGATAGCTCTATATATTTTTTTGTTATTTTATTTATGGTATTTGACCGTATGCTCATTTAGCCTCTTATTACAGAGTTAATATTTTTCATATTTATAATTAATAGAGATATTTTACACAGTTGTTCGCTACATATAATACTGCACACAATAACTTACTCATAAAAACTTGCATTTTTGTAAAAAATACACAAAAATTTTATATATATATTTTCATCATTAGTGGAAATGATGATGAGCCCTATATTTGATAAATCTATTTTGGATTTTAAAGATTTCATAATTGATCTGAACTTAATATGAATTAAAAGCCAAAGTCATTCAAAGAAATAAACAGTAAATACAAAGTTCTCTACTTTAATACATTTTCTATTCAAGGCTGAGTATTTTGCATCACCCAACTCTCTTCCTAATCTCATATTTCTCTATATGTTCGCACACATACGAATACTTAATTTAGCAGCAATGTTAATGAATAATGTTTACTACAAAACTAATATTGGTTTGACATAGTGAACTCTTCAACACTAAATATAGATATTTTTATTATTCGTGCCCATATCAGATCTCTATCGTCGATATGAAGTCTATAATCATTTCTGTTTTAATATTAAATCTGTCTGAAGGAATATGCAATTGCATAACGATTGGAGTCACATACGTAATGAGCGGTTATGAGAAAATAGCATAATTTAAATACAATGTTGCCGCGGGCGTATCTCTAACAGAAGAACTATTGATGGAGATAAAGAAGTAAATATTTGTATTTGAATCGAATGATAATTAAGCGGAATATGTTCTTTTTATCAGATTATATTAGCACATTAAAATATTCTGAGAGCTAGCTCATTGCAGACAAATACAGCACAAAACCAAAAAATTATCAAATAAATACTGGTGAGGATCACTTTGATTAATTTGATATTGAGTGGACTGTAAATTATAAATATTTCATCACCATAAGAAGATGTGAATAAAACCACTATTTAATTTATGACATATATTGAGCTACTCTCTACAACCTTCTTCTCTTATTACATTTGCTAGACTCCCTTATTATTGTATGTTACAGGTATTTATATTCATATAATTGTACCCCCTACCCCGAAGGGTCCCAGGTTAAATAAAAGCCCTGGTCAAATCTTGACCAAATACTATAAATAAAAATGATTTCATTGCAATGCTATTTTTAATTGCAAATACACAGTATTTACACATATACACACAATCGTCAGAATATTTTTTTTATATATAGACATTTTTAACAGCAATCAGAACCTTAAGTCCTATGAGCTGTTGAGCTGAAACTACTCCTTACTTCGTATTCTTAGATGGTAACCCAATGGTTAATCCATCCATATTCGATGATTTTTTATTATTAGGTTTTATCTAATAGGGCTGACATTTTTTATTGGAGCAGCAATAGCGGATTAAGAGCTATTTTCACTTGGAAACATATTGCTATCTATATTTCCAAGTGAAACTCGTTGTCACTGCTGCATGACAACAGGCTGCTCGAAGTGGGTATCGAACCCGAGACCTCTGAATCAAGTCCCGTCGCTCTTAACCGCTTACTTATTTTATGAAATATTCATATTATCAGTTTAAAACAAATCAGTTACAATAACTGAATGTTTCGATCTAAATGATTTATTTAAAAATGCACTGTTACAACTATGCACTTACTAAACACTCGTCACTATTTTTTATTTCCAATGAATTATTTAACAATCTAATTTCTTATCCTCAATCTGGCGTAATATGAGTAATGTCCTTCTATTTATCTCATGGTTACTGCTTCTTGTCAGAGAATGTTTATGCTTTTACATACATAATAATTTTCATTTGTAATGTATATCTATCAAAACCTTGATAAAGTTATATTAAATTATATATTTTATCAGAGTATAAACCTAGAATGATGTGGGTAACCCTTTTTCCTTATGATCTTTATTAGTTTGATCTGGTTTTAACTCAACAATGCGGATAAATAACTAGAATAGTAATGTAATGTTGTAGTAATAACAGTATTTTAATATTATTTCGCAAAATAATATAAAACACTGTATATAATGATGGAGCACGATAGGCGTTTATTAATTTCATGAAGTTCGTTTTGGCCCGAAATGCCGATATGCAAATTTCATATTTTCTGGTCATTTTAAGTCATTCTTAATTATTTGAGACTAAGAACAGCTTCTTAAAAACGGCTACATCAATATTAAAAATAATAAAAGCAATTCGATAAAACTCAATAAGGATTAGTTTTACGAGACGATCGGCCATGTCGTTTCTTTCTAAAGTTAATAGAAAAGTGCAAATAGTTCATCTTCGTTACCTACAAAAATCCTGAATCAGTTTTGAAAATTTATAGACCGTTTAAAACCGTTTTAGATAAAACTAAAAATTATGACAAGTTTCATGATCTTAAAGAACATCCTAAAATATTATAGATCCACAAAAAGTAATTCAATTATAAAAATTATCCTAATTTGAAATAATATGTCTTGTTCAAATTTAAATTTCCTATTCTTAATTCTCAATGACTAAGTCAGTTATTTTCACATATGTATCAAAAAGTTTTTTGCAACTCATCTTGAGCAAAAAATCGCATTCATCTCGTTTTATTTTTCAATTATTTCAAGAATAATTTTTATAACATAATATTTCAATTGTGATCAAAGTCAAAATAAAAATCATATTAAAACTCAACTGCTATGGGCTCCAATTAATCTGGTATTTGAAAATTCTAATTTACCATTTGACGCTCTTTCTATGATTCGTGGACTAAAATTAGGGAATGATTAATAACTTATGAAAATTGCAACAATCTCTGTTTCAAACAATACATACATAGATTCTTAACATAAATTGAGAAAGATATAATTATATATCTGTACCAAAATAAGTACTAAATAATTATATACTAATTCTTGGTATGAAAGTATCTGATCGTAAGAAGTCATAACTTATGTATTCTTCAATAGTGTAAAAGCAGCAATTTCTTGAATACCATAAATGTCCATAAATCAGTACAAACTATTAGTGACAAATTATATTTACTCCGCCAAATTTATAACCACGTCATTCTAAATAATATAAACTACCTACTCCTGCTGCTAGATGTTTGTTTATCCATTCCCCTGTTTGTTTTCTATAAGATAGTTATCTTAAATTATTCCTCCAGGCTCATTTATCAAGCTTATAGTTGATACAATATATAATAACAATGATAACATAGACAATTTGTAATAATTAATATTAATTGACACGTTCATGTTGCACATTTTTAATCTCTTCGTCAGAGTCGACGAGAGCACATCAGTGAGGGCATTTATCATGTGGTCAACTATCATGATATTGCATAAATAATAACAATTCGCAACATGCGAATGACAAAATGACAAGGCCGGAAATTGGACAATATATGATAAACGATATCCAGTCAATTGTTTCGAGTTGAGAGGTTAAATAGCTTTTCAAGTCGCAATGAAAAATCAGGGTTCGAATGATGGCATTTTAAAAAGTCAAATTTAATAAGCACTCTTGCTCGATATTATTATGAGCACCGGATACGATCGATCAATGGTTATTGATATCTATTAAAATAATTCATTGTAATTGATATTGTTCTTCACTACTGTACGATTCGCATAAAGATCGTTGGCATACCAGTGACCAGATGCTTCACAATATAATAGACAATAACATATTTGTTTAAATATTGCTTCATTAATTTGCAATAGCCGTAATGGAATCTTTTGAAATTTACATTAGAAACTAGAAGTTTGCCACATTTTTTATGTTTTTCTAGGATATTTTTCTTTCTTAGCTATGAGTTATCCAGGTTAGTTATCTGATCATCTGTAATTTTTTATTTAAATATTTTTGTTTTATACAATACCACAAACATCATGAATTATAAAATATTTCTGAAATTCAAATTTGAAGTTAAATTCAAGAAAAAATAGTCTTACTATTAAATTTGTATAAACATTTCATTTCTTCATATTTTTCATTACCACTTACTTTATTAATTCGCTTTATTCCCCATAATTAAATATTTTAAAATTCATATCAAAATCAAATTTTCTGTGTTTTTGTTACGAATTTTACGTTTCTTGGCGGTTAGTATTTCTCATTAGTTACTGAAACTAAAATTTGTAATTACATTGCAGAAAAATGTGTCTTATCCTTATTTAAATATTATTGTATTCATTCACTTTTATGACGACTATTTGCTTAATCAATTTACTTTATTACATTATATTGGAATCTTATAAAATTCACATCACAATCGCAAACATTATATTGTCTCTGTTACTTATTATAAATTTCTGGTTTGTCTGGTAGTTAGTTCTTCTAATTAATTAAGTCCATCGTATGAAATTAGTCCTTGAAATATTTTTGTTTTAGACCACAAAATTATGGAATATATATATAAATATTTAGTAAAACAAAATTTACTTTATATTAAATAGAAAAGTATATTATTCTTATGGATACTCTTTTTTATATTAGTTTGAACAGCAATTAGAATTTCATCGTCAATCAATCCTTCAATCAATTCTATAAGCAGTTTTGATGATATTTCTTAAATACGCGGATTTTTTAGAAGAAAATACCTTTTATAGAAGCAGCAATGCCGGGCTAGGTCTTTTTTCCCTTCAAAACATATTCCTATCTATATTTCTAAATGGAAACTAATGTCACTTCTGCTTGATATCAGACTGTTCCAAAAAGAAACTGGGTGTTGAACCTAGAACCCTCTGGTTGTAAGGTCAAAGCTGTAACCATTCTGGCTTCTAGGGAGAAGCCTATACTCATGTTTAGATTAGAGAACTTGGAACCTAGTAAAATATTAAATGTTTAATAAACATTTAATATTCGTTCCACTCATATCACAAAATTCTATACTAGTAAAATATGTCTACAAGTTTACAAGTTGCTTTTGTATTTATTTTGTCGTTATTTGTATCTTTACCTCAAATCATCTCCAAATCATGGTATTATTCTCAAAATTTGGTTCAACTTTTTAACTTCCCATAGGGTAAGTTACAGTAATCTCAAAAAAATCGAAAATGGAACTTTTTATATATCTTTACGTTTCAAAAGTTTCTGAACATTTTGGAATACCTTAGAAAAAATGAAGTGCAATTGCTTTAAAAAAAGTTCAAAATTTCCAACATATTCCAATATAAAAAAAAATCCAAAAGTTTTTTTCCAAAACAGTCAATTTTTTTTTAAATTTAAAATTTCTCAAAAATCTAATTTTTTAGTATAAAAAACTTAATATTTTTTAAAAAAAATAATTTTTGGTACGGGAACTACCAGCAATTTGCCTTAAGGCACGACGCCACTAGTTTTGTCTTTGTCTGCAACACACTTTGCAATCACATACTCCGTTAAAGTTCTTGGTACTATTAAAATTTATCATTTCTGATACAGATAGCATGTGCCAATAACAAAACTAAAAATTTTTGTTTAGACATTTGATATTTAATTTAAAAGATTTAAATGGTCAGCCCTGTTTAAACAACACATATTTAAGCAGAGATATCACGTACTCAAGTTCTGTACAAAATACGACATAGTATCATCGTGTTAGTATTTTTGAGTCGGTCGTCATTCATTCCTTTGGCCGTTTCCTGTTTACGAGATCTCGCAGTCAGATGGTTAAATTTGAAGAGCAATACACTTAACTTCGCACATTGAATACCCGAAGTGAGCATAATAACTTAGAAAATAACATGGAATTTGTTAATCCTTTAAGTAGGGGTACGGGGGGTCCATAAACTTTGTTATATGGCCACTCGAAAATATATTTTATTGCATTTGTGTTTGCCTGCCGATTATGGAAATGTTGCACGTATTTTCCATCGATGAATATTCAACTTTCCAGTTAATAAACGAAATGAGCAAATTGCGAGCTGAAACTTTAATATTATTTTTATTTAATAGTGATTTTTACATTGACGTTAAAATACATTAGCATACAATTTTAATTTTTCAATTTTTTAATTTAATAATTGATATTATAATCATCTGAAATATAAAAAATTTAATATGTAAATATATTATTAATAAAGTAGTAGTAAATAAGTAAAAATGTAGTAACAATTTTTTTCAAAATATATAATTTATTCAAAGTATTTTGAATGGTCAACCTGCCGAAGAAGAACTTTTGCAAATTCTATGTTTTCTCGACTCGTTTCAAGTAATTCTGAATTGTTTGGCCTCAAATTTGGCGAAAAGTAGTGTTTCTACAAAAAGTAGTTTAGGTTTGAACAATTTAAGGCATTTTATTAAACTGTTAAGTATGCGTTGTTTAATTTCACAAGACATTAATCGAATCCGTTTTTTTGTGAATAGTGCAAGGTTTTGTCAA
>NW_020537646.1:20749340-20805620 GCF_003426905.1 Ctenocephalides felis | reverse complement strand
AAATAAGCTCCTGGTTCAGTAGCTCCTGGTCCAAAACTGTGCCAGTATTTTGAGAAAAATTTAATAAAGTGCAGAGCTCGAGAGAATTATCTCATATGCCAGCATACACATTAGTATTTAAACCTGAAAGGAAAAACAATGCTGCCCAGTTTTTATAATATTTTAAAGCAATGATATGTTGAATGTATGTCGTTTTCTGTGGCGAGCATAAGCACGCAGACTAATATGATTTCTTGCAATGTGATAATATTTTTACAATGTGCTTCGTTAAGAGTTTTATTATCTCGTTTTGCGGCCGGATACAAAATACGTGGTTGCACCTGGCGCACAGGAAACGCAACATCCTCCGAATGTTTACATACGTTTGCTGAGCGCCCTGAGTGCTGCATGCCAACTTTGCGATTGGACGAACTTGTTCTTCGGATTTAAATTTAGCCAATCGGATATTTAAGTCGTGATTCCATTTGTGATTGTGCATTTTTTCCTGTGAACAGATTAATGCCATCCGGTCTGGCGGTATCCTCTTAAGATTATAGTGCGCGAGGAGAAAGCTAATATTCTTCATATGTCGTCGATCAACTTACTCGTATAAATTAGTAATTAAGGATGCGATTTTTTTATCCGTGCGTGCAAAAAATATTGGATGTTTATGTGATTGCACGTTCTATACTCCATAGAAGAACAATACGAATATTATTGGCTGTAGGACTTTATGATCTCATCTTTTATTCCTTCACTTTTTAGTGTTAATACAACGAACTACTTGGAGATAGATGCAACCAAACTTATCCTAGGAGTAATTTTTATTCATTTAGAGCAGGGCTTCTTAAACTTTTGTCCTTAATGACCCCATTTACGATTGCGAGTTTCTTGGCGACCCCATTTATGACTGCGAGTTTTTGACGACCTCACAGATAAAAAAAAAATAATATTTTTAAATAATCATATATTTCATAATAAATTACATATACATATACAAATAAAAACTACATAGTTTAAGATTTTGTTGAGAATATACAAAAATCAGACGTGACGTGATTATGACCCATAGTTAAAAACACTGATTTAGAGTAATTTGATTGCCTATGATGCGCATTATTAGATGGCCATATTTTTTATTTCGAATAAAACCGAGACGGAAATAGATAGCGATGGGGGTTAGAGGAAAAAAGCATTAAAATACTATTTACGGATATGATAAACATTAGTTTTTATTAAATGATCCAATTTTTTTAAACCAGAGTGACTGCATGGCATTGTACAAAATTGTGAACAATTTGATTAAGAATTAAATGAGTAACTTTGCTTTTACTAAATATACTTCATATCGCAAATTTTAATATATACAATATTTTGGTTCAATTTTCGTAAAGATTAATATTGAGAATAAAAACCTTTTAGAAATTCAAGACAATTCAGGACAAAAACTCGTGTTAGACACAAGTATTGTATTAATGCTCATTTTTAATCTACATAAATCATCAAATAATATGTGTGTGACTTTCAACTTTTAACAAACTAAGACTAGGGTTTTCTATCATTTATTGTCTTTTGGGAAGACATTGATTGATTTTGCAGAATTTGTTAATGGTTTGTCAATCGTCAGAGACATGATTTTTTCCATTAAAGGCTCACCAGTGTGGCCAAAAAGAATACATATACAATTCATTAGTTTTTTTCAATTTTAACATGGGATGCAAGTCCTCATGTTTTTATCTTCATTGATGATGAGTAATATAAGAGAAGACTCTTCTGTGTTTTACAGATTATTTATTTATCATTTTATATTTTCTGAAACTGTGATGGATAACCAGTACAATGTATGAAATTATAAATAAAATTATATAACACTAACTTTCATATATGGTATTCTCATACTTATAGCGAATATGCAAAAAATAGCTTAGATTTTTAATTTTTAATATTTATAATCAGACAATTGTGTTAAATATAATGTTGATGTAATCTAATTCCGTGGATCTATTTTTACTGTAATTTTAATATGAAATTAATTTAATCACTATTTATTATTAAACCTAATATGAAATCAATAAATGCTTTCAAATTATGTTGAGAAGCATTTTAATAATCTGATATGTGTTCTTACAACCATCAAATCAAACATTGAACCTGAAAAATGATTCAAGTAATTCACTTTTTTTAATTGTTCGTAATCAAAACAATTATTACGAGAGTATCATATACTATATATGTATTTTAATTGTAGCTGTTAAGCACGGTGCTTTGTTTCTCCAAAAAAATTAAAAACTCAATTTTGTTATTAAAAAATTTGATTTTAATTACTGTTTACCTTCCTTCATTGAAGAATTAATTGCTTAATCTTAGTATTACGTCTTATCTCCGTCTTATCCACATATTTACACAAGTTATTTCTGTCAAAATCCAATAGTCTACTCATCAATAATTCAGAAATAGAGTAATTTTCCCCACAACCTACGCCCTATAATCGATCGAAGGCTTGAAACAAACAACTTAAGGCCCCGTCGAGCGCCAAATAATCGGTCCGAAATAGCTCCCATTCATAAAACGTAGCGTGTGTTCGTTTGTCGTTAATGGCGTTCTAAATTCGTTTTAAGTGTTGTGCATGTACTTGAGCCGCGTTTCATGAAACATGTCAAAGGACCATTAAACAAACGACCTGTTGACCCAGTGCCCTATTTCGGAACAACCCTAGTCAGAAACAAACCACGCACGTGCCACAGTCACCCGCATTTTGTTCATCTCCCTTCGATTTCCAGGAGAATAATATCATTCAGGGTGTTTGCTATGAAAATCCCCAAATAATTCTGGAGAGAAGGGTGTAATATAAATGTCTATAGTTGTCAGCAGCGTTCTTTAGGGCGAAGTTCGAGTTTGAACATGATAGAATTGATTTTTTTTTGTCATTTTAACATCTACCTGCATGTGTCATCAAAACAATTGTTCATAAAGTACAAAAAGATAATTCTAAAAACTGCGTCCAGCAATACATCACATCATAGATAAAAAGGATAAATGAAAAAGATAGAACGGATTTTCACTTATTAGTAGACCTTAAATAGGTCATTTTGATCTTAATTCTTCTGTTATGAGTTTGATGTAGCAACTTCCTTGCTAAAAATTAGGATCCTTAATCAACATGTATTTTACTTCTTAGTTTGCTTGAATACCTTATTTATGAAGGATGGTAAATATAAAATCTATTTTCAGTGTTCTTCATATTTTTGGCCTTGTGTATTCTGAAGTTTATAATCTGAATATTATTGCATTTACATTTCGTGTACAAGTTAAATGCAACTTAAATTTTTGAAACTATTGCAATTATTGTTGAGCATGCAATAATTAAGAACTTCAACGCCGGAATATTAAGGGGGTATTCTAGTGTAGAAATTCAAAAAAATCGATTTTTTTTATTTTATATTTTCAAAATTCAAGTATCTAAGAATATGGGTACGAGAAGGTTTTTGAAAAGTTGAATTATTTTCGGAGATATAGGCATTTTACTGACTCGGTCTCCATACTGGTTTGGTTTCACGCAAAACTTTAAATGCGTTTTTCTCAGAACAGACTTTTTCAGTACTGTTGACACGATTTCTAGAGTTTTAATCGACCGATTTACTTGAAATGTTCAGAGAGTCTTGTTTATAGAGCTATCTATAGCCCGAACTAGGATTATCCCCAAATTCCAATGTTTACTATTTTTAAAAAAGAAAGAGAAATTCAAAAAAAAAAAAACAGTAAAAAAACACTTTTGTTTCAAACAGTCGCCAAATTGTAAAAAGAAAATCTTTGTATTTTTGCATTTCCGATGGCAAGGAGGGCTGAAATCATGTCAAGACTGAGGAGCCAATTTTTTGAGACTTCCCACTGCCAGTTCCTTTAATTTTCAACTTTTTTATTTTTTATTTTTTGTTTTGTATTAATAATATTAATAAACAAGTGGTAAAAATGGATAGTAAAAACATTCATTGCTATCTTTCATGACACTTTAAAAATGACCTAATATTCATCGCACTACACTAGAAAATCCCCTTAAGCACATTCTAAAAAGTGTGCTCAATGTGCTCCTCCCAGTTGTTAATAATTTTATTTAAGCTTCAGTATTCACCGCAAATTTTCCACCTTCATAGATAATGATTGCGAGTTGCACGTGCATATATCATTATAACAAACTTATTTAATTTAAATATCTATTTATACGATTTCGTTTTATGTGCCATTACCATAATTCCCTCTAAAGACCTGAGTTCATTCACTGAGCCCGAGCGCATGGCAAACTTTATTTCTGGGGAATTTTCCGACATTTGGGTCAACAAGGGCGCGTGCAGAATACGAATGGAAAACACCTTTTATACGCAGTTTATTTTTACAGTACCTCAAATATGAAATTGGAAATTGATATAAATGGAATAAATCCGTTTTTTAAATAGGGCTTGAAATGCTTTCTGTAATATATTAATTAATAATATATTTATTTTAGAAGCAAAATAAATTAATTGCGGATGGAATCTTGTTATCAAATATTTTTATGTATTCTATTTTAATCATAAGAATACTGGTAGATGCATCGGTTCATTTATTATTTGCATAAGGCAAAATAGAATAATATTTTAGAGCTAAGATTATCTAAAATTACTTGGTTAAACTTTTCTAGATTCTTTTGTCGATTTCGATCGGTTATGTTTCTAATTATATTTATAGTCTTCTAATTATTCTTTTTAGTGGAAAATTGAATTGTCGTTAATAGAAAAACAGTATTTTTTCAAATAAACTATCTTTAGTAACGAAATAAAAATCTAAAATCTAAGTGATTCTTAACTATTTATGACCGCTGAATTGCATTCATTAAAACAATTATATATATATATATATATATATATATAATACTGTACAATATTCCCTTTTTTATTATTTTCTCCCGGCTTTTGCTGAATGAAAATTGATCCAGTTTTGGCCTCGGAAAACTGGAGCGAGGCGTTACGATCCCTGATTTCACCCTCCAAATGTAGGTCACTGGGATATATCGTAGGTCCGGGTTGTTGCCCTATATAAGATACTCAAACGTTATATGTGTTATCTTCCATTAGAGTCTTCAAATTGTATCTTCATATTTTATGACGAAAGAAATAATTAAAAACATTTTTTAGTTAATATTATTATGTATATACTAGGGTTTGTCGGTTTTCAAAAACCGGTTTTTTGACGAAAATTATGGAATTCGAAAACCGGTTTTTTAGTAGAAAAGCCAGTTTTCACTGTATAAATAGAAAATGACAAAAATAGCCAAATATAAAAGATAGACGCAAGCGTTTTGATTCTTAAAATAATTTCTACTATTCTTAAAATAATTTTGTTTACTATCCATAAAATTGACCAATAAATAAATTTAGTTAAATACTGCTTTAAATTGCACTAAATTTGCGGATAAATATTTGTTATTACAGAATATTTGAGCAAAAATTTATTTTCTATATAAAATTTGAAAACCGGCTAAAACCGGTTTCTGGTAAAATTAAAATTCGAAAACCGGTTTTCTGAAATGTCGGTTTTTGTATAAACCCTAGTATATACATCAGAGCAGATTGAAATGAAATAGATCGATACAATGTTGATATTATGTTTCACAGAGTAATCTAAAAATAGGGAGTTATATTATTTAGTATTAGTCCTTATTATAGGCATTAGTAATATTATTCCCTTCAATTTTAGTATCTTCTATTACATACATGTTATTGGCACTTTTCAGTTGATTTTAGTAACAATTATTATTGACTTGAATATTCTTCAAAAACCAAGTTTCTAATAAATGGCGTTCCTAATTCATGTGATGTATCAAAATAAATTTAATTATTTAAATGCCATTTTTATCTAATTAACAAATATTTTATAATATTATTGAAAACGAATTGGCTTACTATTAATAAGTAAGTATTGATAAATATTTAGGCATTACATTAACATATTTTATGCGGATTTCTCATATGTTGCTAATAATAAACGTTCCGTTATAAAGTGCACTACAGTTTTAAGATTGTGGTATAGCGCGAACTGGGTCATTTGCCTAGATTCGACGATGCGGGGTGCCCCATTCCTCTGGGGACTCTGGGAGGCTTCAATTCATTGACGTCACGGGACTCATTCATATCGACGCTTGAAGCGCGGTATTGGCCAACTTGTTTTCGGGAACGATGATAAAATATTAAATCTATTTTGGTACCTTGGCACTCGTTAGACGATTTTTATTATTTTGTTGTTCTTGCATGTTTTACATCTAGATTCGAATTGTTTTCATTGGGAATGGATTATTATTATTGAAATTATTCTTACATTTTATTGTATATATATGAAAACAAAGAATTTTTACAATGGTTATGATCAATTAGTATATTTTGAAAATTTTCCCCTGCTGAATGATGAAGTTCTAGTATCGAAACTAGTGCAAAAAAAATAATTATTCATAATTATTTATAATGATTAAAACCTTCTTTGAGCCGAATTTTTCTTTTACATCTACAAAAATTAGGGGAAAAAATCAGTAATTAGAAGCCTATAGTTGCAAATGAAATGCAAAATATTGTGTTTAAACTGTTTTTTTTATATTGATGAATTATGTGACTTTCATGGCACACTGGCCTATAATGTCCTCACTTCTGTGAATGAAAATGTTATTTCACGCTGAAAAGCCTAGTAAAGGTGGTTATAGAATTCATCTTAAGAAAAAATCATATAGAAGGTAACGTATATCTAATTGTAAGAATTTGGAATTTGATCTGAAAGTTGCGGAGGCCCATAAGTTGTGAATTATATGTTAAAAACATCGAATTCTTATGTAAGCAAAGGTTTAAGATTACTGGCGTCTCAAACCTATGAGAACTTAATGATTTTAGTGATATCCAACATATTTTTTTAATTATAGCAATGGTGCATAATAATATATTTACCCTCATGATGGAACGTATAGTCTTGAAATATTTGTAACCTTATCATTCAATAAGTAGTGCAAAAAGAGTGCACGGTGTTTATATTTCCTTTGATTTTCTATTTAATCTCATAAAATATTCTGCACAAAATATTAATAGTTCTTAAGAAGAAAAGTTTCCAAAAGGAATAAAAATTTCTTGCTAGTAGCTTGTGATGGCAATAATATAATTATTTATTGAATTATGGTATTTTAACAAATGGACAAACTTTTCAGCTTCGATTTTCCATATTATTTTAAAGAAGCATTTTTTGCTCAAGAACTTCATCAATTTCTTGATAACCAATAAATTTTTAAATTGGTAAAAAGCTATGTATTATATTTTTTAGTTAGAATAATACTAATTTATTATTATTATTTTTTTCAGATTTCCCGACAAAGTATCGACGCTTGCAAAGACTATTTCAGAGAGGATTTAGTGAAGACTGATTGGCAATTGATGGTTGAGTTGAAGAAATTATTCCAGATACTTTGAAAATTAAGTCCAACATTTTGGATTGACGTAGTGCACCCGTGTAGTTGTTTTTCTATAAATTTGAAACATTTTCTGCTCTCAAATATTATTTTTTCTATATATTAAAATTGTATATTAACCAAGTTATTATAATAGTATTATAATAAAAGTATATGTTTATGCCGACCTTATCCAAAATTTTTTTCCGTGCTTTATTTTTTGATTTGTCTAATTGTGCATTAGTGAATCGAAAAATAAAATCTATACGTATATTATAATTGTATATAAGGAATGTTGTACGATGTGATGACTTCATTTCGTTGATTGCAATTAGTTTGATATTGTCATAGATGTACTTACCGTCTAGAGACTAAATGAGACTATTGATGTACCTATTAATTAATAACACTTTTTACCTAAATTCAAATTCAAAATTCTATTTTTGAAATATATCTTCAACGTATTATATGGTGTTAGGTTATAAAATTAAACTATATATAATTTGTGTAATGTGTAATAATTGGACAAAAATAAAATAGATATATTTACAATAAAATGTTGCCCAACATCGACATATATTGCTTGTATATTTATTTATAAAAATAATATTCTAAATTTGTATGACAGATCAAATATTTCTCAAAATTTATTATTTTATTGGAAGAAATAAATGCAAAGTTATCAATTGGACTAGAATTTTTTAATTTTGTGCATTCTTAAATCATAGAAATGTGCAATTGTATAAATGCAAAGTTTTTATTAATGCTTTTATGTATTTTTACATCAAATTAAAAATGGTTTGTAATTCTTATTCTCGAATAAGAAATCTCTTGTATAGTAATATAGTGTGTAAAACTTGATCTTTGTTATAACACATTCAACACTTTTAGTCGAGCTACAAAGAGTTATTATTAATTTTATATTTTTTCTTTCAGTTTGGATCTACTCAAGGTATTATTAATACATTTATACTATTTATATATGGTTTGTGTGAACAGGCTTTCCTCAACTGATAGAAAATATTGTCGGCTTCTTCACCATTGTAGAAGGTAAGTTGACTTTAGTTTAATACATAAATACATTATAGCCTAGGAATATACATATAATCATACATAGACCAAATTGCAAAATTGGACGATATCTAATCTCATATAACACATTTTGTCACAGCCTGTAACAAAAGGCAACATTATCTGATATAATACCGATATCGCACCCATTAGTTCGACTTTAATGAATCATGATAATATGTACTCTTTTCATTCAACAAATTACATTGAACATTCTCGCTACATGAATGAACGTCTTGTTATCAGCAATGACAATATTACTAGCCATAAAAATACATCAGTTTGAATAAATATGTACCATCTTTATTATCTTAGAGATAATGCGTATCAGTTTTAAATTTACGACTGATAAAGGCGGCATCACTAATTATTATTACCATAGTTCAACATAAATAGGACCCACAAATTTTATCTGATATATAGAAAGGAAGCTAGATGTAGTTATGGAAAGATAGGGAAATTATGACTTGATTTTGAATGCAAATGTTGATGATTGATTTTACTATACAGATGTAAGTTGTTTTTCGTTTCAACTAGAATATTATAAGAGCATATATATATATATATATATATATATATATATATATATATATATATATATATATATATATATATATATATATATATATATTTATATAAGGGATTTTTTATCGTAGAAGAATCTCAGGATATCTACACCTATTTTGAACATTCTATTATCAGGCCTTGATCACTTATCACATTATCATAAGCATTTTTCTTCATATTATTATAAATACTTAATATTTGTGTTAGGCTTAATATCGTGTTAGCCTTATATAAATTAATTAGAGTAAAATTAATTTTATTTTTTCTATTAAGATATAATTAAAAATACTAAGATCTAACTTGCTAAATATTTCATATCCAATGTCAAACAAATAAATTTTTGATACAAGGAACAAAATTCAAAATCATTTTTTCAATAAGTAGAAATACTCTTTTGTATTTGAATAATTTAGTATAGTAAAGCAAAATATTACATGCATAAGTTTAAAAAAATAATGTATATGCAATTTTGAACGCATTGTGTTATTAATTAAACTAAATTATATATTTTTTTACTGCAAAAAACATATATTGTATATTATATTGTTTTAATTATGACAAATCTCAGCTGGTTCTCGGCAATAATATTGAAGATATTACATTTTTATTATTTATAATCATGAATATAGATATTATATACTAATATTAGAATACAGGACGTCTGTTGGGTCATCTAGTATATATATATATATAATATATATTATATATAATATATAATAATATATTAAATATAATATATAATATATAATATATAATAGAATAAATATATAATATATTAAATATTATATATATATATATATATATATATATATTGAAAAATTTGACATGCAATTTTTTGACAGCCCATATTTGTCAAGTTGTCATCTTGCAACTAACAAGGACGGACCAAAAATTTGCTACCTTAACGCTACTAGTTTTAACACAATGTCGGACAATGTTTGACAGCTAGTTAATATAGGAAATTAATTTTATAATGCATCAACCTCAGTTTTTTTTTTACTAAGTTTTATTGAGTGTTAAAAGTGTCTTATAAAATTATAAAAAAAATGTATTATAACTCTTTGTTTGAAACCATCCTCATGGGCAATGATATATATAAATTAAGTGTAAGTGAAAACATTTAGACAATCAAAATGATCCTCCATTTGATAGATATAAAATAAGAGTACAAAAGTAATGGAAACATTTCCTTTGTATGCCTCGTTAATGAGCTGAATGAAATATGATTTGACAGATTTTTATGAATTGCTTTGGTTAGACAATACGAATTCATTCATAAGATATGTAACTACGGCATGGAGGAGTATGTCATCATCGTAATAGGTATATATATATATATATATATATATATATATATATGTATGTATGTATGATTTACGACATATGTCATATATATGCGCTTCTTCATTCATAATTCAAGGTGAGCCATTATGAATCTTGCGTTGCACTGTAAAACATTCGAACTCGAGCATTTATTGAAAATAGGCGTTTCGGTAGAAGTTTACTCACAATTTCTGTTCGATTCTAAAAATTATTAAATATTATTATTGAAATTAATGTAAAGTTATTTGTTATATGCATAAAAACACATGGTTTAAAATGTAGACCAAAACGTGTTTCCAATTGCACATTGCTATTTCGGGTGCTCCGATAAATAATCAGAATGAAGGGCTTCTTACAATATATGTATATATGCAATGCTGGATTTACAGTAGGGGTAATCGGAGCTAGTTCCCAGAGCGGCAATTTTTTTGGGGCTGCAAAATTTGGAAAAAAATATAGAATATGTATGTAATAATATAAAAAGTATGTAGTAATCCATGATAATTTTTTTGCAAGCAAATAGTTATTTTAACCCTCTCCACTTGCTAATTACTAGATTTATATGAATTTAGCCGCCGGGCGGTAGCTTTCGAGTGGAAAGGGTCAATTTTAGATAAATGAGATAAAAAATGGGGCGGCATTTTCGTCAGTGCCCCAGGGCGCCAAATTTCTAAATCCGGCCCTGTATATATGTACATATATACTATCTATTAGTACTATTATATCTAATATGTTAGTGTTATATACAAATAAGCGTATACTAGTTCAAAATGTAGATCAAAACATGTTTCCAAATACAAATTACGATTTTGGGTGCTCCGGTGAAAAATGAAAATGAAAAGTCTTACATTACACGTATATTCGGGATTCGAATTATAGTTTTATTTTTCTGAGATTTTGATGAAACTTTGTATGTTGGGCGAGTCGATAGTCAAAATGAACTTCTTGAAATATTATAGGCCTATGTAATGCGGTTTAATTTGAAAGAATCTGATCGTGTTTCCATACATAATTGGCTCTACCCTGATATTTAAATGATTTTGATTTTGTAGTTTTACTCGAAAAAATCCGATGCACCCATTTTATAGCTTTCTTCGAAAAAATCCGATATACCCATTTTCAACTCCCTAGCTCATCATTTGGCCGAGATATCATTGAAAATATGCGAAAGTGGCCCCATTTTTCAGAGTCACTTTTTGTCACAACTGTAGAGGATATCGACAAACAAAAAACGCCATTCTATTCACATCGATGTGGACTATATTATCAATAACAAACATTGATAAATAATTATTTGTTCTGATCTAGAATTTAATAAAATCGATTTTGTTTTCTCGCATATTTTCATAGTATAACTATTCAAGAATACGTGTACAAGAGGATTTTTCTAAATTTGAATTAGTTTTGGAGATATTGCTGTTTGATTTCGACAATCCACATCTGTTTCCTTCCTTTGCAAAACTATAAACGCATTTTTCTTGAAATTGTCTTTTTCGATATGAGATTCACGATTTCTTAAATTTTTCTAGACCGATTTACTTGAAAATTGCACAGAGTCTTCTATATAGACTACTCTTCGGTATAAACTACGCTTATTGCCAAATTCCCATTTTTGCTATTTATAAAAAAAATCGAAAATATAGAAAAAGGCGAAAAAAAAATCTTTCAAACTGTCGTTATTTTGTGAAAAAACGATTGCGACATTATTCTAGGTTAATAAAAAAAAATTTTTTTCTTCATTTTATTTTGTGGTATTAAATCTGCAATGACTTACTACAGAATATCTTATTTTGTGGTCTAAAATCATGTGTATAGTCACGTGCCAATTAATTGAGACCCCAACCTTCAACACCTTCTCGAAATAAAATTTTAAGAAGACTATTTCCAAATTTTAACTCTTTTTAATATTCTTAAAACATTCATTAATAACATGTGGAAAATACAGTAAAAATATTTTTAAAAAAATTTCTTATTAATTTTGAAAAATTGCAGAAATTTCGTGCCTCTATTTATTATTTACAGTGGTGTATTTGATACATCAGCCGCTTGACTATGTAAATGGTCGTAGGCGACTGTCGCATGGCTCGTGTCAATTCGCATAAACTATATTCCAAGTAATAGTTATGGCGTGATTTACGAATTCAAGGCTAATATTAATTCTAATTGATGAGACGTTGTCTGTCGCCTTGTGCGCGGAAATTTGTTTACTTTCCATAATGGGTAGCACTATTATCGGATGAAAAATATTACATAAAACTGAATGAGTATCTTTGAATTGTAATATTATTATTAAATTTCTGGTTTATGGGTATAATTATATAATTATATATAGAACTAATATATAGTCAGAATTTTCCAGAATAGGATTTTGGAATAATGGATGCAATTTTATTCTTTCCAGTTCTTCATATAAATATATATATATATATATATATATATATATATATATCCTAAAACGTCATTGAGACCTTATCCCCATTTCATGAACAATCTAATAAAAAATCAACTTATTAAAAAACACAACTTAATTTAAATTGGTTAATCACTTCAGTAGATTTTATTTTTGGCTGATTTTCAATATCCTGGCTATGACAGTACAGATTTTAAATTCGAAATTAAATTTGGATATTTAACCGCCTCTGAGTATCAGTGATACTGTAGTAGTGATACTGTATCACTACTCGACTTTAGAAATTGAATCAATGTAAAGTTTAAATTGATAAACGGAGTTGTAAGTAATTGTTTTTAATGGTAAGAGTAGTAATTGGCTCGGTTTTAAACATTATTATTTTAATAATTTTTGCACTTCGATTTTTTTGTCAAAAATATCTAACATTTTCAATTGCGCCATCAAAGAGATATTGTCTTAACTTGAAATGGCGCTTATATCGAGGTTGTGTGCGATACAAGTACCAAAAACATTTAAAAATTTGCTTTCAAGAATTAACTGTACATATTCTCTAGCCAAAGAAGTTAGATCGTTTTTTTGTGAATTTCTGCTTACAGACTCAAATTGTAGGATCGAGTTTAAAATATTTCACCTTCTTGTTAGAGTTTTGAAACGTGTGGGTAGTTTACTGAATTCGATGGCATTTTAAATATATTTTTATGCATATTTTATGAATGGGGGCGTCCATTGATCACGTGATCGATTTGTTAAGGATTTTTTGATTCTCTCTTTCCCTTCTTTGGTGATATTCAAAATACCCCCATCCCCCTCCACATTTAAACATTACGCGTATTTTTAGTACGTGTATTGTAAAATTTTGGATTTTTTTTAAATGTTTGAATTTAAAAAAAAAATAGGTAAAAAATAAATACACCTGATATCTTACTATACCCCTCTCCCCACGTGATATTTCGTGATTTTTTGTCAAACCCCCCTTCTCCCTAAAAACCTCACGTGATTAATGGACGCTCCCCATCATTATCCTGATTATACAGTACAATTTGTCAAATAATTCTTAGAACTGTTTAGAAAAAAAACTTAAATTTACGAGCGCTCAACAATAGTATCAAATTAAATTAAATTAAATTTCAAAATAAAAAGATAATATGAAAACAATAATCACGGCTGTTTTTGCAATTATCATTCACTTTCTGTTTTTCATCAATGGTAATTTATACGATTAGCATTTTTTATATATCCCTTATTACGAAATCGGTAAATGCTTCTAATATGCTTCTAATCTTTGATTATATCGGTCAATCAAAGTGTGATAGTTAAATTGATTGAATAACTTTCGAATTTGGCAAGCGCATGCCCGCACGCCGCCGAGCTGGCTATGAATGGGCGGATCGATGCCCATTCACGAAACTCGGGCACGCCGGAATTCTACCGTACGACCGTACGACCGTACGATACCGTTTTCTACATTGAAAACAACAGTCCATTACAAATGTGGCCCGCACACCGACACGAGTTATTTTAGTAACTGAGGGTTTATGAAATATTAACATTATATATTAAGAAAACACATTTTATGATAGCCCTTGTGACACTTGTAGGATGCTAAGATCTATATTTTTTTACTTTCTTTAGTAAATAATAATTTAATCAAGTTTATTAACTTCCCGTAGGATAGTTATAGTAATGGGCCGAAAATCGTGAATGAAAATTTTTGCATTTGCAAAAAATTGATGTGTGTGTGCTTTGTATGTCCGCATTTTTTCGTTCACGTTTTCTGGCGCACGGATCAACCGATGTGAATCTTTTGATAGGGAGATGTGCTGATTAGTTTGTGGCAAAGGCAGGTCCAGCCGTTTTGGAGACACCGAGCTAAATTTGCAAAAAATGGCAGTTTTTGAGAGAACTAAGCATCCGATTTGAATGATTCAAAAAACTTTCTGCTCTGTTTTGACAAGATTTATTTTCTTTTATTCGTTTATAGATTATTTCAAAAAAATTTCCAAATTTTTTTTTTTCAAAAATTTTTTTTTGTATGTTGAAAATAATTCAGTTTTTAATTTTAATTTTGGCTAAAGTTCTAAAGTTCACTTATATACTTTAAATAATTAGTTTTAACTTTGTAGTTCAGTTTATATAACTTTTATAAATATTAGACAATACAGTATTTATAATAATCTATATGAAAACATTTAATATTTTCCGAACAGTTTGTTACGGTACGGGAAGTTCCAGTAATTTGCCTTAAGGCACGATGCCATACACAACTAGTTTAATTCTTTTGATCCAAGCCGTGTAGAGATCCGGCGCAATGTTAATTGTAAAAGTTAATAGTTGGACTAAACACAGGCACTAGTCATACTTCAAAAGACCATATATAGTTTTATTATTAATTATGCTATAAATCTTATTGAAAATTATTGAAAAACTATTAGTTTGGTTTACAATGGTATTTATTTGTAAAATGTATTTTGGTCAGGTAAACGTACAGAATAAAAAATTTCTTATAACTAGCTTGGGTACATATGGTTTCAAAATTATTTTATTGCTGTTAGGTAGACAAGGGTAGATATATAAAATTTGTGAAGCAGGCGCGAACAAACATATGTATATCTAATATATTTCGAATCCATACGTTCAGCAAATATTACCAGAAAAATCAAATTCTACGTGAAATATGTACAAATTGAATAATTTGTAGAAAGCATATAACTCCATTTAGCATGAAGCTAAAAACTGTGACTGCAAATAGGTAATTTTAAATTATTATTACAAGCTTTTGTAATTATTTTTCTTAATTTTTATATTTCAATTATACGATTTTACAGTGTATTAAAATTTGTATATTAAAATTAGTATATAATATAATAAAAATTAGTATAAATATTGCAAATGTCCTCCCAGCTATGAATTCAATCTATATAAATTCTTTCATCCCCTACAATTTTGAGATAAGTATCTAATCGTGTTAGAGTAAATCTAAACTATTTTTACTAAATAATTTATTAATCATGTTGTAAACATATATTTGGGACTCTAGATATTTCAGACTTAGTAATTTTGATGTGAATTTTTAAAATGTATGCCATTATCTGCACAATATATTGCTGTGTGAAAATTCTATTGGTTCATGTGAAACGGAAGTAATTACTGTCACATCTCTTATTATTCTAGTGGTCGTATTTCACATCAAATTTAAGCTAAATTACATAGCATTCTAACATCTTAAGACGGAAAATGTACTAATAACAAATTGTTCAAAACTTATACCATATTTAATACAATTATTATTTTTGTTACAATTATTTTTTAATATTCTCATACAATTAAGGATTCTTAGAAAAATATATTTTTGAACACAGTGAAAATACGCTAACTTTAATATCTGAAGTAACACGTTTTTCACTCCTCTTATCACAAACCCTTTCCACACAATATCGTCCTCAATACTTAGAAATCTAAGATTATATAGTTGCTCGAAATCACCTGATTCTCGGTATTTCCAATTTGCACGTTGTGTGGGCATCGTGCGCTCCCCTAAGAGTCCATTCAGTCTTTGACAACAGTCGGAGGATGGGGTAGAAAATGCGTGAAATTGGCGCTACGATAGAGGGTAAGCTGGATACAAAACCTCGATATTATATTTATTCTTCTCGTCATATATTGAAATATATTCATATTGAAAGCTCAACACTTTCGGAACGGCACCCATTTCAAAACAATCTACTTTACCGGCTGTAAACTTGATTTTATTGTGTATGTTATGCAATTTGTTTGATAAAAATTTGTAGTCATTGAAGGACATACATTTATTTTATAAAGAGTGGTGACGTTCAAAACAAGTTTCAAAATGCATAGCTTGTGGATTTTGACATGTTTTACAATAAAATGTTGTTCGCCGCCTTTCTCCTGGTGCTTTTCTGTCAGAACAGAAAATACAATCCCTTTTTCTTTCACTCGCATTTAGAATATGCCACTGATTAGTCAGTATATTTGGTCATTTTTTGCTGCCATAATGGTTTATTTTTTCTATTATATTGTCTAATAATTCTATTTATAAAATATAAAGTAAAATAATCTATTGGATGTCTTATATTGCTTGGTATTTGTAGTCGGGGTGTTTGTTGATGTATATGTCAAACTCGATTATTGAAGGAGAATAACTTCTTCTTTTTCTCCTTTTTGTTGGTTGGATAATATCATAATCACATTCATCACTATCTTCGGTGCGAATAGTAATTTCGTAAAATTTGTCTGTATGAATGTCTATTTGAAACTCATCTTCACTACTGCTTAATTCTCAAAATTCACCAGTCGTTTTGCCATATTTAAAATCGGTCACTGAGGTGGACAGCCGCCCCAAAGTGTTAATATCCATTATTTTCGTTTTAAATAATCGTCATAAGCTCCAACATAAAGTTGTCATGAATATGAATTTTGAATATTTTGTAGTGTTTGATAGAAATTTGATTGGTCAGAGCTATGCACATCGAATTGGAGGTCACTGTTTTGATTTTTCTCTCAGAGAGGCTAATGCTAAGCAGCAGTAACAGTTTTCACTTGGAAATTAGATAGCAATTTGTATCCAATTAAAAATAGCTGCCCTGCACTTCATTTCTGCACCAATAAAAATAATCAGTATTGCAGAAATTGTAATAACACAAATTGGTCACATAGGTGTGGGACTACTGCCACGTCCTTAAAATAGTGAGCGCAGCAGCTCATAAGACTTCTTCAGTTTGGATTATTGTTAAAAATATATATCCAAATTGATAATCCAGTATTATAAATTTGTACCTTTCGGCTCTCCATCTAACCCAATCTATGTATCCATGGCGACGAAACTCGTTTTTGCGTGGGCCGAGGGGTTGGTATAACAATGCGGGTGCGTTCGCCACCCCCCAAGGTCTAGGACGGCACGCCTCTGTGTACCCACGCAGTTGCACGGCATTGGTTCCGCATTCGCGAGAGACACATTTGGAGAAATTTAACACTTGCATCCGGATCTGGTGACGGGTCATCACCCCGCCCATTCCGGTGCAGTGTGAACGGCACACCTTGGGGTAATTATGACATATGATCATTAAAAAATATATGTTATGGGATAAGAATAACTTTATCATCGCATCCGACATGTTATTTCCTATTTCGTGCTAGATAAATGTTGCTATTTATTTTTGGAGTGCTACCTCGCTGGACGGGGTTGCGAGTTCAAACCCTGCTCTGGCAATCTGACATCGGGCAGCAGCGATGTCCATTCTAACTTGAAAATATAGATCAAAAATATGTTTCGAATTGTAAGTACCCCATTTCGGGCACTGCGGTGTGAATTGGCAATGGAAAATCTCTTACGCCATTCATCCCTGAATCGAGTTGGAGTTTATAACTCATCTCACGGGCAGTATCACCCATTATTTATTTTTCCTTTAAAATAATACTGATATTGCAGTTGTTGGCGGCTTACTTCTTTGGCTTTGATTGATAAGTCCATTTTTTATCACTGTGGTATAAGCACAATGTAAATTACCAAGTCTATTAATATTATTTTACACATATGGTGGTCATAATAACTCATTTCAAAAATTCAGTATAGTAAGGAAGTAGTGTTAATTATTAATTTCAAGCATATGGGCTACTAAATTGCGCCAGTTTATTGGACGTTAGATTACTAACTTAAGAATGTTTATTCGCCATAGTATAGTATTATTAGTGCTCTGGTCGCATGTGGGTTTTAGATAGACTCGTTTTACCTGTTTTTTTCTTTCGTATTTATATTTTTCCTTCATATGGTTTACTTCTTAAACTATTGCCTCCACATTTCCATGTTCTATGTTACTCTTTTCAATGAATGAAATTATTTATACCAATGTGTTTGATGATAAATTTATCAAAAAAAGAGTGCGCGTAGGGTTGAAGTTGCGCGATTGAAGTAAAACTTATTTGCTACTGTACAAGATGGCATCTAAGTAAAAATAAATATATCATATAACAATTTTGAATAATGTTTATTAGTCATATGGTAACACTCGTGATGCACACATTTATTAGTGTCAACCAATATACACATTTATATAATGATAAATTATAAATTATATATTTATAATAGCATTAAAAATAGGTGTAATGTTAAAAACCAATAATGTAATTGAAGCCATACTTCAAATATAACATGATCAGTTTGTCATTGTAATTGGCATTTAGAAATGAACCTTCATTAGAGAAATGAAGTAATTGCTGATTAATAAATTAACTTCAGAAATTTATACAAACTACGAATATATAGAAATAATTTCTAATCTATAAACTTACGTTTATTATACGGCCTAATTGTTTAATTTGTTTTATTATTTTCAAGGAACGGGGTAAAATATTCTTCTGATTCGGGCATTTTCCATTAAATCAAGATTAGTACTACGATGTAACTGTAAAATGTTTATTTATCTATGCCGATTTGCTTGTTGGTATCGGTACGCATACAACGTTGACGCCGGTACGTAACATACAACGGCAGATCTCTATTCACATACACGACGACTAATCACAATAGACCCGTATATAAATGATGTCATCGAGAGCGAATGTCGAATCATTGGCACTCGACTCTTATCTTATCTTATCTGCCGTAACGCACTTCCGTTGCATTTGTACATATTTACACTCTAGTCGCGCTTAAAGAAGTTTTACTTCAATAATTTCAGTTTCATATACATATTATAAAATGATATTTACATATCTGGCTATTGACATGTGTGTAATATATACTGGCCAACCCATCGGATTTGTCCTTTGAATATATGAGCATTACACATCTATCACTTAAGTTATGACCTACAATCGAAGCCATGCGGCGAAGCAATCTGCCATACAGAAAATCGTCTTGGAACAATAAACCCAATTCGAATCAGCAACTCAGCTCATTTTATGAATGAACGATGATGCAATAAGCGAAAAAAAACACGAGGTCACATCAAGCGCAACGGACAGACATTTGCCGATTCGTTAAAGCAATCCGACACGCTCATATGAGGGAATGTATTGTATTTTTTACATTTCATATCGTACAATTTTCATTTGCCATGGTTATTACAAATTAGTTATCGTTATACGGAGTCCGCAAGCGAAACTATGCAGTTGCTCATTCTTTATTAAATACAAAACATTAACGAGCGTCTTTCGTCAAAGTACTTTTTTACTGTATAGCTAACAAAGGGCACGCTTTTTTATTGTCAGTAATTTATATGTTTATGATATTTTATTTATGAATTTGTTAGCTGGATTCTGAGAAATTAAAAAAATTATGGTATATAAATATTTATATAAAATATTTCTTCGCAATTATCATGGAATAAAAATTATTCCATTTGTATTGCATGTATCTACATATATATATATATATATATATATATAAAAATAAGTTGGGTTTTCCTTCCTGACGATTTAACTCCAGAACGCACGAACCGATTTTGACTTCGCATTCGTTAGAAAGGGTTCGGGCTCAGCAATGTTTATAGCTAGGAAAATTAGTGGTGCATGGCATCGTGCCCTAATGCAAATTGCTGGGACTTCACACACCGTAATTAAAAATTCGAGTAATGACATTAGTGAGAATTATCAGAATTATGCTTGGTTAAGTCAACGAGCAATTCTTGCCGCCAAGAAATATTATGAATTTTACCATTCAATCAAAAATTGCTGGCGATTTGGTGACATACCAATGATTCTGACTGGTCTTCCGTTTGACTTCAAACGATTGCAATTTCCAGTTCGCCTTGCGTTCGCAAGGTGCAAGGTGCAATAGCTTAGTGTTTGCGGGATAAATTTCAAATAGATTATTTATAAAATCATTGTTTTTCACATGGGCAGTTATACGATGCCTGTTCACGAGTTGGAAAACCATCCGCTTTGTTTGTGTTAACGTCAGACCAAAAAACAAAAAATGTGGTTTACCAAAGAGCACTTCAATGAAACGGACAATTTGCGGATTCACTTTCATTTACTTAGAGAAGTTTAACTAAAAAACACTTCATTTTTGTAATCAAAATAAATTCATTACTGTTGTATAATAAAATCAAATTTTTCCTTTTCAAATATAACATAAACAAAAAATTTCTTCTTCTTCATCCTTCATCTTTCTCACGAAACCATCTGGTGGCGAAACGGAGCTCGTTGGGTTTGCTAGTTCTATATATATAATGCATGAAGAATAATGATTTTTTATTTTATGATAATTGAAAATGAATATTATTCATCAATATTTATTTTTTATTACTTTCATAGAAAATATGAATATATTTTCAGACATTATGAGTGAATTTCATTTATTTTTATTTTTTATTAATAAATTTTATAAAAATATGCACTTGCATAATAAACTCATTAAATTATTGATATGATATCTGCTTGTACATAATCTAATTAAGGTGAAAATTTCAATATAAACATTAATTTTAAAAGTGTCGTGTCGCTGTGTATTCGTGATCGATGCCTCTATAAGTGCGAAGAGCTTTTACCCGATAGTGAGCTTTTGCAGTGTAAGAGTGACGCTTTTTCCTACGTGACTCTCCCGTCTGCATTTACCATGACGGCAGCTTTTCGCAAGCGACTGCACCCGAAGCTCGTCGACGCGGCGAAGCAATAGCTGGCGCGAGTTCGCGGGCCCGTCGAGCCGGGCGCGCCAGTAGTCAAGCGTCAAGGTCCTAAGTCGCGGATCGTACTGTCACCCTGTCAACTTATCTTTTCCGATGTGTGTGAATTAACCGAAGTCGTGAGTTCAGTTATGTGTTCTAGTTTTAAAGTCGATGAAAGTAGTCAGTAGAAATCAAAAAGTGAGAAACGAAAAGTGCTACGAATCATAAGTGACGATCAGTGCTGACAACGCATTTCCGCGGATCATGGAAATGAGATACCGGAAGCGGCAGAATCACGATACCACCACATAAAAACAAACAGAGCAGTAGGAGCTGAGTCGAAATTGCGTGCATGCCAATATCAGCCGGCTTACTTCTATTAGGTGAGTTCCATCATTTTGTTTTTTTTTATATAATTATTTATTTATTATCCATTCTCTTGCATTTTTTTGCTTTTTCATGTATTAAAATTAATGTTCATATATACTGGATCCCAAACAAACAAATTGTCCCATAAGATGACACAAATAATATTTTTACACATAGTTCAAAATAGTGCTATAATATATTTTCTAATCTATTTGGGGAGGATCACTATGATTAATTAGATGTTAAACGGACTATAAATCATAAATATTCCATCACTATAAGATATGTGAATAAAACCATTACAGTAGAACTCCAATCATCCGAACTCCGACTATCCGAATCGCCGATTATCCGAATCACTTTCAGAAAAAAAATTGACCAAAAAAAGTCTAAGTGCGCTATTATTCTTCCACTAGCAAAGCCAGTGTAGGCACATTGTTTGTTTTGATTTGACGGAGATGTTTACAAAACAATGATTTTTATTTCTAAACTTGTACATAAGTACATTTTATTTATATTTAAAACATGTGAAAATGTCATGTTTCTTTCATTTAATTCAATAAAAAAATAGTGCAATATCAAAACGTAACTTTTTTTCTCTCCAATGGCAATTTTAAAAACAAACTCCGATTATTTGATTATCCGAATGGGTTCCGGTCCCCATAAATTCGGATAATTGGAGTTCTACTGTATTTAATTTACGATATATATCGATCTTCTATCTCTACTCTACAACCTTTTTCTATCGTTACTTCATTTATTATAAGTTCATACATTCATACCCCCTACCCCGAAGGGTTAAATAGAAAAAGCCCTGGTCAAATCTTGGCCACAATTTAAGAAGTTTGACTAAGATATTGAGGGCTATATTAGGGTGGTCCTTAAAATGGTCATTTTTGAATTTCCTTGCTCGCAAGGACTCGAACGATTCCAAATTGATAAAAAACAATTCTCTGAAAGTTTTAGCTCTTAATATTGTCTTTTAGATAGAGCGCAATTCAATCAAGTTTTGTATGGAAATAGCATGGAACAATTTTCAAAAATTTTAAAAATGTTTTTTAGATGTAATATAGCGAACCAATGAATGAATAAAACTCATTCATTTGTCGCTAAGTTATACCTAAAACATTTTTTTTTTTAATTTTCAAAATTTTTTCTATACTCTTTCCATACGAAGTTTAATTGAATTGCGCTCTATCTAAACGTTAATATTAAGAGCTAAAACTTTCAGAGAATTGTTTTTTATCAATTTGGAACCATTTGAGCCCCTGGGAGCAAGGAAGTTCAAAAATAACCATTTTAAGGACCAAAATTTTATATAAGTTTACTGTAGTAAAATAGTATTGAACTGTTGATTGATCCATCTGATTCAAATTTCAATTCGGATTTTATTGTCATCACTATTTGACCATGTATTACTACAACTAGCCCTGAACACAGGGCAAGTTGTAACACTGCACTTCTTCTAGAAATGATCAATTGTGAAAAAATGAACAACAGATATGGAAATATTTTCACTTGATTCGGTAAAGCAATAGTTACAGCATTTGCCCATCTTTATTTCGTTGAAATATAATCTCAAGATCTCAAACTCTCAAATTCTCAAGATCTGTTAATTTAAAAATCAAAACAGTTACAACAATCCTCTAGCTCCTCTACATATTTAAACAAAACATTTATTATATACAATTCTCTTTCCATTCATTAAGTTTTTTCCATTCAACTGTGTGCGATTCACGTTGCGAAACTCAATGCTTTGTTTAATAAATAGTTTCATTGCCATAAAATATTTTTACGTACACAAAACCGAAATTATATACAAATATTTTGTGAATGTGTATACAAGCGTCTTTACGAATTCGTTTAAGTATTTAAATGGATACTCATACATGTATGTATTTCATTGAAGAAATAGAAGTTCTTATCTAAGGTCGTGCACCTGAAAAACTGCACTGAACTAGCGCTACTATCTGATTTTGGTTTATAATTTTAGAAAACGGTTTTTGTAGTAGAATTATACACGTGCTATTTTGCAATCACATTGTGTAAAACAGAAGCGTGGATGCTATAGCATTCAATGATTATAAGGATTAAACTATGATAATCTCACTACTCTTTAAACTCTTTAAACAGGATTTAGTTAAATTTTGGATATCACAATCTATTTAAAAATAAAATGATTTTCAATTAAACTGTTACTGTCCGCAAATGTATTAATATATTATAATTATTTTTTTATTTAATTATTTAAGTTTATTATAAATATTAAAACAATCATATTTTTATTGACATTTAGTCTTTGTTTTACATCATTATACTTTATTGAAATATGTTCAACGACTGAGAATTTTGCTTACGTATATATATAATCGACAATATGTTTTGAATATAATGCAATACGAAGGGTAAATAAATAAAACATTCAGCACATATTTATGGGTCATATATTATGCACATTAACAGCGAACGCATTAAAACCGCATACCCATGATCGCGAAAAATTATAACTTGTAATTTACAAGTAATATTTGTATTTGTTAAACTTTAAATCTCTTTACCTTAATATTTGAACATACCACTAACACGAACTTTAATTTCTAAAATCTAGTCCTTCCAAAAATTGTCTTTGGCAAAACTTTCGCAATAAAATTACGAATAAAATGATATATAACTTAGTATGTGTGTGTGCATAAAATTTTCTTAACAATCTTCAATTTTTTTCTAATTATAGGACTTTTTCTCCTAGTTAAGGCAAGAATAGTAACTAAAATATTTTTTAAACAATCTGTAACTGGTTAATTTCTCATAGGAAATTTTTCTAACAAAATGACTGTTTTTTCAATATCTTGTTTCAAGATTTTCTGTGTTAATTTGACATACTCTAAGAAATGCAGGTAGATGTTTTTGTGATTAGTTCTGATCTTTTACGTTTATGGGAAAATTGAACCACTTTATGTGACATCTCAAAATATCAAATTTGTTTCTACAAAACTGAAATATTCATCGTTTCTTTTGAGAGAAGCTGGTCGAAAACATTACAAGTTAATGACAAAAAGTTAAAAAAATAAGTACTAAGACTTAAACTGAATAAATAGGTACTAGGATAAGTACATCGCTTTGTTTTAGAAATTTTAACTAACAATAAATAGTTTTACTTCTACTTTAGTATCATCCAGTAACTGGAATTTGAGTTTTTTTTTAATTTGATTATAAAATTCACCCTAAACAAGCTATTTTAACAGTTCGAATGAGACTTATTTATAATTCAAGATATGTAACTTCAATGTACTTGGGTTTTCTTCTTAGACTCGATTAATTGATATTTTTTTTAAACCCAGTCATTTTTTTTAATCTTAACTTCTATGTTAATAATTCATTTTAAACAAGCGATTTTAAAAGCTTGAATAAGACTTACTTAAGATCTGTAACTTCAATGTATTTGGGTTTTCTTCTTAGACTTGATCAATTGATCAAATATCCTCTACTATGTTGGTATCGTTCAGTAACTGGAATATGAAAACTTATGAATTTATTTATAAAATTCCTCTCTAAACAAGCGATTTTTACAGTTTAAACAAAACTCTTTTAAAATTCAAGAAATATAACTTTAACGTACACTTAGGTTTAATTCTTGGACTTGATATATATATATATATATTAGGGTGGTCCTTAAAATAGTCATTTTCGAATTTCCTTGCTCCCAGGGGCTCAAATGGTTCCAAATTGATAAAAAATAATTCTCTGAAAGTTTTAGCTCTTAATATTAACGTTTAGATAGAGCGCAATTCAATCAAAGTTTGTATGGAAAGAGCATGGAAAATTTTTTGAAAATTAAAAAAAAATGTTTTAAGTATAACTTAGCGACAAATGAATGAGTTTTATTCATTCATTTGTTCGCTAAATTACATTTAAAAAACATTTTTAAAATTTTTGGAAATTTTTTCATGCTATTTCCATACAAAATTTTGATTGAATTGCGCTCTATCTAAACGTTAATATTAAGAGCTAAAATTTTCAGAGAATTGTTTTTTATCTATTTGGAACCATTTGAGCCCCTGGGAGCAAGGAAATTCGAAAATGACCATTTTAAGGACCACCCTTATATATATATATATAGTCTTATAGAATTCTCTCATGTTCCTGTAAACCCGGCCTAAATCAAACATTTCGAACGCGAATTTATTACCTTTTACTAGAAACAAATTACGTATACAATTTATACGCAGTAAATCAGACATTGGCGTTTCAAAAAAATCAGGCAAAATTATAGCTTTGTGTGGACATAATTACACGGTGTATTTTCTTACTAGTTATTCTGGAAATGAGATAAAAACATGAAATATTATTTCTGCTACACTAATTGCATGGTTTTATTGCCAATCGTGCTAGAATTCTCTGCATTACCGTATAACGATTATTCTGTTGTAAATCTTGTTTTACGTCATCAAAACGTTATTGCAAATATCGCGGAATTATGATCGAGATGAACTTGCGAGATGATCAAGAATTCAATGAAATCAATAGGAATTGATTGGATAGGTACCGTTTTACTAATACTAATACTAATAATAATAGAGAAATTATGTTGCAAATTAACAAAATTGTTTTAGATCAAACAAGACAAAAATATTTATAATCTTTAATTTAAAATTAATTAAAACCTTAACGATTACATCAGAGAAAATAATGCAAACGTGATAATTATTGCTTTCATTAATTCTGATTGAATGTAGTGTCTTGGCTAGTCGTACGAAAAACTTGTGAAAGTTTTGTCAATCAAAAGCTATTTGTATTTGTACAATGTCTTGTAATTACTAGTATATACTATCGTAGTAATGTATGTGCAAATTACAATTTCTTATTACCTACAGCCAGTTTAATTGTTCAAAATATATTATATTTATTCAATATAATAACTACAATTTATTGTCTATGATAATGTCTCATGGTATTCTGGTCTAGACTTTTTTTAAAATTAATTATGCTACTACCTTTTATTCAGATATTTTTAAAGTTTAACTATTAAGAATAGGTGTGCAAGAAGATATTTTAAAATCCAAATAATTTTTGGAGTTATAGCTTTTTGACCACATTAATGCTACTCTGTTTTCTTCATCTGCCAAAGTTCAATTTTTCTTGAAATTGTCTTTTTTGATATATTTATCAACCCAGGATTTTCCAACTTCTAGCACCGATTTACTTGAAATTTTTACAGAATCTTCTTTATAGACTTTCCATCAGTGTGAACTCAAATTTGAATTTTAACTATTTAAAAAAATCGAGAATACCAAAAAAGGGTATAAATTTTTTCAGATAGTCGCTATTTTGTCGGAATTTTTTTTTTAACTTGTCCGTAGTTCATACGGTAATGACATTATTTATTAAACTTTTCTTCAGACTATTTGGAGGGTTGAAATCATGAGTGAGATGCCAATTCGGTTGAGACTCTCCATTCCATCACCTTTTAAAATTAAAACCTTATAACAATTTTTATTTTTTTTCGAAATTATCAAAACGTTAATTCATAACTTGTAAAAAAATAATATATCTTGTAAAATAGAAGCATAAAATTTATGCCTCTAAACCAGAACAACCCCTATCAACAAAGTATGATAGATAACCGTAAAAAATTATATTCATATTGCTTTTATAAATGATATATTTATATTTTATTTTCTAACATTCTGTTAAATTATTAATAAAATATTTCGGTTATATTTATATTTTCATTACAAGTAATTTCTTTATAACTATATAACTTGCGATTTTATAATTAATTTAGCTATCAAAGTAATGAGTAATTCATTCTCTAGGTATTTTTGTATTATCTTTTTTCGTAGGCACTATTTAGCTTGGGCAAGTACATTGCGTGAAATTGAAGCGTGATACTTGACGTGGATGCTATAGCATTCATGGTATATAACAATTGAAATATGATAATCTGATAAATCTTATAAAGGGTGTTTAATCAAATTTTGGATATTACAATCAATTTAAAAATAAAACGACTCTCAATTTATGTACCATGCTAAAACTTCCAATGTTAATAAATAATTATGTAAATATTAAATTTACATGCATAGACTTATATGTTTATAAAAATTCTTGTATGTATATAAAAATGTATATATAACTAGCAAAGTAGTAAATTTAACCGGACAAGAGCTGGCAGGGAATTATCCGATGTCTGCATTTACAACTTTAATACATTCAAAATGGGTGGATGTTTATTGTCTCTTAGTTTACAATAAATATTCTTCGTGATATAATCGTAAATTACTGAGCTTTCGTTGCTTCGTTGAATTTTAAATGAGATCCTCTTAACTCAAGCCATCGACTTTTATTCAAACGTTTTCTTTTTATTTTAATGATCGTCTTATATTCAAGAGATGAGGCGCTTGTAGTATATAATTACAATGATTTTATGTTCATTAGATTAGCTTTTAACAAACCGAACAAAATATATTTCAATCACTTTTATGAGATATTAATCATATTTCTTTTTAATATTCAATTCATCTTTATTTTTATATGCCATGAAATTTTATTCATGAAATGACTCAGAGAGGCATCAATTGTTCACTTTCTGAATGAATTACAATTTTTTAATTAGTTGCGGGTTATTATTTTTACAAACCGTGAATAATATGTTTTATTATTTCGCATCGTAATTTAATTAAATGCGAACCTTGCACATTTTATACGTTGCTTATGAATGATTTAAATCTTTATGCTATGTCATGAAATTAGCAATTGGTAAAACAGCGATTGTTGATTTTATGACAGGAATTTAAATAAAATGAAAAATAATAAAATTACATAGAATTTTTTCAGTAGTATAATGAATTAAATGTATCCTATAAAATCGAAATTATCAGTCAGATTAAACACTTTGATTGTTTATCTTTTTTTTAAATTTATATTTAAATTTATTTTGCAATCTGTTTATTCAAAAACAAGGAGCAGAAGGTGTTTTATTAATATTTAAAAAATTCATTGGAAAGTGCAGTTATCATTTAATAAAACATAAAAAAATTTACAATATTTTGAAACAGTAACCGTTTTAACAGTAGTTTTAAAGAAAAGATAAGAATATTGCAGCAAATTCTAATTAATAATCTTTTTATAGATGGACCTTTTATTCACTATATTTTATGTTATATAATGAGTTATGGATATTTAGAGCGACACTCTACATTTTTTGCACTAATTTTTTTACAAACGTTATAAAACTTTATAAAATGTATAAACGTTATAAAAATCCGAATCGTGAAAAAATCCGAAAATATGTTTAATTATGAATTGCAATAATTTGATTTTCTTACTTTTTCTACTTAGATCCATCTGTTAATAAAATGTGGTAATGATTTGTTTGTTGTTCAATTTAACCTGATAATGAGACAAATCGTTGTTTCGATTAAATTTTTACTTAATCAATTTCTTTTTAAAGTAATTTTTATTTGATACTATTTATGATTTTAAACTCAATAGTATCATTAAAAGTATGGTTTCGAATTGATTTTTATTTATTCAATTCCTTTTTATAAAATTTTTTATCAGATACTATTTTCGATTTTTTTCTAAGCTACTATCACTCAATCATGGTTTCGAATTTTTTATTTATTTATTCCTTTTTAGAGAAATTTATATCAGATACTATTTTCGATTTTTTTCGAAGCTCAATACTATCGTATAACAAATATCTCGAGTTATAGCCAAATAATTAAATATTATTCTAGACTAACAAATCATTCCTCAGAACAATAATTTTGTTCTGAAAAAGTAAATCATTTCAATAATATTTCTACTTAACAAACATTCAGTATAAAATAAACTCTATCGAAAAAAAGAAAAATAGAGATAAAATAAACGCATGATCTTGAGATTATGGGACCAGTTCTCGGATAAGATAGGTAAGTTATGGTAATACTATGTTACGGGTCTACCTTCGTATGAGTTGTCAAGAACCTGTTGAAAATCTATGTATTTGCTGTACGATTAGGCGTTTTACACATAAAACCTAACCTACAAAACGCACAACTGTTAAATAACAATTTCAGCATTAAACTTGTCAGCATTCTCAACTTAATGTAATAATATATACAGATTGCAGAATAAAATTGCATAAAAAATCACAAGTGCGACTTTCTGATGTCTCCTCGATAACATACTCGTATATGTGAAATTAGCAAATACATGGCATTTCTTCAGTTTGTTTTTACTAATTCATATAAAGACAGACCCATAACATAGCATTATGATAACATTTTCTATCCCATCCGAGAATTGGCTCCTTCATTTAAAAAAATATAAAAATATGCTATATTAATAAATGGAAGTTTACATCGTGCTACATCGAAGTAGGTATAATTTTTCAAATAAAATTATTTGAAATATGTGAAATTATCAAATTAATTGCCAAATGTTGTTTTGCCAAGTCCATGGCGAAAGTTTTACACATAAAACCTAATCTACAAAACGCACAGATGTCAAATAACAATTTTATCATAAGTGCTAGTTTCGGATGTCTCTTTGATAACATATACTTAAAGTTAGCAAATACATAGCTTTTTGACAGTTTGTTTCTACTAATTTATATGAAGATAGACCTATAACACAGCACTAGTAAAACGTTTTCTAATCGATCTGAAATTTGGCTCCTGCATTTCAAAAAATATATAAATATGCTATATTGCTAAATACAAGTTTACATCGTGTTAAATCAAAGTAGGTATCATTTTTCAGATAAAATTAGTTAAAATACGTGAAATGATCAAATTAATCGCCAAGTGTTCTTTCGTCAAGTCCACGGTGAAAGTTTTACACATCAAACCTAACTTACAAAACGCACAAATGGCAAATAACTTTGATAACACATACGTGAAGTTAGCAAATATATGGCATTTTGACAATTTGTTTCTACTAGTTCAGATGAAGATAGACCCATAACGTAGCATTTCAATAAATTATATAAATATGCCATATTGATAAATGCAAGTTTACATCGTGTTACATCGAAGTAGATATAAATTTTTAGATAAAATTAGTTAAAATACGTGAAATGATCAAATTAATCGCCGCGTGTTCTTTTGCCAAGTCCATGGCGAAAGTGAGGGCACTCTTGGGCGGTAGCACTTCCGTCGGCGGATGTGACGTCAACCCGTACACATCTCGTTCGGAGATCATAACACTGAAACGGCAATACGACCAAAGATAAATAACTCAATTTAATATATTGTCAGGACGGACCAACTTCCAAAAATTAATACGCAAACACATCCGTCATACTCTATCACGAAACAGCTTGTTTGTTTTTAAGGAATCGATAGCGAGAATAATACCATTAAATTTTGTCTCAAATTAATAATAATCAGTATCACAATTTCTTTTATCGTTAATACTGCCTTGCCTCTATCTCATATATATTTTTTGTTATAATTTATTTTTTTATGTTATTTTATTATAGAAGTTGGGACGCGAGCAGACATTGGACTAAGAGTTTGGTAGGTCGTTAGGCCATTTATTGTTTAGTCTTCTTAACGGTCTATGAATAGCTTGAATAGAAGGATTTGTATGTTGCATTAATTTGTTGATGAAAGATGGATTTCTAATTGTGATCATTTCGTTGACTGTTGAGATTTTACTCCTTTTAATAATGAGGCGGCCATGCGTCCCGGTTTGGCCAGGACAGTCGCACCTAATGTACCGGGTTTATCTTATGTCCCGGTCCCAGATTTAGATCTTTTGTCCCGGATTCGATTTTTTGAAAGTTAATAGGTAAATTACCAAAAATTATGAAAACAAACGAACAAGTACTATTTTTTCCAATTAATTATGAAAAAAGTGGAACAGAATTGTATACAAGGCTCAAAAGCGAAAATATATTATATAATATAATATCGTAGATAAAAATTTATTACATATAATTCAAAAATAAATATTTTACTAAAAGTCCGCAATGATATAAAAAAATGATGCATATAAAAAAAACTGTTTATTATATCATTAAATGGCATTTGTTATTTTAAAGATCTTTCCCTCCCCCGCCCCGGATTTTTATAACTAAAAATTGCCGTCCTAGTCTTGTGGATACTCAAAATCCTAGAGAAATTAACTAAGTTTTTAAATTTTTTGATTATTGAAAGAAAATTGTTGGTATCTATTAGTGGCGCATTTCAATAATTTCGCTCTGTTTTTTAAGAGTGAAAGTACAATTGAACAAAAATCGAACAAGCATCTGCATATTTCATATGTATCGTTTCTTAATATTTTTCAATATATTTGATTATTTTGTTCAGAAATACGTGTGTTTTATCAGCTGTTCTAATGTAATTCCTTAACCTAATGTTATTAGAGTATAACCCTGTGGATGGCCGTTTTCTTTCTAAATAGATTTTTATTTTTTCTTTGTATCGTTTCTTAATTTTTTTTATATATTTGAACATTTTAGGTAGAATTTAACCCAGTGGATGACTATTCTCTTTCTGAGAAGATTATCATTTTTTTCTTATTGTGGTGTGATTTATTGCAGCAATAAACCCGAATGTCCATTTACTCAAAGTTACTTTTAGATCTTTAATTACAAGTGAAAACTGATATCACTACCGCTTGATTTCATGCAGGGTATAGAACTTGGAATCTGCGTTTGAAAAACCAACATTTTAGTACAAATTTTGTTAAGCTGAGAACCTTTTAAATTTATTTTATTTATGCTAAAACTTGCCTCACTGATTTTCTGAGCACATCCCAATACTTTTATAATATTACAGAATATTAAAATTAAAATTTTCTGTCATATTATTTCATTATTTCTGGTCTGAATGCTTTAATAATCATTTAAGAAAATTTGTGTAAGTTCTGAATATTTTTGGATTAAATGATATTACGATATTTTATATTTATATCTTTATTGAAATGCTTATAAGCTAATTATTAATCTAACTCTTATTACTAAACCACATACTAGGGTATAAGATAAATTTTAAGAAAAAGATGACTAAATATTTTTTCTTTTTAAATATCAATTTTTGTCTTGATATTTACATCGCATCTTTGAAGATGAATTTCTTCTCGGAACACTTCGGCAGTTCTCTAGCATTTCTTTATAGGTAATAAAAAATATTTATATCCTCAATGAACTGGCGTTCGTGAAAGCAATCAAAATTTCACAAGTTCACTAATTAAATTTTAATGTGGTTTAATGATGGACCACCGCTACATGCCATTAAAATATCCTTTACCTCTGCCTATGCAGCTCATCAGAGCTAATAAAACAAGAATTCTATCAAAACCAGACGGTTGGATTCACCAGAAGCGTTCTTGGGTAAATTTTGTAAAGTTGATAAAAGATATTGGAATGGTTTGATTTATTATTTATTAAAAATAGTATATGAATGAATAATTTATATTATATATATATATACATTAGGGTGTTCCTAAATATGAACATTTTCGAATTTCCTTGCTCCCAAGGTCTCAAATGGTTCCAAATTTATAAAAAACAATTCTCTGAAAGTTTCAGCTCTTAATTAGAGCGTTAAGGCAATGATTAGGGCAATACATCAAATAAAAAAATTTTTTTTTAAAAAAAATTTATTTTTTCAAATGGTTGTACATACAATTTTATGTTAACTTTAGTGGTATTTATAGAGTAAACCTAATAATTGTGTAGCATAGTCACAAATAATATTGAACACATAGGGGGCATCCATTAATCACGTGATCAATTTTTTAATAATTTTTGAAGCTCTCTTCCCCCTTAGTGACACGTCGTTATATTTAAAATCACCCCCCACCCCTTTCCCACCAAACATCACGTGCATTTTTAGTAAAGTAAAAATTTTTGAAATTGAAAGAATCGTCATTTTTAAATTTTTTTTTATAAAATAATTTTTTTTTATATAAAATTTTGTTATAAAATAAATACAACTGATATCTTACCTACTCGTAATATTTCATGATTTTTTGTCAAACTCCCCCTCCCCTTACTGGGGAGAATAATGAACTTTTCCTTAGTGTCTTAAACTTTGACCAGGCAACCAGGAGTTCCAAATTCAAAATTCAATTCGATCAGTTTGGTAAGAAATAGTAGTGATATGGGTTTTCACTTGAAAGCAATAATCTAAAATATGTCGACAAGGAGATATCGCATTTTCCTGGCATTGCTGCATTAAATTGAACATATATTAGGTTGTCAAATATCTCCCTTCCGCTTTTTTGCTCTTGGTTTATAATACAAAAAGGCGGAAGGGAGATATTTGACAACCTTATATCATAATATATTGCAGGAATTTTGTGAAGGTGAAAACATATCAAACACAGATAGACCAACCGTATGGTAGAGTTGCCTTCTAAAAAGCCACGTATATAAGAAGGCATTATCACAACGTTATATAGGACTCTTTAATACTGATAATTGTTTAATAAAATGAACCAAATTGGTATTAAAAACCATTTCCCCCATACACTTTTATCCTTTCAACTTATCTTTCCATATCTCCTGGATAATATTAAATCTCCCGTATTTCTACAGCCTTATCTGCTTGAATTCAAATTGTGAGCAATTTCTATAAATTGACCAATTTCAGTCTATGTAGAATAGACAATCTGAATATTACAATATCTCGCGATCTTGACTTGATACTTGGCATATACGTAGAAATATGCTTGTTCAACGTCTGGCACTCCTAAAGCATGACCAAGTATGCAGATGCTGCGCTGACTCTAACAGTCCAACATGTGTTTGCTGTTTATGTGTTTTATATCTCCTCTGATATTATTATAATAGTTGTTGATATTAATATGCTCCGATTGCAATAAATAAAGTTGACGACCAGTGGCGTAGCCGAAGTGATAATAATATTTTTGAACAAACTAATTACATTTTCAAACAAAGAATTTTTGTCCTATTGTTTAATGCATTGAGCAATCTGAAAAGCTTTTGACAGTGTATTTCTATTGCTATTACTCGATTAATGCATTTCATGCAGAGAATTGCATACTATAATTAAACCCCTTATATAGCGTTTTGTTCAGAATGGTGTGATTCAGGTAGTGTCAATTTCTATGCAATCTTTTGAATTCTTTAATACAATATTGTTGCTGTTATTGTAACTTACAAAAATTTTAACATAAGTGAGCGCCCATTAATTACGTAATCGTTTTTTAAGGATTTTTAGACCCCTTCCTCCCCTATGGTGGTACGTGTTGATATCCAAAATTACCACCTCTCCCTTTATCAAACATCACGTGTATTTTTAGTTACAAGAAAAAATGGTACATTTTTTTTTTTTTTTTGAAAATCTTGAATTTTTTATATCTTACAATATCCCTCTACATAATATTAGGTAATTTTTTGTCAATACCCCCTTTCCCTTAAAAGCTCACGTAATTAATGGACGCCTCCTAACAAGTGAGGTCATATGATTATTACAGGAAAGCTTTTGATCGATTGATTTTGACCTGATATTAGGACCATGTATTTACATCACCATTATGTTATCACTTTTGCAGTTGCCATCAGGTGCTTTTGCTCGAGTTAAAACCTTTCATATAATTTCTACTGACAATTTAAAAATAAAACCAAATTGTTTTCTTGAGTACTTTTGAGATCACAATATTATATCTTAAATTTCTTGATCCACTGCATTCTTGGAACAAAAAGCTTCTTCACGCAATCAGGATTTTCTTGTAGTGTAGGAAATTTGTACAAACAAGTTCAAATTGTAAATTTTTAAACCAAAGATTTGTAAAATTAGGGCAGCGTTCAAATGTGCTGTGGAAGGCGTTCTGATCAAAGTTTAATGTTAAGAATATATTTACTAAATTTCCCACTGTTCAAATCCACCATCATCTGTGGAAGTTGCGAGAGCTTCTCGTCTTCAAATGATAAATTCTTTACCAACTGTCTGTTTGTTTCGACCTGGTATTTGAAACTTTATTCAATACTATTATTTCAAATTGAATATTTTGTCTTTGTATTCGAATTGCACTGATTAAATTAATCGTAGCCTTTCTAACTCTGGCTTTCCTGGAAAAGCTTTACACTCAATGAAGTCATTTTTGTTTTTTCTGTGTGGGGTTTTACCACCTTCTACCACCAAAATTTCAACTAAATTCCAGGAGAATACTATATGATATACAAATGCCTCACTTTTCTATATTAAATGACTTAAATCATATTGTTTCGCAAAACTTTTTTTTTTGTTTCGCAAAATTGTATGCTGGAAAAATTACACGTGAGGTGCTCAAATTAGACACATTGTCAAGTCTTACAAGCGACTTGTAACCAATTATATAGTTAGTACTTTTAACATGTTGATCTATTGTATTACCTAAAAACTAAAGATGAACGACTTATTCAACCAAATCTTCAATTATAGGGTATAAACATGGTATAACCAAATTTTGTTCAAATTAAAAACCCATTGAAAACAGATGATTAGGAAAATTATTGAAGAAATAGACGATTGGGATATACAATTTTCTAATATTTCATCTGTTTTGCATATTATAATATATTATTATGTCATCTTACTATTATTATTATTGTCGTCAGTAGCTACGCCCCTGGCCGGTTGTCATAAATTCGTCACTCCGTCTCCTTCTTGGCCGAGATAAAGATTCGAATTTGTCCCACTCGTACGCCACGCACAATTTCTATCAATGTTATCATTAGATATTAAAATTAGACAATTTGTAAGCAATAAGTTTCTTAATCGGCCATCGTTTATTTATAAATGATCTTCTGTCATGTGGCTTAGGCGCCTCGACGACGCGGTCTATGGAAACTGAAAGTTTTGGAAGAAACGGCAATTAAAAAATAGTTTTAGAGGAATTTTGATTATTGGAAAGATTTTTGAAATTTGGAAAGAGTTGAGAAGCAAACTTTGGAACTAACATAAAGACTAGATAATAATTCATCTATTTATCTATATGACTTCTAAAAATAGATCAATTGATTTTTTTTGTATTTATTTGAATATTTACGTTTCAGAAATGCAGTGAGTTGCATTATATTATCAAAAAAACTTTATGATTAAAAAATATTTTGTGCTAGGGTTATCCAATAATTTTAGTCATACCTGTAGATGTGGATGTATAAATGAATGATTTTTTGTTTATTCACGACTAAAACATTGATTTTCCAAATTTATCACACGAAAAATCATCTGCCTTTGTGATTTAAGATATACATATTGAAAATTAAAGTCTAACATATTCAGAAAGAATTAATATATAGCATTCGCAGCATAGGTACAATATTACCTTGAATTTTTCTACCCAAAATAATTGCTTCAAAAATGTTGCCTATAATTTTTATAATTTCGTACCATATTTTAACTGGCTTTTAGTAATTTTAATATCTAAATTACATTTTTCTCATGAATAATTCAATATACATTGTTACTTAAGTTCATATTTGAAGTGAATTAATTTGTCAAATCCTGTTCACATGTGCTCTATTCAACCTACGATAAACAAAATTATTGCAGTAAATAGAGAGGAAAAAAGTGTATGCATTTTGCGCATTTTATAAAAAATGTTGATCATTTTTACAAGCTCGATGTATACAATCGGCTGGTTAAGAACAAGAGCATCTAATAAATTTAATAAACATTGACAATTCTGCAAAAACGAACTGTAAATATATATTTAAAATATATTGAAATATTTTTTATCTTATCGAGTGTTCTACAGAATGATTTGATTGTATGCTTGGATAAAATAATCGTATGCTTGATCATATGTACTTGCTATGTTAATTTTTTTATTTAGAAGTCATGATAATTACAACATAATTGTATTAGAGGATAACATTTCTTAGAAAATATCGTTCGAAATTTTGGAAAAAGTAATAAAATGATGCATAAGCAATTCAATTAAAATAATCTATTAATTCTTTGAGTAAGGTTGACTATCGATTCATAAAGATGTAGAAATGGCCTATTTCTAAGAAACCACAATGATGTGTAATTCCAGTATTATGTTTCCAGTGTTATGTTAAATTCTTATTTTTACTAAAATTTTAGTATAGAGTATTGCATTGCATTTGGGATTTTTTTAGAAATTGCAAAGTTTTTCACGACTAATTTTCCATAATCTCTTAAATATAATATAGAATTGATCCAAATGATCTTATTTAAATACACTTTTACATAAATTACTTCATATAGTACTTACAATTAATTACAGCTATACAGAGACTATTTCTCTGTCTGCTTTATAGAAGTAAGAATTTCGAACTTGCAATTTTTTTTATTCTCATTTTTGAACAGCAATCATTTTCAATAGTTATGTGCTGTTTTGCTCGAGCTTTTCATTTTACATTGCATTTTGGGCAACAACCCAGGAGTTAACATATCTAAATTTTATAGAATTTTATTATTAAAATTTATCTAAAATTGGCTATGTAATTTAATTCAGAAAATGATGAATATAATTTGTGCACGAGATTTGCAAATTTAATGTGATAACTAGTCTTACTATAAAGCCCATAAAAGTAAAAATGATACTGAATAGAATTATAAGAATAATAATTGCTAATAATTACGGGTAACTTAAAATAAATCATTAGGAAAAATATAATCAATTATTCAACAGATATTATAACGATTATATTTCTGTATTTTTCTTAACTAGTACCCACATCAATTACCTTTGTTAAAATTTTATAATGAATTCTACCAATATTTGCATTTATTTGTAAATGTTTCACTTATTCGCGCACTTTCTTCTTTCACAAACTTCTATTATAACCCAAGAACGCAAAACTTCTGTACAATTTCCTCCGGGTATCAGTGATAGATAATTATTCAATTCGCGAACAAAATAAACAGATTCATTCATTATTCAGTATACAAATTGTCGAAAACTTTCGCGGTGCCGCGGACATGCCCACATCCTATTTTATGAATGAATTTTTTATACAAACACACGTTAAGACCGTCCAACCTTGAATTCACAAGCGGCCTACAGCATCTCCAAATTAGCACGTTGGCCTTAATACTAAAAATAACGTCGTTTTATCTAAAAATGTTACAAACAATATGCATATTATTATGTATTTACTGAAAAACGATCAAAAACGACGGTATTTAAAGAAATTAACCCTTTCCACTCGCGAATTGCAGAATTAATATGTATTTTGCTATCCGGGCTTTAGAACCATTTAGTTATATAGAATTAGTAGTAACAAACAATTATTTAATCAATTTGTATTTACATTACCGAGTCAAGAATTAGTGTTTTTATTATTGCATTTGGAACATAGATGTTGGTATTAAAGAAATAAAGGAACAAAAACTTATACCAGTTTACCAAACCAAGTTTGTTGTATTAATTCTAAACGATAAATTTGTTTTATGCACTCTAAAATCTTAATAAGAGCAAGCATGGAAATTTAAATGTTAAAATGTATGTTGAGTTTTTAAAATATTTTTTTAAATTTTTTTGTTTAAATTTTAATATAAATTTTATACATATTAGACAAGCAGAAGTGTTTGGTATGAGAGATCGTACAAAATATCTATACAAAGTATATATGAAACAAATATAAAACAATTTAGAAAATAAAAACAAGCGTTGAATAATTAGGAATTAGGGAAAAGACTTATTTTACCACGTCAATAGCCGTGTCAGTCATAGGTGTCTGACGCTAAATAGTTCTATATAAATCATAGAAAGCGTTCAAAAAAAGTTTTAATGTCATGTCAGTCAGTGTGACATAAACAATATTGCTTTTCCAGGAATTTTGGCAAATAAAAATTCTGGATATATTAAGTATCCTTAATACATTCGAATATTATATATATTTTTTCTTATATTATCGTGGCGATTAACGTGTTAATATTTAGTTGTATTTTATTATTTTAAGTAATAAAATTTGATACACAATTGCAAAAAATGATAAAAGACCCTTTTTTTAATATATTGCATTCAAAACGCTTTTCGATAAATATAAGTTCTAAGTACAATGAACGATAAAATTTTTTATAAGGGTTTTATTTTAATAGGCCAAATATTATTTCTGATTGAATGATAGCTTTATACAAGGTGTCCCAGAACTCAACATCAAGCCGAATCGGGGATCGTAATCGTAGATAAACAAGTATAAAACGTAATCATCATGAATATAATTATTCCATGTACTTTGAAAATTATGAGCTTTTAAAGTGCTACCCAGAGCTTTAGTCAAACTGTGACCAAACAGCATTTCTAGAACCACAGTCCAATATAATTACGCAATTTCCCCAAATTTACTAAAATCAAAACTGTTAAATTAAAAATTTAAATTTTCAAAATTGGTTTAAATAAATAAATGTACTAAAGTATTGGCAAGTTCCATTAGAAGTTTTTTTTATATATATTCTATATAATTATAACAATCGGAGTTACTCTACGAGTTACAAAGCTTCCATTTCTATGAGTTCCATCAAAAGTTTTCGCATTTAATCAGGATCGAAAAATGTTAAGTACTATTTATAATTAAAAAAATCATAATAAAAAAATCGGATTAAAAATTAATACCCTAAAAATATAAAAATTAATTGCTCCATGTATTGTATTAATTTATACAAGTTTCATCATCGTACATTCATTATTTTATATCTAAAAGAAAGCAGAAGAACCTGGAGAAACTTTTATTGAGGTAGAAATTTGATACTTACCTGGCTCTCTTAAGAAAACTTAGTCGATTTAAATATGACATTTTGTGTGTCCATTACACTTTTTGAATATTTTGTAGTACCTTTTTCTTGCAATTTTGAATATCCGTCTCTGAAGTGCTGCATTTTTCAACAATGTAACAGTTCATAATATGTTCCATGACTTTATATTGTATTATGTCCAACGGCAGAGGAAACATTAATTGTGTGAAATGTGTTTGTATGAATTGGACAATACCTTCTTGTCTACAATAGACTACGTGGAAGAATAGCGGGTTTGGTAAATAAAAGTATAAATTATTTTATATTTACCGTTGTTAATAGCACACAGTCTTAAATGCAAGAATTATGATAATTATGTTATTGTTTAAATAATATTTGGCATTTATTTTATTTATCATTAAACTGTTTGGAGTTGAAATTTCATAAATCCATATTCCCACAAGAACCAAATCAGAATTGATATAAACGCAATCAAAGATTTATTATTCGCATTGCAATATATTATTACAGTGTATGGGAAACAAATATACCTGATATTTTGTTATCAAAACTTTGTAACAAAGAAATTTTGTTCTAAATTTTAAGATAATGTGATTCTGTTTTACTTCGGGTTCAGTTTAGTTTCAGTGTTACCAGGACTTGCATCTATTACCTTAAAAAAAATGTAAGTTTGTTTTTCTAGATCTATAATCAATTTATATAAATATGCATTTTAAACTGTTTTGATTTAATAAAGTTTTACATAAATTTTTATTAAATTGGTAATTACCCGTCATACCCAGATTAAACTAGAAATCAATTACCATATATGCGAGTACAATAACATTATATATTTCTGAAAATCCCAAGATTTATATCTAATGATTGCTTAATTTGATGAAAATATTAAATTAATTTGTAGTTGTACTGAACATTATTTCAAGTACACGATTAAAGATAATGTTTAAAAATTTCAAGACATCTGTGATATTTATCTCTTGGAAATAAATTATTAGATAAGCTATTTATAAATGTGTAGAAAATATTTCATTCTAGATTTCAAGTCAATATCATTTTATCAGATATTTGAGAGATATATATCGCACTTAAGTATAAGTATATCTGCACTTAAACTGAATATTAGAAAAATCTTGATGCTTACCAGATGAAATTTTTCTGATTTAATAAAATACTAATTATTCTTGATTATAAAAAAATTGTTTAATCGATATCGCCTTAACTTTACGAAAACAAAATTTAATGCATACATACTTATATAATTGATTTTCCTGAAATTTTATTTATGAAGTAACCGACTTTTTTTTCTTTAACTTTGAAATGGCATTTTACTTTGGCATGACCAATGTGATGCCATCTGAAGCATTAAAAAGCATATTTTATTTATTTACTTGTTCTTAAAAGTATTCTATGTAATCAACCAGTGATGATGTAGTGATGAAGAGTGTTAGATATAATATTTATAGTATTTCAAGCGCTTGGAATAATTTCGTTTTTAGAACAATATGATTTGTAGCTAAAGTCTGTTACTGTGAACTATATTTATAGCTAGGCCAGGCTAAATTGTACATCTCTGGAAGCAACGCTTGCGCGTCCTGCGTTGATTGCAATATTACTTCAGTATGCTGGAGTTACTTATATATGTAAATTATTTTTGGAGATGGATATAATAGAGACAAATGATCGTTATCGTTTATCATAAATATTTATATATTAATATATTTATCTAGAATCTACATTAATAGTTACAAAAATAAATGATATTTATGTAACACTTTGTTAAATTGCTTGTTAAACCTTTACAGTATCTATAAAATCTAAAACAGTCTTTAAAAGCGCAATTTTTTTTGCCAAAATTAAGCATTTTAACAGTCAGTTTATATAAAACTTATGCTTTATATAAACATGTAATGTTTTCCTTTACTTTTTGGTTTATTTCTAAATATGCCGACCCCCATTTTTATTTCTTTGACCCCCAAACTTTGTTTTCACTGCCGTGGACCCCTTGAAAGTCGCCATGAACCCCCGGGGGTTCACGTGGACCACTTTGAGAATCACTGAAGATGAATATGAGTTTTAAAATAAAAAAGTTAGAACAAATTTTGCAAAAATTCATGTTTTCATTGATGGATCATAAACACTTTACGATCTTCTCTCAGGCTCGTTCTTTGCCTGTATTATATAAAAACTATAAAACGCAGTAAAATATTTTTTATTGTCGAATTTCATTCTTCAAATCGAACAATTGACGACTAGATTAAAGGTCTAATCAAAAAGGTAATTGTTGAAGCTGAGATAATTTTGAGTATAGAATTTTAATTTGAGATGTTAGTGGCATTACTCTTTTGTATGACCGAAAATCGGATATCTTTAACATTTTTCATAACCTAAAGTGGTAAGGGCACCCTTAAGATTTTTTATATTTTTTATATGCATATGTTATTTTTTGGTCCAATTTTTTTTGTAATGGATATTTCAAACACATACGGCCGTAAATTTTTATCTTAATTACCTCTATTTTGTAATAGTCATTTTAGTAATTGAATAATTTTGTATCCCTTTTTGTCGGTGAATGTTTTCTCTGAATTTTATATCAAATTTTCTTGAGCTTATGGATAAGAAACCTTTTATTTGAAAAATTAATGTATTTTCATCAAAGTTCATCTACCTTTACAATTTTTCTAAAAACAATTAATGAATGAACTTTATATGTGGCATGCATTGCAGTGGGTAAACTATCCATATTATTTTAGTTAGTTTGCCCGACCAGCTAGTGTATATAAATATAGAGTAAATATAAAAAGCGTAATTGTGAAATAAATTCCTAAAAAAAATTAACATAACTGCTACTTCATACCAAATTAACTTTATAGAATGTTATCAGAATCTATTACATAGTTTATCTTTATCGCATACATATTTTTTATAGAGAAATGTATTTTTTCTTAAATTAAGAATATACCTCCTGTTAATATATGCTAATATCTGCCTTAATATTATCTCAATATATCAAAAGTTTGTCGAATACGACCGACTGGTTGGGTTCACATTTAGGATGAGTTTTAAAACGGCGTGGGCGAAAGCGCTTTTTAAGTAAAGTTAAAATGTGTAGGCATGAAGATTTTTGTGTATTCATGTGATTTATACGCAGTCTTTTTTTGGTTCATACCTTTATTTAAATTTATTATTAATTCAGGGTTATTTTGATGGATACACAGTAATAATATTTTATTTTAGCACGTTTTGTTGATGTTTTGAACGATGAAGTTACTATATATATATTTCCTTAATTGATATTATCGAGGCGAAATTTGTATTTGCATAATTGTATGTATAAAGCTTTTTCTGACCTTACCTTCATTGAGATTACGTTGATATAATTTATAAAACTTTTGAGTAATAAAAATTTTGGATCTTTTCAACACCACTTTTCTTACTGAAGATTTCGTTTTTTTATGTCTGTTTGAGAATAAAGTATGCTTCAATTGAAGCTTTAGGCTTCTCTGGTAATACAATAATCGCAGATCAATAAAATAAATTAATCATTACCATTTTTCAATTTCATCATAGGAAATTTTTAGTATGTTTCTAAAATGTTTTTAATAGGTATCTAATAATTTTCCGCGATAAATTTTTGTACAAACATTTCTGGGAATACATAAATTTGATAAAACACGCTTGATAGTACACAATAAATTTCAATTTAAATCAGTCATTATATTAATATTGTGAATAAAAGGCGTAAAGAAGGATTGAATTTGATTTCGTAAAAAAAATCTGATTAGAATTATTGTACATATAAATCGTTATTCGTTACGATAAAAAATCTATGATTATTATTAAGTTCTCTTGTATTTATCTAATTTTTATTTTTTGTGGCATTTTTTTTTTAATAGAAAAAGTTGATTTTGTGTGACTAATAAAATAAAAGTGTATCTATAATAAAATGTGAAAATTCTAGAGCAAGACGAACACATCCTTCTTCTATGAATAAATATTTTTATCCAGGGTGGTCCTTAATATGGATGTTTTCGAATTTCCTTGTTCCCAGTGGCTCAAATGCTTCCAGATTGATAAAAAAAACAATTCTCTGAAAATTTTAGCTCTTAATATTAACTTTAAGATGAACTTTGATCAAAAACAAAAATTTCATATATTTCATAAAATAAGTATTTACTTAGGAAGAAGTACCAAGAAAGTTTAGTTGGAGTGCGGACTATCTTAAAGTTAATATTAAGGGCTAAAACTTTCAGAAAATTATTTGTTATCAATTTGGAAGCATTTGAGCTTCTGGGAGCTAGAAAATTCGAAAAACGCATATTAAGGACCACCTTAATATATATATATATATATATATATATATATATATATATATATATATTGTGCTTGTACTTGTAGTCAATTAACCATATCCATAAGCCTTCATCGACATAAATTTGTTGTAAATCTCTTATTCTTCAGTTAACCTTTGACGTTTTATAGCAGCACGATATGAATATTTTATGTTCGACAATCGAACCATACTCAATCATAAAACTTTTTCATTCATTTATCACGATTATTCCAGAGGGAGATACGTTCTTAGTCATTTGTAAATACTTTTGGGTACTTTGACCCGTTCGGTTGCAGGGAGAGGATGAATTTTGATTTTTTCTTCAATACTTTGTCATTCTGAAATCATTTATAATAATTGTTTGGACAGTGTTCGTGATGAAATAAGACATAATTTGGTTTAAATACTTTGTTGTTTTCTATTGAGTTGTGGGGATCATTTGATATTAAAATTAAAAAAAAATAAAATAATAAAAATAATTATTAAAGCTTTGCATTGTTTCTCCAATTTATGTTTAATTTAACATATCTATATTTTAATGAAACAACTAATAGCCAAACAAAATAAAAATTAAACTAATTTATATAAATATACGTTCAAAGTGTTTTAAGACACCTAATTAACTTTTATACGTAAGAATTCTTAGGTATAAAACTTATAATTCTTACGTATAAAAGTTAAATATGATATTAACCCTTCAGAACTATTAATTCTTCACACAAATTTTGATTTTTTTTAAAATATTATTTCAAACTCAAATTTTATTTTCTAATTTCTGTTTAAGACCAGATTAAATTTTAATTTGCTTTCCAGATAATATAGTAGCTTCAAATTTCTGTTGTATTTTGAGCTTAATTTTACTCATCCAAACATAAACATATATTGCAATGAAAAAATTAATCACAAAATAAAATAAAATATTAACTTTATTATGTTTAGATAAACTTTTACATTAATAATATAATATGCAAAACTTTACATAGATAGAAATTCTGTATCTTTTTGAAATCATTTTGCAAGTAAAAATTTTGTTTCTTTCTTACTTTGTAAGAACAAGATAAACTTCAATATTTTTTAACCCCATCTACTTGGATGCAAATTCATATAAATTTCGAAATTAGCGAGTAGAAAGGGTTAATAAAATGTTTAATATGACACATCTAAAATATTATATTTCAATGACAAAAAAATCAAAAAAATAAATTCTAAATTAGAATCATATTTTTTCTCAGATTTATGAGTTTTTCTGAAGTACTTCATAATTCGTTTGTTCCCAAATGACTACAATTTGCAGTACCTAGATGAAATAAAAAAATATTGTTCAGTAGTTTTTTACAAACAAATATGGAAACAGTTTTGCAATATGACCTAAATAAATATAAATTTTGAAACCAATATTAAAAATTGAATTTTTTGCAAATATTAATTTTTATCATTTTAATTTTATAAGTAATTTCATTATTTTATGGGAACTGGTTTTCCGAGTTTTTCCCAATGAGAATAGTTAAATTCTGTCATTCCAGTGAGTCAATTTTCACTATTTTGCAAAGCTTGATTTCAAAGTTTTATGACTTGTGTAATATCGTGTATTTGAAATTTATGGTTTAAATTTTATATAAAGTGCTTCATTTACTTTTGTACCTAACCATTAGTTTTTCAATTTAATAACTATTTTCAGAGAAATAGTTAATACCGCGGTTTAAAATATTTTTGCCGAAATTCGACTTTTAACCGCTTCACTAGGTTGGCAGATTTATAAAGTTTTTTTCTTCAAAACAGATGCCTATTTTTTAGTAGTCAATATTAAATTAAACACAATTATCCAGTAGACAAGGTATCATGTTCCTCGCTCAATCACTTTTGCATACTGTAAAGAGTGAATACGTTCTGAATAAAATAACTAAATGTATTACCGACATTACTGACAATCATCATGACTTTCTTACTGGTAACTACTTCATAAATCCTTTATTATTATGGGTAATGGTCAAGAAGGTCAACGTTCCTATAGCGCATGAATCACAACACTAATCATATATGTTAATACCAGGAATATGATTCCGATCTACCTGCGATTGGAAATCCGTTCATAAAATGTCTCGTGCATGACTGGCTTGTAAAATCGTAGTCGTAGGAGTTGGATTTGAGCATAGAGAGGAAGTGATTATATGGCCCTTAATGTGGAATTTTCTATCAAAATATTACAAGGAATTTCTGTTTAGTGACTCATTTTAGTAAAGGAATTAGTGGTTTGTCCAGATTTTTAGTTATTTTTTAAAAGCAAAATAATCTAGAGCAGCGTTCAGTCATACAAACATTCAAATTAATCAATTTATAGCTACGAATTAGTATTAAATCCTCAGTGGAGGACCATTTACCATGTCAATTTTTTATACTCAAGTACTAACATATTACAGTAATACCCCGCTTAAGGGGGAATACGTTCCAACAAAATAGAGCGTAATGCAAAACAGCGCTAAACGATGCTGTCTTTACATGGAAATATTGGGGTTAGGGCAAGATGGCTAGGAAATTGGTTAGGTATTAAATTTAAGTTTAAGTTAGGTATGTTTTTTTGTAAAACAAATAAAATCAAATATATATTTCCTGAAACCCAAGTTAGTATCACATTATTATTTCTTGCAAAATATAAATAGCAAAACGAATATTCTTAAAAAAAAAACAAATAAAATTCTAAGTCAGTGATATTTAGATAGCCTTCCGCGTTTTCAGTGTTTTGTCTTTTCAGTTGTTTGCCCTTTTTTTGCTTAGTTCTCTTAAAAGTTCTTCAGGAATGGACAGAACATCTCTAACACCACGTCTTACTTTTGAGCTCCTGCCAAAATTCAGACCATTTTCAATACCATTATTTCAGTTATGGTATACAAACTCCTTTTTACAAACACCATGGAAAGAAATTTTTGATCTTTCTCTGAATCAATGATGTCAACATTTTTGTTTTCTTCTTGTTCAATTAATTCTTTGAGCTCATCATTAGAAAGACTCCGCTGCTTCTTGAATTACATATTTCTTCGACGTTTTCCACATTTATCCTAACTAAACGAAGCAGCGTTAAGCGGGGTAACACTGTACTTGAGTTAAAAATTAAGCCAAACAGTTATAGAACAATAACATGTTCTGATTGCTGTTCAACAATGTTCAAAAAAAAAAATTGCATTAAATCGAATCTGGATAGTGATACACTTTTTAACTGCATACATGCAAGTTGTCTAATTTTATATTATGAATTCAGTGTTCCATTTGCCCAAATTTTCTTGGACAATTATAAAAATTATGTTTTTTGAAATAAACCTTGATTTCTTATGTGTAAATAAATAAAAGTTGTTTCTTTGTAATTAACAGAAATATTAAAAGAAAGGCTTACAGCGATTTAGAGATGAATGCAGGTTCTATTTCAGAGATATGTGGATTCATTTATATAATAGATTTAACTTCTCGGTCGTAACTTGTTAAAATGAAATATTTTCTTACTGAATTTTCTCCTTAATTCTAAGCATTCGATCGCACTATCAGTAGATATCTTTGAGAATTACTAGATATATGTAAAAATTTAGTAATAGTCCAATAATTGTCGATTTTGATGGAAAATCCTTGTCAAATGTCCTTTTAAAACAATGTCTCGTCACTAATAAACGTGGTGAGTTAAATGGTACATTTTCGGTTTTGCAACCACGAAGTTTTGAGTTCAAATCCGGTATTATAAAGAATATGAATATCACCATTATCACTTAAAAAATGTAGATTTTTTCAGGTGAAAAGCTCTTTCTGGCACTGCTGTACAAAGTGAAAATATCACCAAAATTATTAGAGTGCCTTCTGATAAAAATATGTTATAAATCCAATAAGACAACTTAGGAAAAATAGTCATCACCAATACAATAGTTTATAGAATGCCAAATCCTAATTGTTGTTTAAGAAACAGATAATTATTGTATGACATCATAATGGAATCCTTTAAAATTTACATGACAATCACGCAAGTTTGTCACATTTTTCGTGCAACTAATTATAAATTTCTTGGTTGTCGATGGTTAGCTCTTTTAATAGTTATCTGAGGTATAATCTGTAATTTGCAATATTATAAATTATATGATATAGATATATCTATTAAAATTGAAATTTGAGGTTAAATTAAAGAATAATCAGTTTAATTATTACTCATAATTTGGGCCAAAATATAGAACTAGGTTCATTTATAACAACATGCATACTTGGCATATTAGTAAAAATTTTATGTAGTTACGCTAGTTACTCCAATATTTGTATTTTTGTCTGCAATCTCCAATTCGGGTTTTAATTTTCTGTGTAAACATAATTATTGACTGTAGAACACGTTACAATCACACAATCTGGTGAAGTTTTTTTTTTAATTACAATCTGTCACACACAGGACATCCAGTAATTGTTTTGACTTCATTATATATGGATTTTTGAATGGTTGGCAACCCAGTAGTCCAATCCAGTTTTGACTAATTAACTATACTCCAAGTATTTGCTGTCATTTTTTTTATTATATATATGCAACTATAGCCGCGAGAGGCGATTTTCACTTGAGGCTATATTTGAGATCTATAACCTCAAGTGGAAATTTGACATCAAAGATGTCGGGGCTATGGCGGTAGCAGGAATCGAACCAGCAAACCCGGGATTAGTTGGTGCTAGCTCATGTTTTAACTGATATTGCCACCTCCTAGCCCTGGTAATGTTGGAACTATTAAATTTATTATTTTAGGTCTAATAAAGCTACTGCGCTATCCTTACTGCGAGACAGATACTCTACTTTACATTAAAAACTTAAATAATCACTTAATTTCACATGTTATAATTTTTGCTCATTTTCTCGACTTGAGCTAGTAACATTCAATTAGCCAGTTTCCTGAACAGATTCATTTTACAACATGATCTTATAGTTAGTGTCATGTGCTCTAGGTTTTCTTACACGTCGTCTCAGTCATCTCGGTCGCCTCGTTTGTTTGTTATTATTCCAGTTATGATTTCACCGATTCACAACCGTTACGTGTTAAATTTATAAGCGCGCAACGCGATCGCAGGTGCTATATAATTTAATAATTAATCGAGCCGAGCGTAATACCAGAAGTCTATACGGGTTTGTGCAGTGTTCGCAAACCCGCATTAGCATATCGGACAATTAACGACGATAATATAGATAAAAGTTGTTTTATAGAGTCGTTCAGGTAATATGAATGATCAAAATTCGCATAAATTTTGAAAATAGATTTTATTCAAGTCCTTGATACGTTTTCGAGTTTGCTATTTTATCTCTACAGTCTTAAAGCATTTTATACCGATAATATTCAAGATTTATATATGCAAGCAGAAAATATGATTGTAACACATAAAATAGTACCTACAACGAATTCATAAAATATGCGTGTAGTACTAAACGCTATGTAAACCGCAAATTATGTCATTACACAGTGCTATAATAAAGGTATAAAATATACCAACTCTGTTTTGTACGTATTGCGAGGTCATTATTAGAATTGTTAATGCCGAGAGCGCCACATTTTTTTAGTCATTATTCTCTCACTTGTTAAAGAGCTTCTACAAAATTTATTAGTATGTTTTTATTATTCAGCTTTGAATTTCTTGTATTTCCTATTTTACTTACATTTTTACCCTAGCCTTATATTTTTACCTTTAATTGCGTTGCGTTTCATTCAAAGACATTTTTCCCTTATATGGTGCCGATCAGGTTTCCTTTTTCGTAATCGTAAACATATTTAAGAACCCGTTAAAAAACTTTTATGTACTTCAAGTTATTTACCATTTTAAATGGAAATGCTAATTCTGTTTTCAGACTCTAAATAAGCTTATATTTTTTATTCATCTATTAATTTCATATTTCTTTTTGTTCCAAACTTAAAAGCTGAGCTTTATCAAAGTATTATAGAGCATCTACAATGTATTTTATTATTAATAAAATTCATAATAAGGAGGAAAGAGAAACTGCAGTTTTCTTTAAATGAGCAGCCCTTAATATTATGGCTAAAAGATCATTTTATGTTTCATTCAGATCATTTCCAAAGTGGTACCTAAGGACCCCCAGCGGTCCGTGAGGACTTTCAAGGGGTCCACATCAACAAAATGAATTTATGGGAATCCACGAAAGTGGACCACAGCACACCTTGTTAAAATCTATATAATTATTATTATGAAGTCAATTAATACATGTCTTAACTTGGTTTAGTATCCTTAATTCAAATGTTTAACACTAAACGTTAGTACAAATACAAATTTATAAAACAATCTATATGGTCCATGGCAGAATCTAAGAGGTCTACCACACAAACAAGTTTGGGAACCCAAGATCGTACAACAAATGTTGCTTGCTTTATTTTAATGTATTTTCAAAATTTAACTGATAATTTTGCAAGATAAATAATACATTTTAGCCTTCTGTTAATAATCTGAATCGAAAGTTAGTTTTTTATATGGCTATGAATCTTTCAATTATTAAGCCATTTTCAAATTTACATAAATTTTATAAATAAAGGTCCTATATAATTTTGTATATATCAATATTGGTGATAGATCAATATCAAGATTTGCGCATTTACTGGAGAATCAATACTTTTCTCTCATGCCTCTTATAACTTATGCATTCCCAGAAAATATAATCTAAGAGGGCGTCCATTAATCACGTGATGTTTTTTTTTTAAAAAATTTAGTTTTTTCACGTAACTAAAAGTACACGTGATGTTTGGTGGGGGAGGGGGGCTAATTTTGAATATCACTAAATATCACCAATGGGGAGGGGGGGTCCAAAAATCCTTAAAAACTCGCTCACATGATTAATGGGCGCCCCCTAATGTATCTGTTCTTCTCCACATTGGCATGTATAAAGATGGATTTTGCATAAGGCGTGCCCAAATCTCATTCTTGATATAGTTGATACAAGTTCCAATTTTCTGTAGTATTTTTGAATGAGGTTGTTCGTGATACTATTGTTTTTAATAGTGCATATATTATACCCTCTACTCCTAATTGATATTGACATTTTTTTCGCCACAAATTAGTTGAGAATATCAATTTATCATTACACATTTGAGAATGTCTTCGCATTGAATTGTTTGCATTGTAGCAGATAACTGTTTTCAGACTAAACAATTAAATAAATTAGCAATTGATATAGATTGATCTATATTATAGATCACAGTTTATCCTCAAAGGCTATTTTGGTTTTGATTAATGCAATTTCGCAAATTCCTCCATGATATGTTGAAGGCGTACAGATGTAGGAAACGGCAAACTTCACATTTTCTTAGAATTCAAATTTTGCACAAGACGCACGATCGTCCGGGCGTTCCGATTTACCAAGAAATAACATTTAAGAACACACGATCGCATCTTCCTGGAACCTTTTCTCACCTTGCTTCGGGAAATATTATTTAAGGAAATTATCTATAATTTCATGGAAAAAGCAGTTAGCCATAATGATGATCTTAGAGAATTATGCGAAATTGTTCCAGCATTACTACAGCTTTAAGCTATTTCTTGTACTACATTAAATAAGTTATGAAATACATAATGACCGCGTTGTTAAGTCTGATTTATTATTTTAATTCGCTGAGTTTGGATATTATAGTGCTGAAAATTCTGTAGAACTGCACTGTGCAGAAATATTTTTTTATGTGCACATTATTTTAGTAGTGATAAAGTTACAGTTTTGAGTTTGTGCAAAACGCTCGTAAAATTATTACATACCGTAATGTAGGTAATGATATACCTCAAAATATGCTTAAATAATTCAGTTCAGTTTTAAAGGGTTTTAATAGAGCTCTGAAGTTTTCTATCTCTCTTTTTCCAATTTTTTTTCTAATGATTGTAAATTTTCAAGTTTCTAATCATATTGTTTGTCACATTTTCAAAACTCTGATGATTTGATCTGCATATGTTCAATCATTTTTGAACAACAAATGGCATTTTTCTAAAAAACAATTTCTGAATCTCCGAAACCGCTGGACCTGCCAAAAACTAATCAGCACGTCTTCCCATCAATAGGAATCAAATGTTATTTTTGAATCATTCAAATCGGTTGATCCGTGCTCTCTAAGTCGTCGACTTAAAATACAAGTACCGCACATACAAACACACGCATACATACACAAATACACACACACATACACACATCCATTTTTTCTAAAGTATGGAAAAATGTTTTAATGGCTTTAAAATGTAGAGATATATCAAAATTTATATTTTTATTTTTTTACGATTATTGTAACTTACACTACGGGAAGTTAATTACGTTTAAATAAAATATTATCTCTGGATCTTTTCATTTATACTATATCAAATGCCATTTAAAGTTTTTCTTAGTTTAGATTTTCGATGTGATTTTACAATTGGAATACATTCAATGCTTTTTCTAATCAGAATATTATTCTAATAACAAAAAAACTACAAATACTGGCTTTTAATCTCTATTCAAATTTCAATTATTACTATTGGTTCAATGATCCCGTATACACACTACTGTTCAGAAGCTTGCTTCGAATTTCGGCTGTCATAATTATCATCTCCGGAAGATAATATATTTTGAAAGAAATATTAATGCTTTTAAAGAACCTATATGAAGAAATTTAATTTAGCAAATGCACGCCATCATTCGATTATCGAGCCACTAACTAAAACCGCTGCTAATTGAATTGAGTGAAAAAACCTAAAATATATTTTATCATTGTTTTCTTGAGCAGGCGATTAGTTACCAGACCACTTTAAGTAATATCATTGAAATACATTTTTTATTTGACCGAAATAAGATATGCTTACGATCGTATAGGAAAAAACGATTTAATCTATCTGTCGATTACGGCCATGGGATAATAAAAGTAAAGCCTATCGAACTTGGGTATAAGGTTTCACAAGATTGTGGTTTATGATATAGAATATTATTAATGAACAATAAATATAAAATTAATAGGTTTATTATGATCAGATAAAATCAGATTTGGAAGGAACGTATTTTTGGACGCTATATTTTTTTATCAATCGCTGTTTAAAATTCAGAGAAACGTTTTCGAGTTACTTGAAAATATTGAAAACGCTTACTGGATGGTTGGATAGTTTTTGCCTAAACCTTTGACCTTTATTTCCAGTAGGAGGATTTGCACAGTCTCTTGATATAATTTCAGATTTATTAAATATATGAAACTTTATTGATTTTAGGTTGAACACAATGTACTTGGTATGTGTTTTGCATAGAATTTAGTAATAAAAATTTATTATACAGAGATGCGACAACTGTTTGGGTTGCCATCTGTAATAAAACAAACGTAGTTTGTAAGATCTCAATCACAACAGCTCATAGAACCTATAAGTTCTGATCGCTGTTCCAATAAAATTATAAAAAAAAACATTTAACTATCTTTAAATGTCATATAATCACCACACTTACGAAGAATTCATGTTTGATATTTTGAAAATGATTAAAAGTGTATAATTTGGTTTAGCAAAATATCAGTTTGCTAAAAACGTGTACGAAACTTTTTGTTTCTATCTGTCCATTTGTACAATTTTTTACCTTCTTGAAGGAGAAGTTTGTGTTTTTGCCAGAAAATTTAATTTTAAGTCGATTCTCAATTGTTATACATTAAAATTAAAATCAGTATCTATATGTTTATATGCAAAAGAGATAAAATTTGACATTTTGTCGATGTTTTCTCAAAAATGGCTACACCGATTTTAAAACTTTGGAAGCATTTTGATGAATCTTATTATAGAATCGAATTGATGTGACGATCGGTGTAATCGATTCTTTATAATTAGCAGATAAGTGCAAAAATTTTTTCCATGTCTTCATCAAAAATCCTGATCCAATTTTAAAAATTCAAAAACTGTTCCAAAGATATCACTTGGAAATCGGGCTGATTAGTTTTTGGTAAAGATACGTAATATGATTCTTTGCAACAATTTTTTTTTACAATTTTTGACAATAGTAATAGAGTTCATAGTCTAATCGAACATCCAAAATTTTATAAAATTATGGAATAATAATCTATGTTTTTAAACTAAACAGCTGAAAATTTTATCATAACATAACATAACAAATTGTTCATCGTTGTAATAAAATGAACTTCCCCATATGCATTGTTTTTACCAAAGCGTATGAGGAAGCTCATGAAATTGTCTTTAAGGCAAAATACCACTAACGTATAGTTAAACTTTATTTTTTACATCAAATTCAATGTTATCGTAATAAGTTATAAATAAATTGATCATTTCATTACATTGATGGAGTTTCCAATAGCTAATTATTTTTTATGAAGCAGCAATCTTTCCGAAACTTGTTAATTTTTTTTAGCTTCTCAGAGTGTAAATTTAAAAATACCCGTACAATATTCATGATTACGCAATTCCAGGCTGATGGAACTATTTTTATTCATATATTCATCTCGAGATAGCACATGAATTATCTGTTTCCGGTCGCCGTTTAATGTTCTCTGTCAACAAAATGTCAACACGAACCATACGCGGGCCATTCAGATAGAAAATTCGCGCGCGTGTGCGTGCCTCTCGTATAATTAATCTGAGAGCTGGTAGGAATTTACTGATCAAATTTTATTTACTCGTTTAATTCTTGAATTCTTCTAGAAATAGCTATGACCCTACCTACTGTACATACATTTTAGAAATCTACATATAATGTAGGCAAATTTCAAAAAGATTGATGTATTATGAAAAATAATTTCTTATTGAAAATTTCAAGAATGCATTTGTATTCTTTGGCACGTAATGATTACTTTTATATACAAGTTATTTCGTTAATCTTAAATTTATTTGTAAAGAATAAAATTTATATACTACATATTTCTTATTGTGCGTCCATTAATAACGTGATCGATTTTTTAAGGATTTTTGGACCCTCTTTTGGAAAGGGGGGACCTTTGGTGATACCTGATCATATTTAAAATTGCTCCCCCTACCCCACGTGTATCTCCCACAAGCATTACGTGTATTTTTAGTTACGAGAGATAAATGTAATTTTATTTCATTTTTTTGTAAATGTTTGGGTTTTAAAAAAAAAATCAGGTAAAAAATAAATACACGTGATATTATATTATACCCCTTCCTCACCCACGTGATATCTCGTGATTTTTGACAAACGTTTCCTCCCCTTAAATACCTCACGTGATTAATGGACTTAAAGCAAATTGCAACTTCCCTATATGTTGTGATGAAAAAAATAAACTTTGGCAACAATTATTTAGAAAATAACGTGGCATCCGAGTGGAAAGGATTAATACATCTCTTTAAAACTACCTCGGGAGAGTTTTTAGAAAAATTTTGGTTTTGTCTGTTTTAACACTTAAATGACCGGAAGAATTTCAATTTTAGACTTCACCAATGAAGTAGTTGTTTCTGGTAATTATAAACTAAGTTCTATAAAATTTCTCAATTTTCTAAAATAACTAAATATAAAATATGAACGCTTTCTCAAA
>NW_020537646.1:20710246-20748340 GCF_003426905.1 Ctenocephalides felis | reverse complement strand
TATGGAATCCATTCAAAGAAATAAACAGTAAATACGAAGTTTTTAAGTTCAATACATTTTCTACCCAAAGCTGAGTATTTTGCGTCACTCAACTCTCTTCCTAATCTCATATTTCTCTATATGCTCGAACACATACGAATACTTAATTTAGCAGCAATGTTAATGAATAATGTTTACTACAAAACTAATATTGGTTTGACATAGTGACCTCTTCAACACTAAATATAGATATTTTTATTATTCGTGCCCATATCAGATCTCTATCGTCGATATGAAGTCTATAATCATTTCTGTTTTAATATTAAATCTGTCTGAAGGAATATGCAATTGCATAACGATTGAAGTCACATACGTAATGAGCGGTTATGAGAAAATAGCATAATTTAAATACAATGTTGCCGCGGGCGTATCTCGAACAGAAGAACTATTGATGGAGATAAAGAAGTAAATATTTGTATTTGAATCGAATGATAATTAAGCAGAATATGTACTTTTTATCAGATTATATTAGCACATTAAAATATTCTGAGAGCTAGCTCATTCCAGACAAACACAGCACAAAGCCAAAAAATGATCAAATAAATACTATAAATAAAAATGATTTTATTGGAATGTTATTTTTAATTGCATAAAAACGGTTTTCACACACATATACACACAATTGACAAAATTTAGTAAAATATTTTATTTTTCATATTTTATTTTAATTTTAATTCATTTAAAAAAGTCACTTATAAGTGAAATACATTGCATTGCATTGGCCCAAAGATAAAGGTTAAAATTTGAAAAATTTCTCAGGGGGTGGGGAGAATCCCAGGTGGTAAACCACGGGCATTGGAGCACTATAAATGTGTGAAAATGGAAATTTTCAAATTTTTACCGTTATTTTTGGATCAATGCACATGACATCAGATTTCTTTTTAGAGGTATGGTTTCTTCAGCCAAAGTATCTTATTTTGATCCCTATTATCCGAAAATCATATGTGCTTAAGCAATTTTTTTTACCCATACAAATTGACCCGCTCTAATGTACTCTCATTAATATTTTTTATTTCCAATGAATTCTTTAGTAAACTAAACTTTAACAATCTAATTTCTTATCCTCAATCTGGCGTAATATGAGTAATGTCCTTCTATTTATCTTCAGGGTTACTACTTCTTGTCAGAGAATGTTTATGCTTTTACATACATAATAATTTTCATTTGTAATGTATATCTATCAAAACCTTGATAAAGTTATATTAAATTATATATTTTATCATACTATAAACCTAGAATGATGTGTGTAACCCTTTTTTCTTGTGATCTTTATTAGTTTTATCTGGTTTTAACTGTTTATCTCAACAATGCGGATAAATAAGTAGAATAGTAATGTAATGTTGTAATATTAGCAGAATTTTAATATTAATTTATTAATATTAACTACTGTTCGAATATACATTCGCAAAAATAATAAAACATTGTATATAATGATGTATGAAGCTCGAAGTTTGTTTTGGCTCGAAATGCCGATATGCAAATTTCATATTTTCTGGATATTTTAAGTCATTCTTAATTATTTGAGACCAAAAACAGCTCATTTTCTTAAAAACGGCTACATCAATTTCAAAAATTTAAAAGCCATTTGATTAAACTCCACAAAGACTCGCGGTGATTAGTTTTACGAGATGATCGGCCAAGAATTATCAGAATTAGCAAAGAAGTGCAAACTTTTTTGTCCACGTTACCTCCAAAATTTCTGACTTATTTTTCAAAATTCTTAGACCGATTGAAACCGTTTTTGATAAAACTAAAAATTATGATAATAAAGTTTATGGTCTTAACGAACAACCTAAAATATTATAGATCTACAAAAAGCGGATTAATTATAAAAATCATCATAATTTGCAATAAAAAAAAATTTGTCACAATTACAAAACTTTAATACTTAATTCTCATTGACTATCATTGTAATTTGTAAGTCAATTATTTACATATATCTAGAACTTTTTGCAACTTGCCTTGAGGAAAAATTGCTCATACATCTAGTTTTTCTCAATTATTATGTTATTATGAATAATCTTAATAACATAATATTTAAATGTCATATAAAATAACAAAAATCCACAATAAAATTTATCTCCTATGTCCTCTAATTAATCAGGTATTTGGAAATGCTAATTTACCAGATGACGCTTTTACTATAGTTCGAGGACTAAAATTAGAGAATAATTAATAACTTATGAAATTTTCCACTAAGTTTTTAAAATGCATACATAGATTCTTAACGTAAATTGAGACGGATAAATTTATGCCTGTACTAAATAATTATATGCTAATTCTTGGTATGAAGGTATCTGATTGTGCGAAGTCATAACTTGTTTATTCTTCAATAGTGTAAAAGCAGCAATTCGTTGAATACCATAAATGTCCATAAATCAGTACAAACTATTAGTGACAAATTATATTTACTCCGCCAAATTTATAACCACGTCATTCTAAATAATATAAACTACCTACTCCTGCTGCTAGATGTTTGTTTATCCATTCCCCTGTTTGTTTTCTATAAGATAGTTATCTTAAATTATTCCTCCAGGCTCATTTATCAAGCTTATAGTTGATACAATATATAATAACAATGATAACATAGACAATTTGTAATAATTAATATTAATTGACACGTTCATGTTGCACATTTTTAATCTCTTCGTCAGAGTCGACGAGAGCACATCAGTGAGGGCATTTATCATGTGGTCAACTATCATGATATTGCATAAATAATAACAATTCGCAACATGCGAATGACAAAATGACAAGGCCGGAAATTGGACAATATATGATAAACGATATCCAGTCAATTGTTTCGAGTTGAGAGGTTAAATAGCTTTTCAAGTCGCAATGAAAAATCAGGGTTCGAATGATGGCATTTTAAAAAGTCAAATTTAATAAGCACTCTTGCTCGATATTATTATGAACACCGGATACGATCGATCAATGGTTATTGATATCTATTAAAATAATTCATTGTAATTGATATTGTTCTTCACTACTGTGCGATTCGCATAAAGATCGTTGGCATACCAGTGACCAGATGCTTCAGAATATAATAGACAATAACATATTTGTTCAAATATTGCTTCATTAATTTACAATGGTCATAATGGAATCTTTTGAAATTTACATTAGAAACGTAGAAGTTTGCCACATTTTTCATGTTTTTCTAAGATTTGTTTTCTTTCTTAGCTGTTAGTTCTCTTATCATCTGTAATTTTTTATCTAAATATTTTTGTTTTGTAAAATACCACAAAAATTATAAATTTGACGTTGAATTGAAGAAAGAATAGTCTTGTGATTAGATTTGTTTAGATATCATTGTGTTCAATCACTTTAATGCCTACCATTTGCTTTATTAATTTGCATTATTCACCCTCTTTTATAATTTATATCAGAATCACATTCTTCGTGTTTTTGTTACGAATTTAACGTTTCTGGGCAGTTAGTATTTTCCATTAGTTAGTGCAACTAAAATTTTTAATTAAATCGAAGAAAAATGTGTCTTATTCATATTTAAACATTATTGTATTCATTCACTTTTATGACGACTATTTGCTTAATCAATTTACTTTATTACATTATATTGGAATCTTATAAAATTTACATCAGAATCACAGACATTATATTTTTTTACTTACTTACTTATTATTATTTAATTTAAAAAGTATATTATTGTTATCCAGACTCATTTTTTATTAGTTTGAAAAGCAATCAGAATTTCATTCTCAATCCCTCAATCATTGGTTTTGATGATATTTCAAACCTGCGGATTTTTTAGAAGAAAATACCTTTCTATTTGATGCAGCAATGCTGGGATAGGTTTTTTCCACCTGAAAACATATTCCTATCTCAATTTTCATATAAAAATTGATGTACTTCTGCTTGACATCAGACTGTGCCAGACTGAAACTGGATGTCGAACCTAGAACCCTCTGGTTGTAAGGCCTTTAGCCAGGGAGAAGCCTTCACTTATAACATGCATAGAGCAAATTTTTGCACTTTTCTGAAAATACACCTAGCAAAAATAAACAACGTTTTCCTTATCGACTTTCAACAAATGGATTTAAAATTTTTGAAATCAGTGCAGCTGTTTTAGAAAAAATATGGATTAGGTTTAAATTTAGGCTCACATACATTCATACATTTTTCAAATGTTGGGGTAAAATGATTCAGATGATGAGTTGAAACATAGAGCATTAGCAACCTGACGAAAACATAATTTTCTACTTCAGGAAGGTAATGCAAAAATACTTACTACAAAAAAAATATAATTTTATAACGTTTATTTTAAAAAAATGTTACTATACCATAACCATTTTTTTACTAAACATTTTTCATACAGGTGGTACTCTTACGCATGTTTAAGTTAGAGAACTTACAATTAGAACCTAGTAAAATATGTCTACAAGTTTACAAGTTGCTTCTGTATTTATTTTGTCGTTATTTGTATTTTTGCCTCAAATCATTTCCAAATCACGTTATTATTCTCAAAAAAGTAAGCTATAGTGATCGCAAAAAAATCTAAAATGGAACTTTTCATATATCTTTACGTTTTAAAGGTTTCTGAACATTTTGGCATACCTTACCAAAAATGGAGTGCAATTGCTTTGAAAAAAGTTCAAAATTTTCAAAATATTCTAGAATAAAATAAAAAATCCAAAAGCTTTTTTTCCAAAACAGACATTTTTTTTTAAATTTAAAATTTCTCAAAAATCTAATTTTTTCAAAGTATAAAAAAAATTTAATATTTAAAAAAAAATTTTTTTGGTACAGGAAGTTCCAGGAATTTGCCTTAAGGCACGATGCCATACACCACTAGTTGCCTTTGTCTGCAGCACACTTTGCAATCACATACTCCGTTAAAGTTAATCGTACATACTATTAAAATTTATCATTTCAGATACTGATAGCATGTGCCAATAACAAAACTAAAAATTTTTGTTTAGACATTTGATATCCAATTTAAAAGAATTAAATGGTCAGCCCTGTTTAAACAACACATATTTAAGCAGAGATATCACGTACTCAAGTTCTGTACAAAATACGACATAGTATCGTCGTGTTAGTATTTTTGAGTCGGTCGTCATTCATTCCTTTGGCCGTTTCCTGTTTACGAGATCTCGCAGTCAGATGGTTAAATTTGAAGAGCAATACACTTAACTTCGCACATTGAATACCCGAAGTGAGCATAATAACTTAGAAAATAACATGGAATTTGTTAATCCTTTAAGTAGGGGTACTGGGGGTCCATAAACTTTGTTATATGGCCACTCGAAAATATATTTTATTGCTGTTATGTTTGCCTGCCGATTATGGAAATGTTACACGTATTTTCCATCGTTGAATATTCAACTCTCAGTTAATAAATGAAACAAGCAATTTGCGAGATAAAACTTTAATACTATTTTTATTAACTTCCCGTAGGGTAAGTTATTGTAATGGGCCGAAAATCGGAATTGAAAATTTTAACATTTCTCGACGTTTTGAAGGTTTTGAACGTTTTGGCATACCTCAGAAAAAATGGATGTGTGTGTGTGTGTGTGTGTGTGTGTGTGTGTGTGTGTGTGTGTATGTATGTATGGATACAAATTTCCAGTCACGTTTTAGGGCGCACGGATCAACCGATTTGAATGGTTCAAAAAACATTCGATTCCTATTGATAGGGAAAAGAGCTGATTAGTTTTTGGCAAAGGCAGGTCCAGCCGTTTCGGAGATACGGAGCAAAGAGTGCAGAAAATAGAAATCGAATTTTTGAGAGAACGGAGTATCTGATTTGAATGATCTAAAAAGCATTCAATTAGTAATGATTGGGAGAAGTGCTTATTAGTTTTTGGCAAAGGCAGGCCCAGCCATTTCAAAGATATGGAGCTAAATATGTAAAAAATGGCAGTTTTTGAGAGAACTAAGCGTCCGATTTAAATGATTCAAAGAACTTTCTGCTTGTCTTAACAAAATAATTGATTTTGGAAAAAAAAATTTTGTTCAATTTTTTTTTTTTTTTTTTTTTTTTTTTTTTTTTTTAGTTTTATCAAAAATATTTCAGATTTTATTTTTAATTCTGGCTATAGTTCTAATATACTTTACAAATATTTTCAACTCTGCAATTCAGTTTATATAATTCTCATAAATATTAGACAATGTTACAATATTTATAATAATCTATTTGAAAACATTCAGTATTCCTCGAACATTTCGGTACGGGAAGTTCCAGCAATTTGCCTTAAGGCACGATGCCATAAATGCCTCAAGACAGAATTCCACTTACAGCTAGTTTATTTTTGATATTGACGTTAAAATACATTAGCATTAGCAACTTTTAATAGCATTAGCATTATACTTTAGCAAATTTTAATTTTTCAAAATTTTGTATAATTATTCTTATACTCATCTGAAATATAAAAAATGTAATATAAAAAAATATCAGTAAGAAAAAAAGTAAAAATGTTATTTTTTTCTAAATATATAATTTATTAAAAGTATTTTTGAATGGTCAACTCACCAATGAAGAACTGTTGCTAATTTTATGTTTTATCGACTCGTTTCAAGTTATTCTGAATCGTTTGGCCCCATATTTGGCAAAGGTAGTATTTATACAAGTACTTTCGATTTCAAAAATTTAAGTCATTTTATTAAACTAATATGTACAGTCACATCTGTTTAATTTCGAAAAACGATCGTCAAAGCCGTTTTTTATCAACGACTTTGCAAACAGTCCTCAAACAAATATAGTTTTTAGTTTAAACAAAACTTATTAACAATATTTTTGAAATTCTTAGATAATAATTCTATCTAAATGATTAAGTCAGTGTTTTTTACCGCGTAATTTTTGAGAAAATGACCGCAGCACTATTTTAATTACTTTAAAATTAATTTTTAAATATTCTAACAATCAAATTTTATAAATTATTACCTGATATTATAATTCATTTTTCAGACTACCGATTAATATAAAATATTATTTCAAAATATACTAATAGTAATCTTTTATTTTTAATTTTTTATTCATTTTATCGTTTTTTGGAAATAGTATTTTGAGCCTTTCTTGCAACAATCTCGTGCCCCTCTAAGGATTTCCATCCCACAGTTTGAGAACCACAGATGTAAGGGTCAAATCTTATTTATCGAGGAGGTTATTACATATCTATTTTTTGCAACTATAAATCCTAGTAATTTATATCAAATTCTGTTCAAACTAATTGTCGCATATTCAATTGTTGCACTGCTATTTCATCTCATTATCATATAATCAAAACATTTTTTTTAAATTGAATTGTAAATATGTAATATTTTTGATAAAAATCAAAGCTTTAATCTTCAATAATTCTCGTTTTGATAAATATTTTCTGACACAAGTAGCTGCGTTATAGTAATTGTGAACTATAATTTAATATTTCCGACCAATTTACTATTTTTTTAAAAAAATCTTGATCTTGAATTTTATAGAGTTTATCTCATAATTTTCAATCATTTTTAGTTCGGTTATGAACTGCTGTTTCCCAGATAAATCAATAAAAATAAAATACTTTGATTCAACATTTAAATATAATATGTTTAACAGCACATCAAAAAGTTCAGTTATAATTTTCTTAATAATATTTTTAGGAGGAAACTTTTAGCTCTCTTTCTTGTTTTAGAAGCGCTTAGAGAAAATTCTTTAAAAAAGTATTTATAATTGTTACAATTAATTTTGTAGAGTACCATACTTAAATACACAAGTTTAAGCTTTGCATTTTTATTTTCTTTAAAAAATTATCAATAATTTGTATGTGCGTTACGTAGTTATGGAATTTATTAACTCTCCTTCGATAACTCAGGTTTTTGGGTTATAATTTAACCCTTAAAGCAGTGGACTGTATTAAACACTGATTTGTTTTGTATTTGTATGTATTTGTTGCAGTTCTTTTACAATCAGTAATTTGTTAGTAAATTTTAAAGAAGAAGATATAATTATTTACTATTTATTACATTTGTTGTTTTGAAGAGTACAATTAGTCCCATAAAACTACCCCTCTCTACAAGAGTAGAAACTTCCAGGTAAAAAATTTCAATTCCATAAAGATTGCTGCTTCATGTCCAATATAATAATATTAAAATACGTCCGAACAAATTATTATAATAAATTTTGTAGAGTATTTTCAACAGATTTGGTTTATAATAATGTATAGGGTCCGCCAAATAACTTTTTTTTTTGAAAATTCTATAAAAAAACTACTGATTTTTTAAATTTTAAATAATAGTTTTGGTTTGTAACGAAAATGCAAATGGCAGCCTAACTTTTAAATGGTTGCCAATAAATCAAAATGGATGCCAAAAAATCAAAATGGATGCTAAAGATTCAAAATGGCTGCAAAAGTTACATGGCGACCTTTTATCAAGTACATACATATTTAAAAAAAAATTACAGGGCTGAAAGAAAAAATATAAATAGATTTTAATGTTGAATAACTAATATAATATTATTACTACAATTAGCAATATAATATTATGATTTTTATTACTTTCTGCATTATCGCAGCATCTACGTAGACGACGTATACGTGCACGTCGCGCGTTCCGTTACCGAACAATATCACATGTGTCTCCTGTTCACACAATACAATCGACCTTGCATTGGTAAGACCTCAATGTCATACCTGGCATTATGGGGTCGCAGACCCCAGCACACCTTTGAGATATTTCTCAATGCGCTGCTGCAACTCCACCCACAATAACGAAAACGTTCTTTCTTTCTTCTTGTATATGCACGTAGAGTTTCTTCGATTGCCGAGCAGCTCTTGTTGTTGCATCATGTAAACTTACTCCTGCGAGTGCGTTGTAGATGGAAATTATTCTCTTTTATTTTTGAATTGCCAGGGTTTTTTATAGAATGATGATAAGTGGTCTTGTTTTACCAATCTATGTTATAAATGCATTTATCTAGATGCATTTGTTGGTGCAACAGTCACAACTGATTTTTTTTTTGACAAAATATACCGTTGGTGTTAAGTTCTTTATATAGCTTTACTATAGTTTTGCAGAATCTTGATATAAAATACATTTGTTAAATTTATTATCTACTAATTATATTGATTCAATTAAGTTTCTTTCAGAACTATGACTCTCAGAAAAATACGACAAAATCTATGTTGTACCATTTAAACTAAAATTTTGAAGACTCTTGATATTTATTTAAATTCATTTTCTATTAAATATTTTGATACAATCAACTTGCTTTCAAAGATATGCTTCTTAAAAAAATTTAATTTATTTTTTAAATATCATTTCAACTGGAGGTTAAGAAGAATCTTGATATATCTAATACATTTTGGTTAAATACATTTTGGTACAATCAACTTGGTTTTGAGGTTTGTCCTCAAGGAAAATATAAAAACTCTTCATGGTATCATTACAAGTAAAATTTTGAAAAATCTTGATATTATATACTTTTTTAACTTCCCGTAGGGTAAGTTATTGTAATCGTCCAAAACTCGAAATTGAAAAATTTTGCATTTGTCGACGTTTTCAATGTTTCTGAACATTACCTCAGAAAAAATGGATGTGTGTGTGTGTGTATGTATGAATACAATTTTTCGGTCACGTTTTCGGGCGCACGGATCAACCGATTTGAATGGTTCAAAAAACATTCGATTTCTATTGATAGGGAGATGTGCTGATTACTTTTTGGCAAAGGCAGGTCCAGCAGTTACGGAGATTAAGAGCAAAGAGTGCGGTAAATAGAAATCGAGTTTTTGAGAGAACGGAGCATCCGATTTGAATGACCTAAAAAACATTCAATTAGTAATGATTGGGAGAAGTCGTTATTAGTTTTTGGCAGAGGCAGGCCCAGCCATTTTGAAGATACAGAGCTAAATGTGCAAAAAATGGGAGTTTTTGAGGAAACAAAGAAACTTTGAGGATTCAAAGAACTTTCTGCTTGATTTAACAAAATAATTGGTTTTGGAAAAAAAATTGTTTCAAAATTTTTTTTTCAAATTTTCTTTTTTCAGGAATTTTTTTTTTGTCGAAAATAATTCAGATTTCATTTTTAATTCTGACTAAAGTTCTAGTATATTTTAAATAAATAATTACAACTTTGCAATTCGGTTTATATAATTCTTATAACTATTAGACAATGTTACAATATTTATAATAATCTATCTGAAATCATTCAATATTCCTCGAACATTTCGTTACGGTACGGGAAGTTCCAGCAATTTGCCTTAAGGCACGATGCCATACACCCCACTAGTTAAATTATTTTTTTGCTGAATATTTTGATGCATTCTACTTGCTTTTAGAGGTTTGTCTTTTATAAAAATACAAAAATTGTTTGAAATCTCTTTTCAACTGCATTTTTAAAGAATCTTCATTTTTTATTAAATATTTTGTTGCAATAGACTCGCTTTTAGAAAAATACAAAAATGCTTTGAAGTATCATTTCTTTATAAATGAATCGTTTCTTTATAGAGATCATGTTTGTATCATGAATTTATGCTTCTGTGAGCTTTTGTTTGATCCATAAAAATGATTTTCTAAATACATATATTCAATTGCTAACATTTACTACAAAATTGTGTTGGCAATTCAAATTTAGTCTTTATGTTTCAAGGTCTAAAAAACTTTAAAGATATGTATAAATAACAAAATATTTTATATTTAATAAAAAGTTATAAAATATCGATTCGTTTTAGGCCATGATAGGCTCTCTTCTGGAGATTTATTACTTGCTTGTGGGTATAAAAAAATATCGAAGACATAAAAACTATCATAAAATTGTGAAAAATTTTATAAATTAAATTCCTATTTATTGATATACATAAATTATTAATAAATCTTTGCCATTTACATTTTTTTCGAAAACAGTAACATTTAAACAGTTGTGAATGAATGTATTTTTTATGAACCATTCGGTTGATTACCTTACGTTATTTGGAATATAAACCAACATTGACGTCAATCATTATTTATTATTCTGATTTAGTACCAATAAAATAGATTAAGAAGTACTGAAAACGCATATAAAATTATGATTACAAATACTGATATCGACATCATAAAGTTCAATGAAACCTATATGAGTTCGTCCTATAGAAAAATACATAATTAATTTTTCAAAACTGTGTTGCATTCAAATGTTTTAAAATCGATAACTTAATTTATCAACACTATTTAATATATTAGTGTATAAATTATCTCCTACTTCTTTAGAAAATGAATATAAATGCCTACAATTTCTTTTGAAAACTTCAAGTTCCGAATTGGAACTTATGTGACCTTATGCTTAATTTGCTATGAAAACTAAATTATGGACCAGGATGGTAAGAACATGCAATTACTATTCGGAATCTGTAAATGTTAACAATTAGAGTTTAATAGCAAAACTACTATCTATTATCCACGTAATGACGGTTTATCAATATCTACTCACAGTTGGTCTCGGAGTTTATTCATTGTGGTCCTATGCCCATAATAAAATACATCGTAAAAATTATATCGTATAAATAGATGAACATAGTCTTATTGCCGGATGCAGCGGATATAAAAAATCATTATCTACCACATTTGTTGTAATAATATCGAATCGCCCAATAAAGAACGTTGCCTAAGTATTTGGTAATAACATGGAATTAGTAATGCTCTATTTGGAAATCAAATTTGATTTGGTCATTAAATATAAAAATAAGCCGTTAAATTATTACAAATTATACTAATAAAAGGCTTGAAGATTCATGTTTATGGGATATGTAACATAGTTATCATAATAACGATCATAAGCATTTAAAATTTGACTTGTTGTCGGTTACTTGAAATGTAGAATTTGATAATACATTCATTTATTAGTAATTTGTTTTAAAACATTAAATAGCAAAACTTCAATAAAATTATAATTTTCATTACTAATTGATAACAAAAAAATTAGGTCGATCACTAACTAAGTGCGGATGTTTGTTAGAAAATTAAGGATATTTTTATGGAACTCAATAATTGTTTTCTATAATGTATTATCCATATTGATCAATGACTTTTTGTCATCAATCTAGCAGCATCATTAACCTAACATTAACTTTCATAAACTTCTGGTTTTTATTACCAAAAAACTGAGTCAAGTTATAGTTTTTGAATTGTTTACCATTCAAGGAATTTAGTAAAGATCGTAACAAAAAGTTATCAGATTGTGCTGTATGGTGGATATGGCAAAACATTCCAACCAAGATCCAATAATTTTCCGAGTGGCCAAAAATGTGTGATGTCGTTAATGGAATAAATCGCCGTTTCGATTAGCAAATTCAGGAAGCATTTTTTTAAATGCATTATTTAATTCCTTTAGGTGTTTAATGTTATCCAAATTGATTAGTCGGTTGGTATAACAGTTCAAAAAAGACAATTTTTTTATCAACTTTAACTGGACTTTTAACTTTTGGTCAAAAATTACTACAAATAAATTTAGCAAACTAAATTTGACACTGCCATGCTATTAAGGCTTTGTCACTACAGCCCATAACTTTTTGTGTTACAAAAATAAAAAAGCAAATTATAGCAAATTTTCGTTTTCATTTTCCATTCTTCGACAAATTGCAAACGATAACTACGGAATAGATCAAAAAACATTTTTTTACTGATGGATATTTAAATTGTCTACTATTCATTATCAAAATGCACTTTACATTTGGAACCATCTAAGCTGAAAACCGCACTAACTTAGTTGCCAACCTAATATTTTTTTATCTCAAGTAAATAATATATACTATTATCCAATATTTTCACTATTAATGAATTGTAATTGACAATTAAAAATTTTTTCAGCTCATGAAATAATATCCAAATTTATTTATCGTGATTTCGATGGTATTTTATTGCCATTTAGATACTTCATTTCATATCTAGAAGGAAGAGACTCCTGCCGTTTATGTTAATTCACTATTGCAATTGAATGTTTCTCAGTGTGTGTAGAATGTAGGAAATCCATAATATCTAAGAATTTCATTTGACGAAATAAGGACCGTAATTAACTTCGCGTAGAGTAAGTTATTGTAATCGCAAAAAAATCGAAAATGAAAATTTTTATATATCTTTACGTTTCAGAGGGTTCTGAACATTTTGGCCTACCTCAGAAAAAAATGATATATGTGTGTGTGTGTGTGTGTGTGTGTGTGTGTTTCGATGCAAATTTTCGTGGACGATTTTGGGAACACCATTTTTGTATTGATAAGGAGACGTGCTGATTAGTTTTTGGCAAAGGCAGGTCTAGCCGATACGGAACAAAAAGTGCCAAAAACGGTAACTCAGTTTTTAAGAGAACTGAGCTACCAATTTTAATAATTCATACATTTAAAAAAAAATCAAAATTTTCAAAATATATCAAAAGAAAAAAAAACATATCTTTCCAAAAAAGTAAAATTTTTCAAAATTTTAAAATTTCTCAAAAATATAATTTTTTTGAGCAAAACAAAATTTTTTTAATTAATTTTTGGTACGGGAAGTTTCAGCAATTTGCTTTAAGGCACGATGCCATGCATCACTAGGTTTTTAGTAATTTTCGACACTATGATTCATTTTCATAAGAAACAGGACTTTTACTGCATATATCTATTCACTATCACAGTTTCTATGATAATTCTACAGCCACATATAGTAAACCTTCGATTAGCAAGCACATTAGTTAAATAATTAATTTTCTGTGTGTGGTATGTAGGAGTGATTAAAATGAAATTCATAATATCCTGTAGATATATTTGAATATTCGCCATCGCCATCGCCATCGCCATCGCCATCGGCATCGGCATGGATGTGTGTACGTGCCACAGCCGCCTCTGACAGATAATGACTACGCTAGACCGGATATCCTTTTCCGGCGTCGGTCGGTTCGTCCTCATATGCACGACGCGCGATGTCCTGTGTAAATGCTGAGTTGCAGAAGAACTCTTTAATCTCAATGATAAACGGCATATGCGAATGCGATATTATATATTTGCTAATTTCCTCAACCGAGTTTATTTACATTCGGACGATATTTCAATGCAGAGTTGCATAAAATGTAACATATCTTCAGTTGTTAGTACGTCAGTTGACAAAATCTAATTCTCATGTTGAATTACGTTCACCTTAGACACTTCTGAAGACTCTATTGTGGTAGAAGACCATAATTTAGAGCTTTTCTCAGCTTCCGGAATCAGTTACCTTATGTTGCATTTAAATATCTTACGTTCCTATATAATAAATTTCCAACATTTCTGAAGTTAAACGTGTGCAATTTGTCTTACCTCTTCATTATGCATCATTTTATTATTCTTAATGACAACATACAGCAGCAAATTATTTTCAATTATATATATTAAGTTGTGCCAAATTACTTGGGCATAATATGAATAGAACATATTATGTTCTATGAGTCAATTCAAGAAAACTATTTGACAATATTTTTTCTTAATGAATTTCTTGGTTTTCTTATTACCATTTCATTCAAAATTTCGCTGGCGCGAAATTCATTCCTCAGTGATTAGTCGTGTCCTGTCCCATAGTCCTTCTTACGATTAGACAAAATGTTGTGATAGAATGATGATTTGAAGCTTTCTTACCAAGCTTCCAAGATCATTCACTGTCTGACTCTAGTTTTTCCTCGCTTACTTGATATGTAAATCTACAACATTACTAAAGTGAACGGTATGCAATTTGTTTTACTTCACTCATAATTTTATTTTCCTTAATGGCATTATATAGCGGCCAAATATCTTCAATTATAGTTGTGCCAAATTATTTCGGCCTTTAGTAATTCAGGTGCCGTGGACCAATTCAAGAAACTTTGTCGAAGAAAGCTATTTTTATTTTATAGTTCATTTTTAATGCAATTCTTGTTTTTATTATTAATACTTTGTAGAAAAATTCGATGGCTCTAAATTCATGCTCGAGCTGTGGTTTCTTCAAAAAAGTTTCTTAATCAATGTACAATGAGTGTTTCAGTATTAAATGTAAAACTACCTAACATAAAGCAATTTCTTTTCTTAAAGTACTTGACGACTACTGCAATATTTTAAATGCAAATGTGCATTTGAAAAAAAATAGTCTTTCCATTTGTCTGTCGAATCTCTAAACAACTTTAACGATTCTTTATTACTGTTACCAATACCCATTACCGTATATCTAGTAATTGTCACATGAAGTTAATTGCTAATTCTCTTTATATTTATCATTATTATATTAATATTTATTCACTCACTAACTTTTATATTATTCAAATACTTTCGAATTCCAATTTTTAACAGTTTACAATGGATTTTCCGAGAGATGATTTCACTTAAACATTTTCTCACAATTTCATAAAAAAATTATTTACAATAGACAATTATGAGTATCTTCATCAGTCACTTCAGATTCAATTTGTTTAAAACGAATTACTATGAGCTGACATTTTATCTAATGATGATTGTTATTATTTCTGCTACATAAAATTATGTATGGAACTCTTTCTTATAGCTTTTCACAAAATATTCTTCTTGTAAAAATTGCTATTTATTAAAAGCATCTAGTCTTTTGAACTAGTATAAAAAAAACTTTACTTGAATATAAAGTATTTAGTATTTTATTCGTCCTTGATTAAAACTTTAGCAGTGATGTCAAAATTTAGATTTCCTATGAAAACAAAAATTATTTCTGCTAATAATATACTTTCTTTGCTTGCTACTTCCAAATAATTGCTTCCTGATCCGACTTCCTTACCGAAATAAATTTACTTTTTATATTTTTAGACGGTAAAAAGTACCGTCTTTTTTTACTAGAACCACTTCAACTATAGATGGATAGCTCAGTCAATAGCATGCCCGACTCATACGTTAGAGATACTCGGTTCGAGTTCTGGCACTGACATAGAATTTTTATTTGATTTGCTGGATTGAAAATTACGTAGAATTCGAAATGTTGATTTGAGATAGAATAGAATTAGAAGTTAGAAGAAGTAGCTATGTTAGAAGAAATAGAAAAATGAAGTCAGTTATAAACAAAATTGGATAGCATACTTAAAAATAGTATAAAATGTAAAAAGAAATGTTGTAGGTGTATGGCTAAACGCTCTAAGTAGACGAGACCAATAATTTTTTTTAAAAAAAATATGATTACAAATGTCTAATATATTAGTGTTTAGCACACTCTTCACCCAAATGCACTTTCATATACAAATTCTCTTGCACATCTTTGCTTGCAATGATGTTGTGTTGAGACAAAAGATACAGAAACAATATATTTTGTATTATTCTCCTTTTACATGTATGTCCATTCAACACAAACTCATTCGCTCATATAAGCATCTTTCTTCTTCATCACACGTATTTATGACATCTACTGACACAAAATATACAAGAAATGTATGTGTCGCATGTATGACACTTGTTTGTATTGTGGCATCACACAGAAGTGACACAAACGCATAAGATCCGACCATACACATGTAAAGAGATATATATTTAGATGATGTATATTGATGAATCTCAAACTCTATAAAAAGGAGATGAAAATTAAAATTAACTAGTGGGCCGCATGGCATTGTGCCTTAGGGCAAATTGCTGGAGCTTCCCGTACCAAATTTTTTTTTTTTTTAAAGATTAACATTTTTGAAAAAAAATTACTCCGAAAAAATTAGATTTTTGAGAAACTATAAATTTTTGACAAAAACTTACTTTTTTTCGAAAAAAAAAACTTTTTGAAGAAAAATTTATTTTGAAATATTTTGGAAATTCTGAACTTTTTTCAAAGCATTCGTACTGTTTTAACTGCATAGAGACGAAATATCGAAGCGCGTAAGCGACGCGTCGCCGTCTAACGGATAAACAATGGAACCCATGGGAATGTAAACAAAATTTATACTTATTGTTAAAATCTCTATAAAATATCTGATAATTTGATGTGTATATGTCTAATGATCATTTTTGACCGCCAAATGGCATTTTTTTTTACTTTTTTTACTAGATCTCCGAAACCGCTAGACCTGCTTTCATTCTTTCATCAGTTCTTCATCTTGTTAATAAAAGTAAAATGTTTATTGAATTATTCAAATCGCTTCATCCGTGTTCCCCAAATCGTCGACGAAAATTTGTATCCGCACACACACACATACACGCACATAAACACACACATACTCACACAAACATACATCCATTTTTTCTAAGGTATGCCAAAATGTTCAGAAACCTCTGAAACGTAAATATATATAAAAATTTTCATCTTCGATTTTTTTACGATTACTATAACTTGCCCTACGGGAAGTTCATTATAAATTGGATTGTTAGGTATAAAATGATGGAGAATGTTGCTAGTTTGTTAATATATGGAACCATAAGATGAATCCATATCGTTTTAGATTAGAATCAAAATACGTTAATATTTATAAGTATAAACATGTCTTATTTTAAAGATTTTGGTTTCACTATCCTTCATCAATAAAATTTGTATTTTAAATTATTTTAAATCTGTTTTTTATTGTTTTTTTTATTTCCATTATTAATTACAATCTGTCTTTATGATCTTTTTCTGAGCATTTTAACTCAGAACATTTGAGCACCTAAAAATGTGTTTCATCTTCCAGATCCACGTTCTATAATCGAATTCATCATTTTTATGAAATAGGGTGTATTATATAGATTTTTTTATTTCAAAACATTTTAATATATACTATGTATGTATTATCATAAGGCGTTTCATTTCTCCTTATTTTGACTATTTTTATCCAATAAAAAATTGAAGGAAAAATTAAATAAGCATACTCCAATCAAAATATTGAGTCTTTCAAACATTTTTGTAGCTTTCGCGAATAATGATGATTAGCTCTTTGAATAATAAAATTGTTTAAATATGATTGTTTTAACATCAATATGAAAAACTTAGTAAAATTTTATAAATGAAGTTGTAATATGCAAATTTTTCTCGATTACTATTATTTTGATTTTTGACTGATCATAATTTAATAGAGAAATTTATCATTTCCGCACTTTCACACAATAATATTTTAAAGACCAATTACATTTTATACACCTTTTATTCGTGTTTTTCTAATGTTAAACTTATTAGAAATAATGAAAAAAACTTATTTGCTTTCAAGATTTTAAAAATGTGGAAATTAGAAAAAGGCTTTTAAAATTGGACAGTAAGGAAGGAATAAGTATGATGTAAAGTTTACATTGTAAACTCAATCAACCTCTTTGAAGAGATGCAATACATAAATATTTACCTAATTTAATTTTTGGTCATTTGAATCTGGTATAATGTTTTTATACCAAATGTTTGAGAATCGTTTCCCTATATGCAATATATAAGTATACATATTTACATTCACATATATGACCGGAGATTCGAGTGAGATAAGTCGGGCCTCCCCTTGCGTCATGGACCAGTCTACGGATGTATACAGGAGCCGAGCCGGTACAGTCAAACTAATCAACGTTTACCGAACGCGGTCGGCGAATAAAGTTTTTTTTATTTATTTATTTTTTACGTTTGCTTACGGTTTGACGAATAGGTATCTTTAAGAAATTAGGAATATGCAGTCCAAATGTAGATGGAGTTTTGCCTATCTCAGATGAGATTAATGAGAATATCGAGGCTAAATGTTTATTACTTCATACTAAATAACTTATGAAATGCTAATAGTTTTACTTTTAATGAACTTGTATTTAATTAGCCATTTATATTATGGCATCCAATGACACACTACAGATCTCAATTTGCAACTTGTCTAGTATCTTCAATGAATTTCACGTTTTTTAAAGGCTTATCCATATTTTTTTTGTTTGCAGTTTTAATAGATTGTATCTGGAATTAGTTGCATTCATTTTCAATTTTTTATTACTGATTTTTTTATTGTGTAAAGACAGATTTTAATTAATAAAAGAAAGAACAAAAAAAAATTTTTTTGAATAATGCGAATAAAGTAGAAAATTCCGCAAAATAATAATCGCAAATTTCGCATAATAGTAAAAAAATGGTATGACTCTAAATATTTAGAGATACTTTTAGTATCATTAATATTGGTACAAAATAGACAAATGCAAGTGCAAAAAGCAGATAGGTTCACTTATAATTTAAGGACGTCCATTAATCAAGTGATAGATTTTTGTACTCCCACTTTGTTTTCGTGATATGTGGTCATATTTAAAATCCTTCAATCAACATATCGTGGATTTTAGTACTTTAAAAAAAACGTAAAGTTTTTGATTTTTATTAAAATTTTAGATTTTTTTTTAACCTATATTCATTATTACCCCTTGTGATATTTCGCGATTTCTGTGAAGCCTTTTATAAAGTATTTACAAAAATTAATATTAAAATTGCATTTTTAATTCAAAATAAAAAAAATATATTTTACTATAATATTTAACAATTTCATTTGTATATTAAACATCATATATTAGTCTTTCATACATTTCGGTTCCTGAAAAACTACCAATTATTGCACTCTTTGCTTCGTATCTCCGAAACGGCTGAACCGATCTTTGCCAAAAATTAACCACCACATTCCCTACCAATTAAAATATTTTTGAATCATTGAAATCGGTTGAACTGTTCTTTTAAAAACTGGAATTTTGCAATATCTGCTTCATATTTCCAAAACCGCTGGACCTGCGATCTGCGTGCATAAACTAATTAGCACATCTCCCTATTGGTTTATGAATCATTCAAACCGGTTGATTCGTATGCCCGAAATTGTCGACGAAAAATAGTATCCACACATACACACACACTTCTTTTTTGTCTAAGGTGTGCCAAAATGTTCAGAACCTCTGAAACGTGAATATATGCAAAAAAAATGATTTCCGAAGTTAATTATTAAAAAAAGTATGATTTTTTGATTTTAATTTGAAACTTCAATATATATATATATATATATATATATATATATATGTATATGTATATCATCTAGCTTGCTGATTTTACTGCGCAAAACATCTTTTCAGATCTTTCAGCCATCCATAACTGTTCACGCCCAAATAATTATGCCAAAGAATCAAATTTCTTATGACGTTTTTCGGCTCGTTTTGAAAACGTCATTGAAATTTCAAACCTCTTCCGTTTCAATGATTCTCGACAACCTAAATATAATAATTAGATGCCCGAAATGTAAATAAATTAATTAGTGAATTCTAAACCGAATTGGCTGAAAATCATAAACATATGTCCGTCTATTTCACTCAGATCAGCTATGGTTTATTGTAAATTGCGTGGCGTCGGGTGTTGTATAACGTAGACAAATACGTCATAGATTTCCTTCAGTCGACAGGTTACGTTTGCGATACGTAATTGTCGCGTAGCATTTACGCAACCATAAAACACAGGATGCGTGTGTTGACGCTTTAATGCTGCGAATTATGACTAGGATATAAATATCGTGAATATTGCCCGGCATGCAAAAATTTGGCGATTTTTTGTAAATTACTCTACATCGAGAGCTCGTAAACACATGCTAAATCTTTATTCTATATGCTAAATCTCGACTTAATGTAGTAAATCTTTATCTTATGTTAGTACTTTGGATAAGTGAACTTTTGTTGCTTGAGACATGTTTTTAAATACATATCATGTTGGTATTATCAACTGCTTTGAAACAATTTTTAAAATCTGCAATGTGGTATTTTATGAAATTTATTGATAAACTTGAAATGAGCACTTTTTCATCCACTATATATATTCGATCATTTACTTCTGTGAGGTAGAGCAGGGCTTAAAGGTCCGCGGTTAGAAAGGTCCACCACCGATATCTCAAAATCAAGTAATGTTAAGAATTTCCTAACAACAATATTTGAAACTTACTTCTGTAAGGTAGAGCGGGGCTTAAAGATTCGCGGTTAGAAAGATGCACCACCGATATCCCAAATCAAGTGAAGTTACTAATTTTTATTACTAATTTTTGTTACTAATATTTGAAAGTTGAAGGAAAAAGATGTATAACCAGTCTCCATTCTGATTCTTACGACGTCGGTATCGAGAGATAAATGGCATTGTTTAAAAATCCTTAACAAAAGTATTTTGCTTCGTTGCTTGAATTTTTGGTGGTGAGCACGTGGTTTAGTTTACGAGACCTTAATATAATTTTAGTTAACAGGTATAATATGCTTAATATCTTTGAAAAACAGCGAAAAAAACACATTTTTACAATGATGAGTTTTACTGAGAATAGTCATATAGTTGTTTGTTTGATATGTGTTGTTTATTGTGATATAATTGGGTAGGTTTGCAAAATATAATTGCTGAAATTCAAAAGGGCCTTTGACTCCCGCCCTACCATATTTGAAAAAGTGTTCTAAATTTCACTTTTTTGTATCAAAAACAGTTTTATATTTTGAACTAATTATTTTTTTTTTTTTACTCTGATATATATATATATATATATACAGGGCCGGTCCTGGGGTCCTCAGCGCCCGCATGCAAGATTTGTTCTAGCGCCCCCCCCCTATAATTTTAGCTGTTTTAACAGTTTTTCATTAAAATTATATAAATATTTACGTTAATTTTTTAATTAATTTTTATCTTTCTGGATTTAGTATACAAAAATTAGATTATAATCTAAAAGCATTGATTTTAAATTTATTTAGAAAATCGTGGCGATTCGCTCGCCATTTTTCACACAATAACGCTCAATAATTCATTTAAACTTTCGTAGGTTTGCTCTTACGGGATTGAACACAAAATCATTTCTTTTTTGATACCACTTTAACTTCAAAGAAAGAAAAAAATTAATAAGTACATTAAATAATAAGTAGAAGAATAATTTACAGATTTGCAGAGTTATTATTTGGTTAATTGTTTTTATTGATATCACCTTGCAAACTGAATATGCTTTTTGTGTCTCATAGTTAAGTTGGATTGTTTATTATAATCTATTAAGTATTCTAGATTTTATATCTAAAAAAATATATGAATAATATAGCATAAATTTCATTTTCGAACCTCGTTTTGGCGCCCCCTAAGGCGTGCGCCCGCATTTTTTGCATGCATTGCATTCAAGGTAGGACCGGCTCTGTATATATATATATATATATATATTAGAGTAAAAATAAGCGATGCGTATTATAAATTTTTCTACTTTTTATAAAACCAATATTATATCAAACACAATAGTGCACAGATCAACTTTTATATTTTTCTAAATGTTTATAAAACTGTAGGCAGCAAATATAATCACTCTTTTTTATTTTGCCTATTGTATATTATAACTCATACTGAGATTATTTACCTTAATGGTAATTTCCAATACTTCTAAATTTTACAAAAAAATTAATTCTAAATTAATAAAAAATGAAATTGTGACTCGAATTTAAGAACATAGCCTCCATCTGTACTTATCTAATATTTGCAATATATTGATATAAACTCAAGTTTTCTTAACGACAAAACGATCGAGAATAGTTTAAATTTGAAATAGAACAGAATATTAAATTTTTGGTTTTTAGTTAAAAACCTTTAGAATTCATTCTTATCTTGATTGATATCAATTGATTTACTCAATTTGAAAATTTTTGTTTAACAATAAATCAATTTTAAAAAATTCTGTACCTTATTTACGATTGTATAACCAAGTTTCTAGAAGACGTCCTAAAATAAGAAAAATTAAAATATTTTATATATATAACTCAATTACGATAAAATAAATATTTCCTGTAGAACTTGCTCTAAAACATTTTATAATTAAAATAAAACCAACTGCGATTTTTTTTTTGTTTCCTGTATCTTAGATCAATCCTTCACGGTTTTAATTTATTATTTTTATTAAAGAAAATAGATAAAAGTTGATTGCTCATAGAATGCGTATCCACGATCTTGCAAAACATGTATAAGAGGATATTAATTTTAATCATTCAAGCATTATAGAATACAAAGTCGTATAAAGTTAATCATCTTTGATTTCTTGTGTATAATTGGTTTATGAGAATATTTTTAATAAAAACTTACATGGATATAAGACAGAGACTATTCTGAATCTGTAAACGTTCAAATTTAATTCTTAAGCCATTATTGTTGCTTCAACCATATTAATACAAACAATATTATAATTATTTGTGCTTAGACATATTGACACGAACTTAATTTCTTAATTTCAAAATGCATTAAAAAGCAATCGTCGAAGTTCTCGTATTCGATCACAATTACGAGTAGAGGAAACAGAAGTATATTACCTGCAGATGATCAATCAATTATTAATTAAATTCTAATTACATTAATTACCTACTGTAATAACATATAACTTAATAACTCATTTCTACATTTTTTACCTTTCATAATTACTAATTAGTGATTCGATCATTACCTTCAATAATTGCGATAGGTTTGGTAATTTTTTTTTCCAGACTACACCATTGCTACTGTTTTCTAAAGTATCACAATTAATTCGTTCTATTTGCAAGTTCAAAAATAAACAATAAACTTAAGTGACCTCATTAAAGTCGGCATTGTAGTCAAATACAATGCAAGTGTGCATTAATAGTTACAATCGAAGTTGTGCAGAACAATCAGAGTTCCTTCTATTAAATGATGATGTACCATCATAATACAGAAATACGATCATTGATCGCAGATGTAATTGTGTTATATCCTGTTGAGCGGATCAGAATCGCTCGGATATAATTATTAATCTGATGTAAATATCCTGTCCAGATGGAAATTACAAAGTGTGCTAATGTTTGCTAGATTCCAATGGGTTTAATGTCTTTATTATAAATGTAGTAGTCAGTATAACCTGATTAAGCAACAATTTTATATTTATAAAATTTTACAACCTTTTCGCATCTTTTGCAGTACTTTTGTGAATGCCCTGATAATTTTCTGATCAATCATTAAATTAACTTATGGCCAATATCTATATTTGTGGGTTGAAAATGCATAGCACTAATGTAATGCTATTCATATAATTTTATTTCATTACAATAATTTTTTATTTAGGAAAGTTACTCAATAGAGAAATACTAACATACTTGATTTTTTATTTGCTCATAATTATTATTATTTGTATTATATATAACTTTTGTTTTGTAACTTTGCTGTTCATTGTTTCTGTTTTAATTATTTTATTTTATTTTTATTTTTTTGTATTTTCGTATTTTGTATTTTTTTGTACGTCACAGTTTAGTTCATTGAATTTATATTTCTAAATTGCTAATTATTATTAAAGAAAATGACATCGTTAAAATGCGTCAAAGGATTATTTTCATACCTATACTTATTTGTGATGCGGTATATATCCCTATACAAATATATTGATTTTTATTGTTATATTCATATACAAAATTTCTATTTTTCATAGATGTTATAATAAATAATACATTAATTAACCTTTGTGACCATGTTATAAATTGCCCTAAAATTTTTAATCAACTATAGCTTAAAGTTCATTTCATCATGAACTCAAATATTTTTTAAGTCTATTCTGAATCTATTTTTTTATTTACCTAAATTACTAAAGTTTTTTAAATTTAACACAGTGATTTAAGATACTGATACTCATAATGCATAACTAAAACTATTAATTGCCACATGTTTAAGTAAAATTTTCTTAACTTTATTTATACGTTTTTTGTATTATAATTAAATCAGTGTTAGTAATTACTTGAAATTAGCATTATAATGTTTTGATTGTAATTTTTTATAACTAATTCTGTTTAAGTCCACCTTGAAATAAATATAGAACAAAGATGATATATTTCGGTCTTCATTATCACTACTTCAAAAAATTTTTTTAATTTTTTTTATGCCTCGCATACTTAGAGCATTCATTAAATATACCTACAATTCTTTACATTTTTATACTACATTTTTCATATCATATACTATCTTTTTTGTATATACTAATTTTCTTTATAACTGACTTCTTGATTCTTCTTTCTCTTCTTACTTTGCTTCTTCTTCTAACTTCTTATACTATTCTATCTCAAATCAAATGACAATTCTATGTCAGTGTCAGGGACTCGAACCGAGTATCCCGGGTGTGTAAGTCGGGCATGCCACTGAGTGAACTATTCCCGCCACATATAAAAATACAAATGTATACTTTTGAAACTTCCAAACGATTTAAAATGCATGTTGAATGTTTTTAATTTTTTCCAATGAAATAGATTCAAGTTACTGAGGTACCAAATTAACGACAGTTTGTATATCGGCACGTGCAATTTTATTTATTTCCTCTAGTCGTTAATGGTAGTCAATAAATTTTATTAGCATAATCAATAAGAAATTTTATGCATTCGCAATGTTCTAAAATGATTTATCAAATGCATCATTATATGCTCATGAACTAATACTCAGAATAGGTTTTAAGCATGTGGAGAATTATTACTCATGGAACACAAATATTTATAGAAATATTTTGAATTTCCAAAGTATTTGCTTTTAACCATTTCTAAGGCGATTATGAACATCAAAATAACACTTCCAAATATGTGAATCTTAACTGTGCAGTGGTAGAGATATTTCCTGTATCCGCGTGCCAACGCACATGACAAACTAAAACATTGAATGAATTTATGTTGAGTTTCTCATTGCATTTATGGTAATGAAATCATGTAATATAACTGTATATATTACTATTAACATTTCTCCAACAATGAGTCGAAATTAATTTTGATAACAGCGTAATATACATATAAGCAAATACTATAAATTAATCGGGAAAATTAAGAAACAATATGTTCATAAGATCAGCAATTTTATAACTCTATTACTTTTAGAATCAATTCAGGATTTATTCTACTAATTATATAAATATGTATATTTAATCCGATCCAATATAATATATCTATTACCAACATCTTATTTTTAATTAACGAAAACATTTAATTTATGAAACATTTTGCTTTGCTTTCCAAATGAGCAAGTTTTCCATTGCTCTTTTTTTTTTCAAATATATCTCAGCGTTTTTTTTAAATACAATTCCATTAATATTTTTGCTTTTATACAAACCCATATGCTCGAATATATTTAATTATATTTATTTTGGGTCATTCCGAATTCATTCATTATTTTTCCCTCGCATAAACTGCTATTTATTTCCCTAACCACAGATCCTTCACCTGTTTATTATGAGTTTGTAACTTATGACCAAAACGAAAACATATGTCATTTTTTTCATCTGTTAGCCTGCATGTCCATCTGTTACAATCATATATCTACAAAATAACTTTGCACACAAGAACATGCAATTTATTATGAATTTACAAGAATTTTTTAAATCATTGTAAATAATTATAAATATTATTGGTGAGAATCACTTTGATTGATTTGATATTGAGTGGACTGTAAATTATGAATATTTCATCACCATAAGAAGATGTGAATAAAACCACTATTTAATTTATGACATATATTGATCTACACTCTACAACCTTCTTCTCTTATTACATTTGCTAGACTCCCTTATTATTATATGTTACAGGTATTTATACTCATATAATTGTACCCCCTACCCCGAAGGGTCCCCGGTTGAATAAAAGCCCTGGTCAAATCTTGACCAATTATAAAACAAAATTAAATATTTTATGGTGGATCATATAAGCAGTATTATTAGAAATAATATCTTGAAATTTAAAAGTTTAATAGAACATTCTAAAGTTTATAGTGAAGGCAAAAAGCCTGCCAATACCTTCACACATAATAATCCAATCATACTCATTTTTTAATATACGTCATTTAATTACGGGTAAAATATACCCTTATCGTTTTACATTATTATTTTTCTTAAAATTTTTACATTATTATCGTTCTTAAATAATAATATATGCAGAGGGAATATATATTTAATAATAATAAAGCATTTAATGATAATTGATAAAGTTATTACTTGCTTAATTAATTGCTTCTTTAATCGGTTTTTCTAATTTTACAACAAAATACGAATGTACATATTTTTATATTTTTATATTTTTTATATTTAACTTCCCGTAGGGCAAGTTATAGTAATCGCAAAAAAATCGAAAATGAAAATTTTTATATATCTTTACGTTTCAGAGGTTTCTAAACATTTTGGCATACCTTAGAAAAAATGGATGTATGTGTGTGTGTATGTATGTATGTATGTATGTACGTGTGTGTATGTATGTGCGGATACAAATTTTCGTCGACGATTTCGGGAACACGGATCAACCGATTTGAATAATTCAAAAAGCATTCGATTCGTATTGATAAGGAGACGTGCTGATTAGTTTTTGGCGAAGGCAGGTCGAGCCGTTCCAAAGATACGGGGCAAAAAGTGCCGAAAACGGTAACTCAGTTTTTAAGAGAACGAAGCGTCCGATTTTAATAATTCAAAAAACATTTAACTTGTATTGACAAGATGAAGAATTGATCAAATTTTTATGAGGGCAGGTCTAGCGGTTTCGGAGATCTAACGAAAAAAGTAAAAAAAAATGACATTTGGCGGTCAAAAATAATCATTAGACATATGCACATCAAATTATCAGATACTTTATAGAGATTTTAACAATAAGTATAAATTTTGTTTGCATTCCTATGGGTTCCGTACCAATGTTTATTCGTTAGACGGCGACGCGGCGCTTACGCGCTTTGACGTTTTGTCTCTATGCAGTTAAAGCAGTACGCCGCTTTGAAAAAAAGTTCAGATCTTCCAAAATATGCCAAAATAAAGGAAACATTATTTTTTCAAAAAAAAAAAAATAAAAAAAAAATTAAATTTAAAAAAAAAAAAAATTTTTTTTTTCAAAAAAAAAGTAATTTTTTGTCCAATTTATAGTTTCTCAAAAATCTTATTTTTTCGAAATAATTTTTTTTTAAAAATGTCAATCGTTTTTAAAAAAATAATATATTTTGGTACGGGAAGTTCCAGCAATTTGCCTTAAGGCACGATGCCTTAATTGCCTTAAGACAGAATTCCACTTACAGCTAGTTTTTTTATATTTCTCAATGTAAAACGCCCTCACTGCTTAAGTGTAGCATTTTTGTTGATTAATATTCCCCTTTGACAAGAACGTCGGCGCGGCTGCGGCGTCAAGAAAGCCTTCATTGATCATTTCCTGATACCATTCCGGATGTGGGAGAATAAATAAATGTATATATGAATGAATTGAATGAATGAATGAACGAAAGAACAGCAAGCCAGTGTGTGCATATGTTGTTATCCCCTTTCGAAATAACATTTCATTCAAACCCTGCGCCCTGCGATCGATACGACGAAGCCCGCCTTACGAACTTACGATAGCCGGCTGGCGCGGCCGATACTAGGGGAGAGAATCCCCTTACAAACGATATTTGTAAGTTGTAAAAATGTATGAATGAATCGACGCAGTGAGGGCTATACTCAAATTCGAATCAAACTCGTAGGGTCGTATATTGTGGATACAGAATAATTGAACATATGATCAATGAATGTTTTTTTTGTTATCAGGTTATGATCACATTCAGTAATTAGATTGTAGATAGAGACAAAAATTTTAAAAAAAGGTTTACCTAGTGATGAACCTTTTAATTATGAACAGTAACTAATTACGAGTTAATGTATATTAACTAATATTATTAGGCAATAAATATAAAACTAACGAGTGGATTTATTACACATAATTGAAAACGAACGAATACGTTAACTCGGAGTATTTTCTAAAAGCAAATTTTCAAAAATCAATAATTTTTATAATTGAACCAGTTTCCGTAGGACTTGAATGGTTTAGTATGTTCATCAAGACCAAGTACTCCATCGGTACACCAAGTAAATCGTCTAATTTTAATTGTAACAAACGTCAAAAAATTACTCATTTTCTCAAACTTTGATAAATTTTTGAAATTAAATTACTTGTAGTAAGGCCGTAATATTTCAGTAAGTTCTATAAGACCATGATATACATCGCCAAAAAAAGTTCCATAAAAATCGGCAGTTAATTACAAGAAAACGTCTCGGTAGATTTCACCTAAAACTAATCAGTATCATTCCCAACTAATATCTTTCGAACAGTTTTTGATTTTTTAAAATCGATTCGGTGGTTTGAGCTTAAATGTGGACGAAAAATTTTACACTTTTCTGCAATTTACAAAGAAACGGCCCGGCCTGATCGAATTACATCAAATGGCTTTTAAATTTTTGAAATCGGTCCAGCCGTTTTTTAGAAAACGTCGATTAACGGCAAAAAATCTGTTTACATATACACACAAACACATATATACAAAATTAGCGATTCGAATTTTTTTATGAAAACATAAACTTTTCTTTCGGGAAGTTAATAAAATAGCTCAAAATTTAGAGAAAACTACCAACGAAACAAAATACTTTTGTTGTGAATATTAACTCTTTTTACTCACTAATTCCGAGATGAATATGAATTTATATGAAAGGGTTAATACATGGCCATTCATCCCCTGATAGAAACGTCCGGCATCGCCTTCCTTAATGATTAAGGTGATGGCTGGTTACACATCTTTTGGCATCTACTTTGAAATATTATCGTTAAGCATTCTATATTTTTCTGGTTTTTCAGATAATTGTGCTGAATGTTCTTAGAAAAATTATGAACTTATAATTAGAACGTACAATTTTACTGCAAATTTTATTTTAAAATAATAATTCTTCATCTTATAATTCAGAACCAGAAGCTTTTACGGTTCGGATTCATTCTTTCTTTCATCTGATATGTATACATAACAAATGTAGCCAAGTGTTCAAATGTATCTTAATCGACAGAAAATAATAACAAACAATAAACAAAAAATCAATCCTTGTCATTTGTATATGCAGGCGTGTTGTGTCGTGTAAATTTAGAAAGATATACGTGAGCAATTTCAAGATATTATGAGTATTTATTTCATCTGCCGACTTCCTATGTCTGGATGCATATAAATAGTGAGGCAACTATGTGCAACGTGTTTCGAAGCGCGTACATTAAGTGTAATATCAGTAAATATAGATCATAAGATTCTGTCATCATCAGTTAAAACGCGCCGCAGGTGCTATACACAAGTAGAAAAAAAGAAATTTGTCTAGGTTTTTATATGATGCTCAGGTTAACGGAATCATTTCCTTTTATTCGTAGCACATCATGGCGTTCTAAAATGCTAGAGACTATAATGACGGAAAATATTTATGAAAAGCACTGAACTTAACACAACAAAGATTTTATTTTATATTATACTCTTAATAGATTTTCCGGTGGAAGTATCTACTAAAATCAAATTATAATGTTAACCCTTTTTATTTTGTTGACTTATTATTTTACCTGACAAAGTGCAGAATAAATTAATTTAAAAAAATCCATAAGATAATTTACAATTCTATTTACTACTTCTTGCTGTTACTCTATACTATTGTAATTTTTACATGATAATTTAGTGAATATTCAGAAAAAAATTGGAACTCTCTTACACGATAAGGCTAACATTGACTTTAATATCAGGATTTAGTAGTAATATATCTTTGAAAAAAGTAGCCATTAAGAATTTCCTTAAATTTTTTTATTATCACGTTAATCGCCATGTCAGTCATATGTGTTTGACGCCAAGAAGTTCTACTTGGACCATGTCTGACAAATGCGATTTGGTAGGTGAAAATAAAATTAATATAGGGCCATGTCAGTCATATATTTGTTACATAAGAACAGTGTTTTTTCCAAGAATTGTTTTGTTTGATGTTTTCTTTGATGCATTAAGTTTTCTTGATACATTTTTAACTAAATTATTCAATAACCATGTCCTATGTGAAGATTTTTTTTATATTATCGTGGTGATCGTTAAAATCTGACTTGGATGCACTTTTGGAATCATAAAAGTAATATTTTCACGTTTAGATAGTCCTTGCGGTCCATCGAAGTAACAAAAATAATTTCTTATATTAACCGATTATCGAAAAATTAAATTAAGCAGGTGGTCGGAGTAGATTATACATTCTGTTGAATTCAATACAAACTCACTCGATGGGCGGTTTTATAAATACAGTTACCTTAAAAAAATTTCTTCCGTTAACAAAAAAGCTTGATGTATGAGATCATTTTAAAAATCCAGGTATAAGATTATATAATATCGTCTATTTTTTCATATAAATTCTTTCAACTCGAGAATTAATAGCATTTTTACTTCGTAGTAGTCATCGTAGTAGAAGTTCAACATTTTTGATAAAATAGTAAAAAATTAAGGTATTCTCAAATGGTAAAAAAATTATGAATATTTTGAAATTACTTGGACTCATCGATATAATAATTATTAAAACATGTAACAAATACATACAAGGGTTTAAAGTGGTGACTCTAAAATTTCTTGATTCGAATGAGAAAGATATGTGATTCGAACCATAATTCGAATGAGTCGATTGAATTCTTGTGGATGTCATAATGTAATTCATTTTTTTATTTTTTATTTATTTTTATTAAAATTATATTTTCATATTTATTAAAATTTTTGTATGCATACATGTTTTATCACAGTAAATATTTCTCGGCTTGATACAAGTTGATTCGAATCAAGTAAAATGTGATTCGAATCATGTTGTTAAGGGCTCGATTCGAATGATTTGAATTAGGGAATGCAATACCGATGGAAAATTTCAATACCGGTATTTCGGTAATTTTTCATTTTAAAACCGGAATACCGGTAAATTACCGGTTTTTACTATCTTAAACTAAATAAGTTTATTTTTTTAAATAAACTAAAATTTACGCAGGGGTAATATGTATGAGATAAAATATTTTGGCGCAAGTATCACTTAAAAAATCGTTACATTTTTACAAAAGATGAAACAACATCATAATCTATCAGTCCTTTCTATTTATTGTAACACGATATGAAGCCCTTAGTAAAGCAATAAATATTTAGTTTAATGACGAGTTGAGATAATATTTGACATTTGTTTGGCTTATAGAGTCACTTGAAGATATACCTGTTTATGCGATTATGGAACTTTAGTGTATTATGTATCCAATAGCGCTTATGTAAAAATACCGCCAAAAATCGGGCGGTTTACCGGTAATTCGGTATACCAGTATACCGGTATTGCATTCCCTAATTTAAATCACTTGATTGGAGTTGGCACTCACTAGTTAAACTATTCGAAAAGATTTTTGTTTTCATTTGTAGAATATTAAGATGATGGTTTTGTAGAAGAAACTCGTATTTAAAGTTTTATCAAAATTCTATCGCATTAAAATTTTTGCGTTATTAAATATGTCATACTTCTCAAATTTTTCACTTTGATATATTATATGCTAACAAAAAAAAACTAAATTGAAATATATTAATTCAAGTATTCCGAAACTGTCTTCTTGTAATTCGTATCCGCTAGCGCGCATCTCCTGCGTTTTTTCTTTCCAAACTAACCGTTGAGGGATTCCACTGTAACAGACCAGATTACTTTAATAAAAAAACGCGGAAAATCGTATGAATACGAGTTATATAAACGAGCGAATATTTTAATCGCAAGAGGAATCATAAAACAGTTGACAAGTCACGTATCTTCTTTTTTATCCAAGTCGTCGCGTCGCGTCGCTCCGATTCGCTGTTGTAAGTTTTGAATGAAATGTCCGGTCTTTTGCAAGAATGTATAAAAAATACGCATTCATAATCGCTCGAGAAGATCGGCATTCGAGTTGTGCGCGAATCGCATACCATTTGCCATGCCGTGCGCTCCTCTGGAGACAGCAGCTGCTCCGCTTCCAAGAGCCACAGACGGAGAGTATTACTATTAAGTATTGAGCATACGAAAGCAACCCGTAGTAAAAAGCCTGGGTAATATATTATTTTTTAAAAAATTACTACACTTTACTACACAATATAAATTTATTATATAAGGTAGAATTAATTAAAATAACTAGTGCTTATTAAACTTCACTTTTTTATTTTCTAGTAACTTACAATGGCCCTTAGAAAATATATTGAGTCATTAGTTTGGTATTGAACATTGGTTTTTATTACTTTCGCGGATGTGAATACTATATAACAGTAAAATTTTGGAATCAATTATTTAGAATTTAATTTTATATTTATTCATTTTTGTAATTAATACACATATCAGGGGACGTCCATTAATCACGTGAGCGAATTTTTGAGGATTTTTGGACCCCTCTTTCCCTTTGGTGATACATGAAGAAATTCAAAATTACTCCCCCTCCCCCGCCAAACATCACGTGTATTTTTAGTTACGTGATAAATCTGTAAAATTTTTGATTTTTTTTCGAAAATGTTTGAATTTTTTTAAAACATCAGTTAAAAAATAAATAGACGTGATATCTTACTATACCCCTCCCACCCCCACGTAATATTTCGTGATTTTTTGTCAAACCCCCCCCCCCCTAAAAACATCACATGATTAATGGACGCCCCATCAAAGTGATTAACGGGTCAAAGCTAACTGATTATTTAGGTATTTTTGTAATCTTATTTTTTCCCAAATTGGCTTGGGCAAGCACATTGCGCATGATACTTGACGTAGATGCTATAGCATTCATTGTATATAACAATTAAAATATGATAATCTAACTACCCTTACAAATGGCCAAATCAAATTGTGGATATCACAATCAATTTAAAAATAAAATGTCAGTCAATTTGTTACCTTGCTGAATTTTTTACTGTTCACGAACGTGTTAAAAGCAAAACCCAATGGTTTTTATGTGTATAATAGATCTCTGAATTTTGTTTAATTAAATTTAACTAAAAACTTTAGATTTCTTTTTTATCACTTATTTTAAACGCGTTCACATTAATCAATTTTTTATGATGATAAACTGCATGCATTACACTTATGTAGGTTTTTAAGTAAAGAGAAAACTAAGTACATAATCACAACCATATTAATTATTTATTTCTCTATTATCTACTATCTGATAAAATATATCAGATGTGTATTATTGATATTATTAAAAATAATACCACAAAAAAATTACACTCGAATGTTGAGAAAGACATGCTTTCGTCATTGCAATTTATCCGCCTAAAAATATTTAATTTGAGAAACATATGTTTGATATAGCTTATACATATACTATCACATATTCATCAAAAAATCAAAAGAAGTTATTAAGATTTTCACTAAACAATAATTAATAAATTCGCAATTACAAATTCATTTTTCAATAGTAATTATATTTATTTGAAATAAATAAAAATAATTTACTTTTTTATTCGGTTAAGTTTTGTTATTAGATTAAAACATTTTTCCCTAATAAAGTGTTAATATAAATCACTTTCTATGAATATTATTAACAACGAATTTTTTTGAAAATATATATGCCCAAATTAATTCAATGTGTGTAAATAAAAGCATAATAAATAAAAAATCAATATTGACTAAATTAACTTCTTTTATGCTATTATAAATTTTACATTCCATTTTTTTCGAAATTTTACCAAATAATTATGGCTTTTTCGCAAAATGTCTCATAGATCTTAATTCTTTAATGTTGTCAAAATAACTAATATAATATTCTATGAACTTTACTAGGCTTTTCAAACTAAAACAACATTTTTATACCCAAATGTGCGAATATTACAGGCTTGGAAGTGACATAATTCAATAATACCAAAAAAATTGCCTAAACTGAAATTTTTTATTTTTATTTGCATATATAGGCTTTTAAATACTAATTATCTTGACTCTTAATTTTTTTGAATGTAAAATAAAAATTTGGCCCATAGAGGGTTAAAGCAATATAATTTTCAGCAAGAATAGAAATATTACATTTACTTAAATGGGATTTCAAATTAAATTAAAATTCATAAAAATCAATTGATGTTAATGTGCTCTAAATTTTTGTAAAACTTTCGTCTGACTTATAATATCAAATATCTAACTTTATCGTCTATTTCAGTGATAATTTTCTCGATGATTCATTAATTCGTGCAGTCCATTTATCTAATTGCTTATAACATTTTAACCTGGCTCGAGTCCAGGACGCTAATTTATCCATAAAGGTTTCCAATATCTGCTATAAAAAATATAACATACTCGACTGGTTTAGTTTAGGCCGCAACACCGGATGTACGCAGGCCATCGAGCGATAGTCGCTCGGATACAAACTTGTCTTATAGCCAAGACCGCAAAAGTTTGGATAATGTGGCTAATTTTTACTACCTGTAAATTGAATTTTTGCAAAAATATTTTCAGAGAAACACGTTCATAATTGCCGTAAAAAGAATTTTTGAAACGGAAGTGGGCCGTGACAGATGGTAAAATATATCATTCAGGATAAAAGTTGCTGTATGCTATTAATTTATAAATATAATAGAGGGTATTCATCGAAAAACGTTAAGTTTATATATTTAGTTAAAATTACAGTCTAAAGTAGTCAAATACAAATTGATTCATTTATAAGTATGTATTATATAGTATTTATAGATAAATCATTAAAATTTCCTCTTTGATTTGCTGAGTGCGTTATTTTGTTTCGACTGCCAATAAATAGAGTAACGTGCCCACGCGATATTTTTGATAATAACAGAGCAATAAATTAGAATTATATTTTATGCAAAATATATGATTTTATTATTACGATGAATGTATGCTTTAAAATACGCCTCCACATATCCGATTTTACATTTCCCGGTTTCATCAACTCGTGGGATACGACTATTCTACTATTTTTGTTCGATATTATTGCTTTTATTCAGTACTTTCATTCTGCATATGATAATTAGAAATATGTATATAATACAGTCTTTCTGCTTATAAATAACTGTTGTATGAATTTTAGATTATTTAGATACTTTTATAACTTTTCTTAGAAGTAAGATTTAGTTAGTTAGTCGCTAAAGAAACAAAAATGAAAATTTTTGCTTATCTTAACGTTTTAAAGTTTTCTGAACATTTTGGCACATCTTAGAAAAAATTGAAGTAGGTGGTGTGTGTGCATGTGTGAGTCTATGTATGTATGTACGGATAGAATTTTAGTCCACGTTTTTGGGATTACGGATCAACCGATTAGAATGATTCAAAAGCAATCGATTCCTATTGATAAGGAGAATAGCTGATTAGTTTTTGGCCAAAGCTGGCCCAACCTTCTCTAAGATACGAGACAAAAACTGCCAAAAATGGTAATTCTGTTTTCGCGAGAACAGAGCGTTCGACTTGAATGTTTCAAAAAACGATTTACTTTTATTAACAAAATGAAGAACAGATTAAATTTTTGGAAAAACAGGTCCAGACGTTTCGGAGATCAAATGAAAAAAGTTAAACTAGCGGGGTGTATATGGCATCGTGCCTTAAGGCAAATTGCTGGAACTTCCCGTACCGTAACAAAATGTTCGAGGAATATTGAATGTTTTCAAATAGATTATTATAAATATTGTAACATTATTGTAATTATTTTCGATATACAAAAAAACTAGAAAAAAAAATTATACAATTTTTTTTCCAAAATCAATTATTTTCTTAAGACAAGCAGAAAGTTCTTTGAATCATTTAAATCGGACGCTTAGTTCTCTCAAAAACTGCCATTTTTTACATATTTAGCTCCGTATCTTCAAAATAGCTGGGCCTGCCTTTGCCAAAAACTAATAAACACTTCTCCCAATCATTACTAATTGAATGTTTTTTTAGATCATTCAAATCGGATACTCCGTTCTCTCAAAAAGTTGATTTCTATTTTCTGCACTCGTTGCTCCGTATCTCCGAAACGGCTGGACCTGCCATCGCCAAAAACTAATCAGCTCTTTCCCTATCAATAGGAATCGAATATTTTTTGAACCATTCAAATCGGTTGATCCGTGCGCCCGAAAACGTGACTGAAATTTGTATCCATACTTACATAGACACACACACACACACACACATCCATATTTTCTGAAGTATGCCCAAACGTTCAGAAACTTTCAAACGTCGAGAATGTAAAAATTTTCAATTCCGATTTTCGGCCCATTACAATAATTACCCTACGGGAAGTTAAATCACTAGACATATGCACATCCAATTATCAGAGATTTTATAGAGATTATAATTATAAGTATACATTTTTTGTTTGACTGCGACGCCTCTACGCATATAACGCAACACGACTTTGAAAAAAGTTCAAAATTTGCAAAAAATTTCAAAATCTAAAAAAATATTTGAAATTTGTCATTTTTTCAAAAGTTTCAAAATTCTTAGAAATTTAATTTTTTCAACATTTTCGAAAAATTTTAAAGCGTTTTAAAAATTTAATTATTGGTACGGGAAATTCCAACAATTTTGCCTTAAGGCACGATGCCACGTCCACTAGTCCTTTTTATAGTCACATACAACATTTTTTAATTTGCCACATTACAAGTTTAACTATTATACAAATCCGTGCAATTTTTCTATGTGAATCGAGCAAAAAAAAATTCGCGCACGACTGTGCCAAGACTATATGGTAACGGTCCTGTTACCGCGAGACGCTTCTTTCGGGTCCACACTTCGGTATGAAACACACACCATGTGTTGACGGTGATGCTGCTTCATTTCATTCATAGCGAAGCGATTCTCTCGTCTTGTGTATTGAGCCCGTCGGTCGGTTCGAGCACTAGAGGGTCGCGAGTGTGTGCGTGCGTCAGTCGTGTACGTATGCACGTTTCATTCACAAAAAGCCGCGCACACTCAGACAGCGAGCCGTTGAGCACACGACGAATAGTGCAGTCAATGGAGCGTTTTATTAGGAAACTAGCTGTAAGTGGAATTCTGTCTTAAGGCAATTAAGGCTTTTGGAACTTCCCGTACCAAAAATTATTATTTTTTTTAAAAACGATTAACATTTTTGAAAAAAATGTACTTTGAAAAAATAAGATTTTTGAGAAACTATATATATGGACAAAAAATTACTTTTTTTTGTAAATTACAAATCTTAAAAAAAATTTTTTTTTTTTGAATTTTTTTTTTTATTTTGACATATTGTGGAAGATCTGAATTTTTTTTTTCAAAGCAATCGTACTACTTTAACTGCATACCGACAAAATATAAAGCGCGTAAGCGCCGCGTCGCTGTCTAACGCATAAGCATTGGTACGGAACCCATAGGAATGTTAACAAAATTTATACTTATTGTTAAAATCTCTATAAAATATCTGATAATTTGATGTGCATATGTCTAATGATCATTTTTGACCGCCAAATGGCTTTTTTTTTTACTTTTTTTGTTATATCTCTGAAACCGCTAACCTACCTTTATGAAAATTTGATCAA
>NW_020537646.1:20667736-20709246 GCF_003426905.1 Ctenocephalides felis | reverse complement strand
GAAAAGTACAATAAGTCCCATTAAACTACCCCTCTCTACAAGGGTTCTTTCAGGTAAAAAATTTCAAAGCCATGAAGATTGCTTTTCACGGCTAATATAATAATATTAAAATACGTCCGAACAAATTATTGTAATATATTTTGTAGAGTATCTTCAACAGATTTAATAATTAATAATTATGTATAGGGTCCGCCAAATAACTTTTTTTTTTTGAAAATTCTATAAAAAAAACTACTGATTTTTTTTAATTTGAAATAATAGTTTTAGTTTGTAAGGGAAATGCAAATGGCAGCCTAACTTTGAAATGGTTGCCAATTAATCAAAATGGATGCCAAAAAATCAAAATGGATGCTAAAGATTCAAAATGGCTGCAAAAGTTAGATGGCGACCCTTTATCAAGTACATACATATTTAAAAAAAATTACATGGGTAAAAGAAAAAATATAAATAGATTTTAATGTGGAATAACTAATATAATATTATTGTACAATTAGCAATATAATATTATGATTTTTATTACTTTCTGCATTATCGCAGCATCTACGTAGACGACGCATACGTGCACGTCGCGCGTTCCGTTACCGAACAATATCACATGTGTCCTGTTCACACAATACAAGCGACCTTGCATTGGTAAGACCTCAATGTCATACCTGGCATTATGGGGTCGCAGACCCCAGCACACCTTTGAGATATTTCTCAATGCGCTGCTGCAACTCCACCCACAATAACGAAAACGTTCTTTCTTTCTTCTTGTATATGCACGTAGAGTAGAGTTTCTTCGATTGCCGAGCTCTTGTTGTTGCATCATGTAAACTTACTCCTGCGAGTGCGTTGTAGATAGAAATTATTCTCTTTTATTTGTGAATCACCAGATTTTTTATAGAACTATGATAAGTTATAAATGCATTTGTCTAAATGCATTTTTTGATGCAAGAGTCTCAACTGAATTTTTTTGACAAAATATACCGTTGGTGTTAAGATCTTTATATACCTTTACTGTAGTTTTGAAGAATCTTGATATAAACTATATTTGTTAAATTTATTATCTAACTAATTATATTGATACAATCAAGTCTATTTCAGAATTAGTCTCTCAGAGAAAAACAAAAAAAATTATAGTATCATTTAAACAAAAGTATTGAAGAATTTTGATATATTACATTTTCCTTTAAATTTTTTGATACAATCAAGTAGCTTTCAAAGATTTGCTTCTTAAAAAAATATAATTTATTTCTTAAATATAATTTCCACTGGAGATTAAGAAGAATCTTATTATCTCTTTCGATATACCTAATACATTTTGGTTAAATACATTTTCTGCTCAAAATATTGGTACTAACAACAGGGTTTAGAGAGAGGTTTGTCCTAAAAAACCACAAATAATTTGTAATGTCATTTCATTTGTAATGTCAATTGAAATTTTGAAAAATCTCGATATATTTTCTTTGAATTCATTTTTACTGAATATTTTGGTACAATCAACTTGGTTTTAGAGGTTTGTCTTTTAGAAAAATACAAAAACTATTTAAAATGTCGGTTCAATTTGATTTTTTAAGAATCTTGATATATGATCAGTTGATTTCATTTTCTACTAAATATTTTGTTGCAATCAAGTTTCTTTCGGAAATATGTCTCTCCGAGAAATACCAAAAAAATCTGTGCAGTATCATTTGAACTGAAATATTGAAGAAAATTGATATATTACATTTTCTATTATTTTTTTTGATACAATCAACTTGATTTCAAAGATTTGCTACATAGAAAAATATTTTTTCTTAAATTATCTTTTCAACCGGAGGTTAAGAAAAATCTTGATATTCCTGATACATTTTAGTTAAATGCTTAAAATGTGGGTACTAACAATTCGGTTTAGAGTCTAAACTTTAGACAGAGGTTTGTCCTAAAAAAAACACAAAAATTATTTTCTTAAAATTCACTTTCTACTGAATATTTTGGTACAATCAAATAGCTTTTAGAAGTTCGTCGTTTTGAAAAATACAAAAAGTGGTTGAAATTTCAGTTGAATTTATTTTTTACCAAACATTTTGTTGCGATCGACTCGCTTTCAGAAGATATTCTCTTAGAAAAATACAAAAGTGCTTTAAAGTATCATTTCTTTATAAATGTATGTTTGGTTCCTTTATAGAGACCTTGTTGCATCATAAATTTATGCTTCTGTGAGCTTTTGTTTAATTCATAAAAATGATTTTCTAAATATATTCAATTGCTAATATTTACTGCAAAATTATGTTGGCAAATCAAATTTATAGTTCGATTTGCTAACATAATTTGCAAATATGATATCAAATCATATTTTTAGTCTTGTTATTTCAAGGTCTAAAAAACTTTAAATTTTTAGTCTTGATATTTCAAGGTCTAAAAAACTTTAAAGATATGTATAAATAATAAAATATTTTATATTTAATAAAAAGTTGTAAAATATGAAATCGTATTAGGCCGTGATAGGCTTGCTTCTGGAGATTTATTACTTGCTTGTGAATATAAAAAAATATCGAAGACATAAAAACTATAATAAAATCGTGAAAAATTTTATGAATTAAATTCGTATTTATTGATATACATAAATTATTAATAAATCTTCGCAATTTACATTTTTTTTTTTGAAAACAGTAACATTTAAACAGTTGTGAATGAATATATCTTTTTATGAAACATTCGGTTGATTACCTTACGTTATTTCGAATATAAACCAACATTGACGTCAATCATTATTTATTATTCTGATTTAGTACCAATAAAATAGATTAAGAAGTACTGAAAACGCATATAAAATTATGATTACAAATACTGATATCGGCATCATAAAGTTCAATGAAACCTATATGAGTTCGTTCTATAGAAAAATACTAATTTTTTAAACCTGTGTTGCATTCAAATATTTTAAAATCAATTACTTGATTTATCAAAACTATTTATTAGTGTATGAATTATCTCCTACATCTTTAGAAAATGCGTATACCTACAATTTCTTTTGAAAACTTCAAGTTCCAAATTTGAACTTATGTGACCTTATGCTTAATTTGCTATGGAAATAAATTATGGACCAGGATGGGAATTACTATTCGATATCTATAAATATTAAAAATTAGAGTTTAATAGCAAAACTACTATCTATTATCCACGTAATGACGGTTTATCAATATCTACTCACAGTTGGTCTCGGAGTTTATTCATTGTGGTCCTATGCCCATAATAAAATACATCGTAAAAATTATATCGTATAAATAGATGAACATAGTCTTATTGCCGGATGCAGCGGATATAAAAAATCATTATCTACCACATTTGTTGTAATAATATCGAATCGCCCAATAAAGAACGTTGCCTAAGGATTTGGTAATAACATGGAATTAGTAATGCTCTATTTGGAAATCAAATTTGATTTGGTCATTAAATATAAAAATAAGCCGTTAAATTATTACAAATTATACTAATAAAAGGCTTGAAGATTCATGTTTATGGGATATGTAACATAGTTATCATAATAACGATCATAAGCATTTAAAATTTGACTTGTTGTCGGTTACTTGAAATGTAGAATTTGATAATACATTCATTTATTAGTAATTTGTTTTAAAACATTAAATAGCAAAACTTCAATAAAATTATAATTTTCATTACTAATTGATAACAAAAAAATTAGGTCGATCACTAACTAAGTGCGGATGTTTGTTAGAAAATTAAGGATATTTTTATGGAACTCAATAATTGTTTTCTATAATGTATTATCCATATTGATCAATGACTTTTTGTCATCAATCTAGCAGCATCATTAACCTAACATTAACTTTCATAAACTTCTGGTTTTTATTACCAAAAAACTGAGTCAAGTTATAGTTTTTGAATTGTTTACCATTCAAGGAATTTAGTAAAGATCGTAACAAAAAGTTATCAGATTGTGCTGTATGGTGGATATGGCAAAACATTCCAACCAAGATCCAATAATTTTCCGAGTGGCCAAAAATGTGTGATGTCGTTAATGGAATAAATCGCCGTTTCGATTAGCAAATTCAGGAAGCATTTTTTTAAATGCATTATTTAATTCCTTTAGGTGTTTAATGTTATCCAAATTGATTAGTCGGTTGGTATAACAGTTCAAAAAAGACAATTTTTTTATCAACTTTAACTGGACTTTTAACTTTTGGTCAAAAATTACTACAAATAAATTTAGCAAACTAAATTTGACACTGCCATGCTATTAAGGCTTTGTCACTACAGCCCATAACTTTTTGTGTTACAAAAATAAAAAAGCAAATTATAGCAAATTTTCGTTTTCATTTTCCATTCTTCGACAAATTGCAAACGATAACTACGGAATAGATCAAAAAACATTTTTTTACTGATGGATATTTAAATTGTCTACTATTCATTATCAAAATGCACTTTACATTTGGAACCATCTAAGCTGAAAACCGCACTAACTTAGTTGCCAACCTAATATTTTTTTATCTCAAGTAAATAATATATACTATTATCCAATATTTTCACTATTAATGAATTGTAATTGACAATTAAAAATTTTTTCAGCTCATGAAATAATATCCAAATTTATTTATCGTGATTTCGATGGTATTTTATTGCCATTTAGATACTTCATTTCATATCTAGAAGGAAGAGACTCCTGCCGTTTATGTTAATTCACTATTGCAATTGAATGTTTCTCAGTGTGTGTAGAATGTAGGAAATCCATAATATCTAAGAATTTCATTTGACGAAATAAGGACCGTAATTAACTTCGCGTAGAGTAAGTTATTGTAATCGCAAAAAAATCGAAAATGAAAATTTTTATATATCTTTACGTTTCAGAGGGTTCTGAACATTTTGGCCTACCTCAGAAAAAAATTATATATGTGTGTGTGTGTGTGTGTGTGTGTCGATGCAAATTTTCGTGGACGATTTTGGGAACACCATTTTTGTATTGATAAGGAGACGTGCTGATTAGTTTTTGGCAAAGGCAGGTCTAGCCGATACGGAACAAAAAGTGCCAAAAACGGTAACTCAGTTTTTAAGAGAACTGAGCTACCAATTTTAATAATTCATACATTTAAAAAAAAAATCAAAATTTTCAAAATATATCAAAAGAAAAAAAAAACATATCTTTCCAAAAAAGTAAAATTTTTCAAAATTTTAAAATTTCTCAAAAATATAATTTTTTTGAGCAAAACAAAATTTTTTTAATTAATTTTTGGTACGGGAAGTTTCAGCAATTTGCTTTAAGGCACGATGCCATGCATCACTAGGTTTTTAGTAATTTTCGACACTATGATTCATTTTCATAAGAAACAGGACTTTTACTGCATATATCTATTCACTATCACAGTTTCTATGATAATTCTACAGCCACATATAGTAAACCTTCGATTAGCAAGCACATTAGTTAAATAATTAATTTTCTGTGTGTGGTATGTAGGAGTGATTAAAATGAAATTCATAATATCCTGTAGATATATTTGAATATTCGCCATCGCCATCGCCATCGGCTTCGGCATGGATGTGTGTACGTGCCACAGCCGCCTCTGACAGATAATGACTACGCTAGACCGGATATCCTTTTCCGGCGTCGGTCGGTTCGTCCTCATATGCACGACGCGCGATGTCCTGTGTAAATGCTGAGTTGCAGAAGAACTCTTTAATCTCAATGATAAACAGCATATGCGAATGCGATATTATATATTTGCTAATTTCCTCAACCGAGTTTATTTACATTCGGACGATATTTCAATGTAGAGTTGCATAAAATTTAAGATATCTGCAGTTGTAAGTACATCAGTTTGCAAGATCTAATTCTGATGTTCATGTTGAACCACATTCACCTTAGCCACTTCTAAAGACTCTATTGTGGTAGGAGACCATAATTTCCAGAATCAGTTACATCATGTTGCCTTTAAATATCTTACGTTTCTATATAATAAATTTTCAGCATTTCTGAAGTCAAACGTATGCAATTTGTTTTACTTCTTCATTATGCATCATTTTATTATTCTTAATGACATCATAAAGCGGCCAAATATCTTCAATTATGTATATTAGGTTATGCCAAATTATTTGGGCGTATCTTCTATGGGTCAATTGTCAATTCAAGAATCTTGATCGAAACTAGTTGGTATTGGTATTTTGCCTTGAACTTTCCGATATGTATAAATAATCGACTTAATCAATAAAAAATAAATTAATTTATGAGTGATTAAAAGTATTCCGAGTGGATTTATAACACATGATTGAAAACGAACGAACACGTTAACTCGGAGTATTTTCTAAAAGCAAATTTTTAAAAATCAACAATTTTTATAATTTAACCAGATTAATGGTTTAGCATGCTCATTAAAACATGTTTTTGAATTTTCAAAATCGATTAAGAATTGCGGGCTAAAACGTGGACGAAAAATTTTTCACTTTTCTGCGATTTATAAAGAAACGATCGATCGTCACACAAAACTCAGAAACGCTAGTCCTCGTCGAAATACATCGAATGGCTTTTAAATTTTTGAAATCGGTCCAACCGTTTTTGAGAAAATGTCGATTTACGGCAAAAATTCTGTTCACACACACGCACACACACATACTTTTACCAAATTTGGTCTCATTCGATTCAGAATGGCTTGAAACGTCGAGAAAACATAAAATTAGCGAATCGGATTTTTTGATGAAAACATAAACTTCTCCTTCGGGAAGTTAAAAGCTATTTGACAATGTTTTTTCTTAATGAAATTTTTGTTTTTCTTATTACTATTTAATTGAAAATTTCGCTGGCTCGATATTGATTCTTGAGCTTTGGTTTGTTTTTTGCCTTAGTTCTTCTTATGTTAGAGTCTAACTAAGTTTAACAGTTAGACAATATGCTGTGGTAGAAGGTTACTATTTGATGCTTACTTCTCAAGCTTCCGGGATCATTTATTGTATGACTCTAGTTTTCCTTCTCATTTACGTGATATGTAAATTAACAACATCTATAAAGTCAATGATACCCATTTTGTTTTACCTCACTCATCATTTTATTATTGTGAAGATTGTGTTAAATTATTTTGTTTTAGGCACATGTAGATACATGTTCTATGGGTCAATCCAAAAAACTTTGTCGAAGAAACTATTGGATTAAATTTTTCCCAATGAGATTTTTGTTTTAGTACTTTCGCTGGCTAGAAATTTATGCCCGAGCTGTGTTTTCTTCGGAAAAGTTTCCTGAAATGACTTGCAACGAACGTCGTTGTTTCAAGCAATTTGTTTTCATTCATTTGAAGATTGTCATTTTAGATCCAAATGTGCATTTTAAGAAAATATTGTTTTTCTAATTCTCCGACAACTTTATCAATTTAAGTACTTCTATTACCATTGACTCAGTTCTATATTTTGGCCAATAAATGGGCTTATCTAGTAATTATTAAAAATAATGCTAATGCTTATTTTCTCTATCATTGTTATTAATTTTACTAATTATATTTGTATTTATAATCCATATTCTTCATGCACTTTCGAATTTCATTTTTTAAGATTCTACAATGGATTTTCCAAGAAATGATTTCACTCAAACATTTTCCCACAATTTTATAAAACTTTATTTACAATAAACAATTATGAGTATCTTCTTTGATATAATTAGTCAGTAAGAAATGTCTAGACTCAAATTGATTACGAGTCTTCGTAAACTGACATTTTATCTACAATCTTGCTATTGGTTTGCTTTATAAAGTGATTTACGGAACACTTTCCTTTACCTTTTCACAAAATATTCTTCTTGTAAAAATTGCTATTTATAAAATCCTACGTTTTCTAGTCTTTTCATCTAGTATAAAAAAACTTGAATGAGTACTTTATTCGTCTTTGACTAAAACTTTCAAAATGATACTCAAAGTTTAGTTTTTCTATAAAAATAAAATTATCTCTGCTACTAATATACTTTTACATTTATTTGCTAGCTTCAACTTCCAAATAATTACTTCCTAATTCGACTTCCTTACCAAAATAAATTAACTTTTTATATGTTTAGACGGTAAAAAGACCGACTTTTTATCACCAGGACCGGTAGAACTATGAATGGATAACTCAGTCAATAGCATGCCCGATTCATACGCTAGGGATACTCGGTTCGAGTCCTGGCATAGAATAGAATATTCTATGTCAGGCGTAGAATAGAATAGTCATTTGATTTGTTGGATTGAAATTGAGTAGAATTCGAATTGTTGATTCGAGATAGAATAGAATAAGGAGTTAAAAGAAGAAGCTATGTTAGAAGAGAGATAAAAATGAAGTTATAGAGAAAATTTGATAGTATGCAAAAATATAGTATAAAGTGTAAAAAGAAATTGTATGTATGGCTAAATGCTCTAAATGAGCAAGACCAAAAAAATTTTTAAAAATATTATGATTGAAAGTGTCTAATATATTAGTGTTTGGCACACTCTTCATCCAAATGCACTTTCATATACAAATTCTCTTGCACATCTTTGCTTGCAATGATGTTGTGTTGAGACAAAAGATACAGAAACAATATATTTTGTATTATTCTTCTTTTACATGTATGTCCATTCAACACAAACTCATTCGCTCATATAAGCATCTTTCTTCTTCATCACACGTATTTATGACATCTACTGACACAAAATATACAAGAAATGTATGTGTCGCATGTATAACACTTGTTTGTATTGTGGCATCACACAGAAGTGACACAAACGCATAAGATCCGACCATACACATGTAAAGAGATATATATTTAGATGATGTATATTGATGAATCTCAAACTCTATAAAAAGGAGATGAAAATTAAAATTAACTAGTGAGGCGCATGGCATCGCGCCTTAAGGCAAATTGCAGGACCTTCCAGTACCAAAAATGATTTTTTTTAAAAAAGATTAACATTTTTGAAAAAAAAAATAACTCTGAAAAAAATTAGATTTTTGAAAAACTATAAATTTTTGACAAAAATTTTTTTTTTTGAAAAAATAAGACTTTTTGAATGTATGTGTGTGTATCCGCCCTACACACATACACGCACATGCATACACACATACAGACGCACACACACATACATCCATTTTTTCTAAGGTCAGAAACCTCTGAAACGTGAAGATATATAAAAATTTTCATTTTCGATTTTTTGCGATTACTATAACTTGCCCTACGGGAAGTTCATTATAAATTGGATTGTTAGGTACAAAATGATGGAGAATGTTGCTAGTTCAAAACAAATCGAAATGCTCTCTAATGTCCTTTGAGATGAATCCATATCGTTTGAGATGAGGGTCAAAACACGTTAATATTTATAACTATAAACTTGTCTTATTTTAAAGATTTTGGTTTCACTATCTATCCTTCATCAATAAAATTTGTATTTTAAATTATTTTAAATCTATTTTTTATTATTTTTTTATTTCCATTATTAATTACAATATGTCTTTATAGAAAAGACACATTCAATAATTTTGAGGATACATAGTTTGATGAGGTATTTTTATTATATAAGTAAGATAACATTTTTACGTCAGATCTAATTGAAATTTTGAGCTTTTGGAACATTTCTTGAAAACTTCAAATTCAATTTTCGTTTATATAATATGCAGCATATTATTGGTGCATGACATCGTGTTTTAAAGCAAATTGCAAAAACTTTCTGGACCGCAATTTAAAATTTTTGAAAGCTTTATAATTTTGAAAGAATTGTATTTTATTGAAATTTTCGAGGAATCTATTTTTTGAGAAATTTAAATTTTTTTGAAAATTTTGAAAGTTTTATAATTTTTTCTTGTAAATTTCAATTTTTTAAAAAACTTATTTTTTTTTTAAATTTGAAGATTTATGATAATTTTCATGCTTTTAAATCGCCTTTTTTATAAATTAAAAAAAAAATCGAAATCCATTCATGGCGAATAATTCATAGTGTCGAAAATGTCGAAAAAAATTATTTGAACTGTATTATTGAAATATTTTGAGTAATTTTTATTATATAAAAAAATTACATAAATTTCAATTAAAATATGGAGCTTTCAGAACATTATTTGAGCACTGAAATATATGTTTCATCTTACAGATCCACTTTTTATAATAGATTCCAGCATATTTATAAACTAGGTTGTACTATATACACACTTTCTTATTTTAAATAATTTTAATACTATTTATTATCGTGAGGATTTTAATTTCTATCATTTTGACTCATTTTATCCTACAGAAAATTGAGAAAAAATTATATAAACAAACTCCAATCAAAAATATTAACTAAAATACTATTTATTTATAATCATGAGGCGCTGAATTTCTACTTATTTCCACAATTTTTGTCCTACAAAAAATTACAAGAAACATTACATAAACAAATTCCAATCATAATATTAAGCTTTTGAAACATTCTTTTGAGCTTTAGTATATATGAGCTTTATAATTCTTTGCTTTATAATTATGATAAACAACAATAGGACTAAATGAAACTAAAAACTAGTAAATGTTTAGCTATGTATTATATAGTATACTTGAAGTTGTAACGTGCTTATTCATATGCTTTTAATACTATTATATTTTGTTAATAATTTTGAAATAATTTTTTTGTGTATAAATTTTTAATATTACATTTTATAATTTTTAACTTCCTGTAGGGTAAGTTATTGTAATGGGCCGAAAATCGAAATTGAAATTTTTTACATTTCTCGACGTTTTGAAGGTTTCTAAACATTTTGGCACACCTCAGAAAAAACGGATGTGTGTGTGTATGTATGTATGGATACAAATTTCTAGTCACCTTTTCGGGCGCACGGATCAACCGATTTGAATGGTTCAAAAAACATTCGATTCCTCTTAATAGGGAGATGTGCTGATTAGTTTTTGGCAAAGGCAAGTCCAACCGTCTCGGAGATACGGGGCAAAGAGTGCAGAAAATAGAAATCGACTTTTTGAGAGAACGGAGTATCCGATTTGAATGATCTAAAAAACATTCAATTAGTAATGATTGGGAGAAGTGGTTATTAGTTTTTGGCAGAGGTAGGCCTAGCCATTTCGAAAATACGGAGCTAAATGTACAAAAAATTGCAGTTTTTGAGAGAACTAAGCGTCCAATTTAATTGATTAAAAGAACTTTCTGCTTGTCTTAACAAAATAATTGATTTTGGAAAAAAAAATTTTTTTGTTTCAACTTTTTTAAAAATTTTTTTTTTTTAATTTTTTGTATATAGAAAATAATTCAGATTTTATTTTGAATTCAAACTATAATTCTAATATACTTTAAACAAATAATTTCAACTTTGCAATTCAGTTTATATATTTCTTATAAATATTAGACAATGTTACAATATTTATAATAATCTATTTTAAAACATTTAATATTCTTTGATCATTTCGTTACGGTACGGGGAGTTCCAGCAATTTGCCTTAAGGCACGATGCCACACACATTTGCTTTTGTTCATAAGAATCTGATATATGGTATATTGTATTTTTTATGAAAATGTTTGAGAATCGTTTCCCTATATGCAATATACAAGTATACATATTTACATTCACATATATGACCGGAGATTCGAGTGAGATAAGTCGGGCCTCCCCTTGCGTCATGGACCAGTCTACGGATGTATACAGGAGCCGAGCCGGTACAGTCAAACTAATCAACGTTTACCGAACGCGGTCGGCGAATAAAGTTTTTTTTATTTATTTATTTTTTACGTTTGCTTACGGTTTGACGAATAGGTATCTTTCGAAATTAGGAATATGCAGTCCAAATGTAGATGGATTTTTGCCTATCTCAGATGAGATTAATGAGAATATCGAGGCTAAATGTTTATTACTTCATACTAAATAACTTATGAAATGCTAATAGTTTTACTTTTAATGAACTTGTATTTAATTAGCCATTTATATTATGGCATCCAATGACACACTACAGATCTCAATTTGCAACTTGTCTAGTATCTTCAATGAATTTCACGTTTTTTAAAGGCTTATCCATATTTTTTTTGTTTGCAGTTTTAATAGATTGTATCTGGAATTAGTTGCATTCATTTTCAATTTTTTATTACTGATTTTTTTATTGTGTAAAGACAGATTTTAATTAATAAAAGAAAGAACAAAAAAAAATCGTTTTTTTGAATAATGCGAATAAAGTAGAAAATTCCGCAAAATAATAATCGCAAATTTCGCATAATAGTAAAAAAATGGTATGACTCTAAATATTTAGAGATACTTTTAGTATCATTAATATTGGTACAAAATAGACAAATGCAAGTGCAAAAAGCAGATAGGTTCACTTATAATTTAAGGACGTCCATTAATCAAGTGATAGATTTTTGTACTCCCACTTTGTTTTCGTGATATGTGGTCATATTTAAAATCCTTCAATCAACATATCGTGGATTTTAGTACTTTAAAAAAAACGTAAAGTTTTTGATTTAGATTTTTTTTAACCTATATTCATTATTACCCCTTGTGATATTTCGCGATTTCTGTGAAGCCTTTTATAAAGTATTTACAAAAATTAATATTAAAATTGCATTTTTAATTCAAAATAAAAAAAATATATTTTACTATAATATTTAACAATTTCATTTGTATATTAAACATCATATATTAGTCTTTCATACATTTCGGGTTCCGAAAAACTACCAATTATTGCACTCTTTGCTTCGTATCTCCGAAACGTCTGAACCGATCTTTGCCAAAAATTAACCACCACATTCCCTACCAATTAAAATATTTTTGAATCATTGAAATCGGTTGAACTGTTCTTTTAAAAACTGGAATTTTTGCAATATCTGCTTCATATTTCCAAAACCGCTGGACCTGCGATCTGCGTGCATAAACTAATTAGCACATCTCCCTATTGGTTTATGAATCATTCAAACCGGTTGATTCGTATGCCCGAAATTGTCGACGAAAAATAGTATCCACACATACACACACACTTCTTTTTTGTCTAAGGTGTGCCAAAATGTTCAGAACCTCTGAAACGTGAATATATGCAAAAAAAATGATTTCCGAAGTTAATTATTAAAAAAAGTATGATTTTTTGATTTTAATTTGAAACTTCAATATATATATATATATATATATATATATATATATGTATATGTATATCATCTAGCTTGCTGATTTTACTGCGCAAAACATCTTTTCAGATCTTTCAGCCATCCATAACTGTTCACGCCCAAATAATTATGCCAAAGAATCAAATTTCTTATGACGTTTTTCGGCTCGTTTTGAAAACGTCATTGAAATTTCAAACCTCTTCCGTTTCAATGATTCTCGACAACCTAAATATAATAATTAGATGCCCGAAATGTAAATAAATTAATTAGTGAATTCTAAACCGAATTGGCTGAAAATCATAAACATATGTCCGTCTATTTCACTCAGATCAGCTATGGTTTATTGTAAATTGCGTGGCGTCGGGTGTTGTATAACGTAGACAAATACGTCATAGATTTCCTTCAGTCGACAGGTTACGTTTGCGATACGTAATTGTCGCGTAGCATTTACGCAACCATAAAATACAGGATGCGTGCGTTGACGCTTTAATGCTGCAAATTATGACTAGGATATAAATATCGTGAATATTGCCCGGCATGCAAAAATTTGGCGACTTTTTGTAAATTACTCTACATCGAGAATTCGTAAACATATGATAAGTCTCTATTTCATATGCTAAATCTAGATTTAATGTAGTAACTCTTTATCTTAGTACTTTGGATAAGTGAACTTTTGTTGCTTGAGACATGTTTCTGAATACATATTGGTATTATCTATTAACCACTTGGAAACAATTTTTAACATTTGCAAAATGGTACGTTATGAAATTTATTGATCAACTTGAAATGAACCATTTTTTCATCTACGTTTATAATTGTTCATCTACTTCTGTAGGGTAGAGCAGAGAGTAAAGGTCCGCGGGTAAAAAGGTCCACCATTGATATATCTAAATCAAGTAAAGTTATTAATTTCTTGACAATAATATTTGAAAGAAGAGAGAAAAAGATGTATAACCAGTTTCTACCCTGATTTTTATGACGTCGGTATCGAGAGATAAATGGTATTGTTTAAAAATCCTTACAAAAGTATTTTTCTTCGTTGTTAGATTTTTTGGTCGTGAGCACTTTGTTTAGTCTTGAGACCTTAATATAATTTTAATTAATATAATATCCTTAATATCCTATGAAAAACAGAGAAAAAATACATTTCTACAATGATGAATGAGCTGGAAGTTTTACTGAGAATAGTCAGATAGTTGTTTGTTTGATATGTTGTATTTATAGTGATACAATTGGATATGTTTTTGTGATATAATTGCCCAAATTCAAATTGGACATTTGAGCCCCGCCCTACCCTATTTGAAAAAGTGTTCTAAGTTTCACTTTTTTGTATCAGAAACAGTTTTGTATTTTGCTCTTTTATTAAACCAATATTATGTTAAACACAATACTAAACAAATCAACTATTTCATTTTTTAAAATGTTTATAAAACTGTAGACAGCAAATATAGTCACTCTTTTTTATTTTTTCTATTGCACATTCTAATACAAACCGCGTTTAATTACATTAATGGTAATATTTTTCAACACTTCTAAATTTTACAAATAAAGAAATTCTAAATTAATGAAAAATTAAATGGTGATTTGAATTTAAGAATAAAGCCTCTGTCTGTGCTTATCTAGTTTTTAAGAAATATAATATATACTACTGCATCAATATTTTGATATAAACTCAAATTTTCGATTCAAACGATTAAGATAGTTTATGACAGAATATTAAATTTTTGTTTTTTAATTAAAACTTTCAGAATTCACTTTTATCTTGATTCATATCAATTGAGTGATTCAGTTTAAATATTTGCTCTTTAAAAATTCAATTCGCTAATAGTAAATAAATTTTAGAAAATTCTGCACTTTATAATCATATAATTGTATAACCAAGTTTCTAGAAGACGTCCTAAAATAAGAAGAATTAAAATACTTCATATAGATAACTCAATTACGATAAAATAAATATTTCCTGTAGAACTTGCTCTAAAACATTTTATAATTAAAATAAAACTAACTACAATTTTTTTGCTTCCTGTATCTTAGATCAATCCTTCACGGTTTTAATTTATTATTTTTATTAAAGAAAATAGATAAAAGTTGATTGCTCGTAGAATGCGTATCCACGATCTTGCAAAACATGTATAAGAGGATATTAATTTTAATCATTCGAGCATTATAGAATACAAAGTCGTATAAAGTTAATCATTTTTGATTTCTTGTGTATAATTGGTTTATGAGAACAAAAACTTACATGTATATAAGACAGAGACTACTCTGTATCTGTAAACGTTCAAATTTAATTCTTAAGCCATTATTATTGCTTCAACTATATTAATACTAAGAAAATTGTAATTATTTGTGCTTAAACATATTGACATGAACTTAATTTCTTAATTTCAAAATGCATTAAAAAGCAATCGTCGATGTTCTCGTATTCGATCACAATTACGAGTAGAGGAAACAGAAGCATATTACCAGCAGATGATCGATCAATTATTAATTAAATTCTAATTACACTAATTACCTACTGTAATAACATATAACTTAATAACTCATTTCTACATTTTTTACCTTTCATAATTACTAATTAGTGATTCGATCATTACCTTCAATAACTGCAATATGTTTGGTAACTTTTTTTTACCAGACTACACCATTGCTACTGTTTTCTAAAGTATCACAATTAATTCGTTCTATTTGCAAGTTCAAAAATAAACAATAAACTTAAGTGACCTCATTAAAGTCGGCATTGTAGTCAAATACAATGCAAGTGTGCATTAATAGTTACAATCGAAGTTGTGCAGAACAATCAGAGTTCCTTCTATTAAATGATGATGTACCATCATAATACAGAAATACGATCATTGATCGCAGATGTAATTGTGTTATATCCTGTTGAGCGGATCAGAATCGCTCGGATATAATTATTAATCTGATGTAAATATCCTGTCCAGATGGAAATTACAAAGTGTGCTAATGTTTGCTAGATTCTAATGGGTTTAATGTCTATATTATAAATGTAATAGTCCCTATAACCTGATCAAGCAACAATTATATATTAATGAATTTTACAATCATTTCGCATCTTTTGCAGTACTTTTGTGAATGCCCTGATAATTTTCTGATCAATCAAAAAATTAATTTATGGCCAATATCTATATTTGCGGGTTGAAAATCATCCAATGTAATGCTTTCTATTCGTATAATTTTATTTCATTAAATTCATTCTTTACTTAGGATAGTTACTCAATGGAGGAATCCTAACATACGATACTTGTTTTTTTTTATTTGCTCATAATTATTATTATTTGTAATTATATATAAAATATTGTTTTGTAACTTTGCTGTTCATCGTTTCTATTTTAATTATATTATTTTATTTTTTATTTTTTTGTGTTGACGTCACATTTTAGTTCATAGAATTTATATTTCTGATTCTGAAAATTCGTTAAAATGCGCCCAAAGATTATTTTCATACTTATACTTATTTGTGATGCAGTATATATCCCTATACAACTATATTGATTTTTATTGTTATATTCATAATATACAAAATTTCTATTTTTCATCGATGTTATAATAAATAATACATTAATTAACCTTTGTGACCATGTTATAAATTGCCCTCAAATTTTTAATCAACTATAGCTTAAAGTTCATTTCATCATGAACTCAAATATTTTTTAAGTCTAGTCTGAATCTATTTTTTTATTTACCTAAATTACTAAAGTTTTTTAAATTTAATACAGTGATTTAAGATACTGATACTCATAATGTATAACTAGAACTATTAATTGCCACCTGTTTAAGTAAAATTTTCTTGACTTTATTTATACGTTTTTTGTATTATAATTAAATCAGTGTTAGTAATTACTTGAAATTAGCATTATAATGTTTTGATTGTAATTTTTTAGAACTAATTCTGTTTAAGTCCATCTTAAACAAAGATGATATATTTCGGTCTTCATTCATTATCACTACTTCAAAAAAAAAATTTTTTTTTTATGCCTTGCATACTTAGAGCATTCATTAAATATACCTACAATTCTTTACATTTTTATACTACATTTATCATATCATATACTATTTTTTTTGTATATACTAATTTTCTTTATAACTGACTTCTTGATTCTTCTTTCTCTTCATACCTTGCTTCTTCTTCTAACTTCTTATACTATTCTATCTCAAATCAAATGACAATTCTATGTCAGTGTCAGGAACTCGAACCGAGTATCCCGGGTGTGTAAGTCGGGCATGCCACTGAGTAAACTAATCCCGCCACATATAAAAATACAAATGTATACTTTTGAAACTTCCAAACGATTTAAAATGCATATTGAATTTTTTTTTCAACGAAGTAGATTAAAATTACTGAGGTGCAATTTTATTTATTTCCTCTAGTCGTTAATGGTAGTCAATAAATTTTATTAGCGTAATCAATAAGAAATTTTATGCATTCGCAATGTTCTAAAATGATTTATCATAGGCATCATTATATGCCCATGAACTAATACTCAGAATAGGTTTTAAGCATGTCGAGAATTATTACTCATGAAACACAAATATTTATAGAAATATTTCGAATTTCCAAAGAATTTGCTTTTAACCATTTCTAAGGCGATTATGAACATCAAAATAACACTTCCAAATATGTGAATCTTAACTGTGCAGTGGTAGAGGTATTTCCTGTATCCGCGTGCCAACGCACATGACAAACTAAAACATTGAATGAATTTATGTTCAGTTTCTCATTGCATTTATGGTAATGAAATCATGTAATATAACTGTATATATTACTATTACCTTTTCTCCAACAATCAGTCGAAATTAATTTTGTTAACAGCGTAACATACATATAAGTAAATACTATGAATTAATCCGGAGATTTAAGAAGCACCAACTTCATAAGATCAGCAATTTTATAACTCTATTACTTTTAGAATCAATTCAGGATTTATTCTACTAATTATTTAAATATGTATATCTAATCCGATCTAATAACATATCTACTACCAACATCTTATTTTTAATTAAAGAAACATTTAGGTAAAACATTTATAGAAATTGACATTGCTTTCCATTGCTTTCCAAATGAGCAAGTTGTCCATTGCTCATATTTTTTTCAAATATAGGAATTCCTATTTATATTTCAGCGTATTTTTGGGTAAAATTCTAATAATATTTTCGCTTTTATACAAACCTATATGCTCAAGTAGATATTATTATATTTATTTTGTGTCATTCTGAATTCATTCATTATTTTTCCCTCACATAAACTGCTATTTATTTCCCTAACCACAGATCCTTCACCTGTTTATTATGAGTTTGTAACTTATGACCAAAACAAAAACATATGTCGTCATTTTTTTCATCTGTTAGCCTGCATGTCCATCTGTTACAATCATATATCTACAAAATAACTTTGAACACAAGAACATGTAATTTATTTTGAAATTAAAAGAATTTTTTAAAAACATCGTAAATAATTATAAATATTATAAAATAAAATTAAATATATTTCATAGTGATTTATCTAAGCGGTATTATTATAAATAATATCTTGATCAAAATTAAATTTAAAAGTTTAATAGAACATTCTAAAGTTTATAGTGAAGGCGAATAAACTACCAATGCCTTCACACATAATAATCCAATCATACTTAGTCATTTTTAAGTATACGTCATTTAATTAAAATCATTACGGGTAAAATATACCCTTATCGTTTTACATTATTATTTTTCTTGAATTTTTTAACTTCCCGTAGGGTAAGTTATTGTAATGGGCCGAAAATCGGAATTGAAAATTTTTACATTTCTCGACGTTTTGAAGGTTTCTGAACGTTTCGGCATACCTCAGAAAAAATGGATGTGTGTGTGTGTGTGTATGTGTGTATGTATGGATACAAATTTCCATATTACATTTTACACATAACATTTTAGGGCGCACTGATCAACCGATTTGAATGGTTCAAAAAACATTCGATTCCTATTGATAGGGAAAAGAGCTGATTAGTTTTTGGCAAAGGCAGGTCCAGCCGTTTCAGAGATACGGAGCAAAGAGTGCAGGAAATAGAAATCGAATTTTTGAGAGAACAGAGTATCCGATTTGAATGATCTAAAAAACATTCAATTAGTAATGATTGGGAGAAGTGTTTATTAGTTTTTGGCAAAGGCAGGCCCAGCCATTTTGAAGATACGGAGCTAAATATGTAAAAAATGGCAGTTTTTGAGAGAACTAAGCGACCGATTCAAATGATTCAAAGAACTTTCTGCTTGTCTTAACAAAATAATTGATTTTGGAAAAAAAAATTTGTTCCATTTTTTTTTCTTTATTTTTTTAGTTTTTTTTAGTTTTTTTGTATATCGAAAATATTTCAGATTTTATTTTTAATTCTGACTATAGTTCTAATATACTTTACAAATAATTTCAACTCTGCAATTCAGTTTATATAATTCTTATAAATATTAGACAATGTTACAATATTCATAATAATCTATTTGAAAACATTCAGTATTCCTCGAACATTTCGTTACAGTACGGGAAGTTCCAGCAATTTGCCTTAAGGCACGATGCCATAATTGCCTCAAGACAGAATTCCACTTACAGCTAGTTTACATTATTATCGCTCTCAAATTATAATATATGCAGACTGAATACATATTTAATAATAATAAAGCATTTATAATTGATAAAGTTATTACTTGCTTAATTAATTGCTTCTTTAATCAGTTTTTCTAATTTTACAACAAAATACGAATGTGCATATTTTTATATTTTCATATTTTTTATATTTTTTTATATTTCTCAATACAAAACTCCCTCACTGCTTAAGTGTAGCATTTTTGTTGATTAATATTCCCCTTTGACAAGAACGTCGGCGCGGCTGCGGCGTCAAGAAAGCCTTCATTGATCATTTCCTGATACCATTCCGGATGTGGGAGAATAAATAAATGTATATATGAATGAATTGAATGAATGAATGAACGAAAGAACAGCAAGCCAGTGTGTGCATATGTTGTTATCCCCTTTCGAAATAACATTTCATTCTTAACGACAAACCCCGCGCCCTGCGATCGATACGACGAAGCCCGCCTTACGAACTTACGATAGCCGGCTGGCGCGGCCGATACTAGGGGAGAGAATCCCCTTACAAACGATATTTGTAAGTTGTAAAAATGTATGAATGAATCGACGCAGTGAGGGCTATACTCAAATTCGAATCAAACTCGTAGGGTCGTATATTGTGGATACAGAATAATTGAACATATGATCAATGAATGTTTTTTTTTGTTATCAGGTTATTATCACATTCAGTAAATAGAGATAAAAATTTTAAGAGAAGGGTTACCTAGTGATGAACCTTTTAATAATGAACAGTAACTAATTACGAGTTAAGGTATATTAACTAATATTATTAGGCAATAAATATAAAACTAACGAGTGGATTTATTACACATAATTGAAAACGAGCGAACACGTTAACTCGGAGTATTTTCTAAAAGCAAATTTTCAAAAATCAATAATTTTTATAGTTGAACCAGTTTCCGTAGGACTTGAATGGTTTAGTATGTTCATCAAGACCAAGTACTCCATCGTTACACCAAGTAAATCGTCTAATTTTAATTGTAACAAACGTCAAAAAAATTACTCATTTTCTCAAACTTTGATAAATTTTTGAAATTAAATTACTTGTAGTAAAGCCGTAATATTTCAGTAAGTTCTATAAGACCATGATATATATCGCCAAAAAAAGTTCCATAAAAATCGACAGTTAATTACAAGAAAACGGCTCGGTAGATTTTCACCTAAAACTAATCAGTACCATTCCCAACTAATAACTTTCGAACAGTTTTTGATTTTTTGAAATCGATTCGGTGGTTTGAGCTTAAATGTGGACGAAAAATTTTTCACTTTTCTGCAATTTACAAAGAAACGGCCCGGCCTCATCGAATGGCTTTTAAATTTGTGAAATCGGTCCAGCCGTTTTTTAGAAAACGTCGATTAACGGCAAAAAATCTGTTTACATACACACACAAACACATATACTTTTTCCAAATTTCGATTCAGAATAGCTTGAAACGTCGAAAAAACATAAAATTAGCGATTCGAATTTTTTTATGAAAACATAAACTAAAATAGCTCAAAATTTAGAAAAAAACTACCAACGAAACAAAATACTTTTGTTGTGAATATTAACCCTTTTTACTCGTTAATTCCGAGATGAATATGAATTTATATGAAAGGGTTAATACATGGCCATTCATCCCCTTATAGAAACGTCCGACATCGCCTTCCTTAATGATTAAGGTGATGGCTGGTTACACATCTTTTGGCATCTACTTTAAAATATTATCGTTAAGCATTCTATTATACTCTTCTTGTTTTTGAGATAATTGTGCTGAATGTTTTTAGAAAAATTATTAACTTATAATTAGAACGTACAATTTTACTGCAAATTTCATTTTAAAATAATAATTCTTCATCTTATAATTCAGAACCAGAAGCTTTTACGGTTCGGATTTATATCTTTCTTTCATCTGATATGTATACATAACAAATGTAGCCAAGTGTTCAAATGTATCTCAATCGACAGAAAATAATAACAAACAATAAACAAAAAATCAATCCTTGTCATTTGTATATGCAAGCGTTGTGTCGTGTAAATTTAGAAAGATATACGTGAGCAATTTCAAGATATTATGAGTATTTATTTCATCTGCCGACTTCCTATGTCTGGATGCATATAAATAGTGAGGCAACTATGTGCAACGTGTTTCGAAGCGCGTACATTAAGTGTAATATCAGTAAATATAGATCATAAGATTCTGTCATCATCAGTTAAAACGCGCCGCAGGTGCTATACACTAGTAGAAATAAAAGAAATTTGTCTAGGTTTTTATACTATGCTCAGGTTAACGGAATCATTTCCTTTTATTCGTAGCACATAATGATGATCTAAAATGCTAAAGTCTATGATGACGGAAAATATTTATGAAAAGCACTGAACATAACACAACGAAAATTTTGTTTTGTATTATACTCCTAATAGATTTTCCGGTGGAAGTATCTACTAAAATCAAATTATAATGTTAACCCTTTTTATATTGTTGACTTATTGTTTTACCTGACAAATTGCAGAATAAATTAATTTAAAAAAATCCATAAAATAATTTACAATTCTATTTACTACTTCTTGCTGTTACCTTATACTATTGTAAATTTCACATGATAACTTGAATAATCACAAAAAAATTGTAGCTCTATTTTGTACACGATAAGGCTAACATTGACTTCAATATCTAAAGATATAGTAATATAGCTTTTAAAAAAGTTGCCATTTTAAATGCTCCGTTAAATTTTTAATTAACACGTTAATCGCGATGCCAGTTATTTGTCTGACGCTAAAAAGTTCTACTTGACTGTCTGATAGACGTGATTTGGTAGCAGAAAAAAATTAATATAAGGCCATGTCAGTCATATATTTGTCACAAAAGATAGTGTTGTTTCCAAGACTTACAAGAATCAAGTTTTCTTGATACATTTTTAACTCAGTTATCTAATAAAGTTATCATGGCCTGTGTGAAAATTTTCTTGATATTATCGTGGCGATTAAAGTCTGACTTGGACGAACATTTGGAATCATAAAAGTAATATTTTCACGTTTAGATCCTTCTTAGTAAGATCGCGGTTCATCGCAGTATCTATCCATTCAACAAAAATAATTTCTCATATTAACCGATTATCGAAAAATTAAATTAAGCAGGTGGTCGGAGTAGATTATACATTCTGTTGAATTCAATACAAACTCACTCGATGGGCGGTTTTATAAATACAGTTACCTTAAAAAAATTTCTTCCGTTAACAAAAAAGCTTGATGTATGAGATCATTTAAAAAATCCAGGTATAAGATTATATAATATCGTCTATTTTTTCATATAAATTCTTTCAACTCGAGAATTAATAGCATTTTTACTTCGTAGTAGACATTGTAGAAGTTCAACATTTTTGATGAAATGTAAAAAATTAAGTTATTCTCAGTAAAATAAAATAGTAAAAAATTAAGTTATTCTCAGATCGTAGAAAATGATATTTTTTTTGAAATTACTTGGGCTCGTCGATATCATAATTATTAAAACATGTACAACTACGTACAAGGGTTGAAATTAGTGATGTGCCGATTCTAAAATTTTTTGATTCGAATCAGAAAGAAACCTAATTCGAATCACATCGATTAATTCGATTTAATTTCGGTTATACAAGTAATTCGAATGAGTCGATTGAATTCTTGTAGATCTTGTAGATTCCTGTAGATCAAAGTGAATATTTCTCGTCTTGATACAAGTTGATTCGAATCAAGTAAAATATACCTAATTCGATGCAGGTTGTTCGAATGATTCGAATCATTTGATTCGAGTGTGCACATTTAATTAAAACATTCGCAAAGATTTTTGTTTTCACTTGTGGAAGTTAAGGTGATGGTTCTGTAGAATTAACTTGGATTTAAAGTTTTATCAAAATTGGATTGCATTAAAATTTTTGCATTAGTAATCATGTCATATACAGATCTCAATTTTTTACTTAGATTTATGCTAACAAAAAAACTTAATTGAAATATATTAATTCAAGTATTTCGAAACTGTCTTCTTGTAATTCGTATCCGCTAGCGCGCATCTCCTGCGTTTTTTCTTTCCAAACTAACCGTTGAGGGATTCTACTGTAACAGACCAGATTACTTAAATAAAAAACGCGGAAAATCATATGAATACGAGTTATATAAACGAGCGAATATTTTAATCGCAAGAGGAATCATAAAACAGTTGACAAGTCACGTATCTTCTTTTTTATCCAAGTCGACGCGTCGCGTCGCTCCGATTCGCTGTTGTAAGTTTTGAATGAAATGTCCGGTCTTTTGCAAGAATGTATAAAAAATACGCATTCATAATCGCTCGAGAAGATCGGCATTCGAGTTGTGCGCGAATCGCATACCATTTGCCATGCCGTGCGCTCCTCTGGAGACAGCAGCTGCTCCGCTTCCAAGAGCCACAGACGGAGAGTATTACTATTAAGTATTGAGCATACGAAAGCAACCCGTAGTAAAAAGCCCGGGTAATATAATATTTTTAAAAAAATACTACATTTTACTACACAATATTATTGCTTTTATAAGGTAGAGTTTATAAAATAACTCTACGGCAAAAAAATCGAAAATGAATATTTTTATAGATCTTTACATTTCAAGGTTTCTGAACATTTTGGCCTACCTTATAATATAGAAAAAGTGTGTGGATACAAATTTTTGTCGACGATTTCAGGAACACGGATCAACCGATTTGAATAATTTAAAATAACATTTGTTGTTATGCACAACAATTTCCACATAAATTACAATGTGAAACACATTGAGTAATTAGTTTGATATTTTATCATTGGTTATAAGAAGGAAAACCCAGTGATATACAATACATCTAAATTGATTCATTCTAAGTTGAACACTATACATCTAAATTTTGTTCAGTTTTTCTCTCACTTATATCAGGTCAACCAGACAACTATTATATTCTATTTATAATTGAATCAGGAATCTCCTACTCGATGATTGAAAAAAAATGGCCATACGATCTTAAATAAAAAAGTAGGTATCTCATTAGAGATAAACTCTTATTATTAGACATAATGACAGCACATAGCCTTAAAGAATAATGTATACTCTTATTGACAATATATACATTCCTACCAAAAAAGTATTTTTTAAGTTTTATGCTTACATTAATTATTAGATCATCATTTTATTGTATGCTACATGATATATCAGATGTATGTTATTAATATTATAAAAATTAATACCACAAGAACTAATTACACCAGAACTTTATGAAAGAGGTCATACTGTCGTTTTTGCAATTTAGGCCGTCGTTTAATTTGAAAAATAGATTTTTTATGAAGCTTATACGAATAGTTTCACATATTCGTCAAAAATGTCAAAAGTTTTTATCAGGATTTTAACTAAAAGCATTCAAATTGGCAATTACAAATTCATTTTTAAATTGTGATCATATTAATTTAAAACAAATGGGAACAATTAGATTAAGAACATTTAACACTAATAAAGTGTTAATATAAATTACTATAAATATTATTAACAAAGATTTTTTCTGAAATACGTATGTCCAAATTGATTTCATTTATGTAACTGAAGTCATGATGAATAAAAAAATCAATATTGACCAAATTAATCATCTATGGGTCCCCGTAACGTTCAGACCACATTCCAAATTTTTCAATATTTTACTAAATAATTATGGCTTTTTTCCTAAAATGACTCATAGATCTCAATTCTATAATGTTGTAAAGACAACTAATATAATATTCTATGAACTTTACTGGGCTTTTCAAACTAAAAAAACATTTTTATACTCAAAAGTGCAAATATTACAGGATTGGAAGTGACATAATCCAATAATACCAAAAAATTTGCCTAAACTGATTTTTTTTTTGGTTTTTACTTGCATATATAGGCTCTTAATTTATTAATTGGCTTATACTATTTTTTTGCTCTTAATTTTTTTTTATGTAAAATAAAAATTTGGCCCATAAAGGGTTAAAAACAATATAATTTTCAGCAATAATAAAAAGAAGATTTATGAAGATAAAATATTTTATAAAGATAAAAATATATGGGTTTTTAAATTGAATAATGGCTTATAAAAATAAATTGAAGTTAATGTGTTGTACATTTTTGTAAAACTTCCATCTGATTAATAATATCAAATCTAACTTCACCGTCTATTTCAGTGATAATTTTATCGATGATTCATTAATTCGTGCAGTCCATTTATCTAATTGCTTATAACATTTTAACCTGGCTCGAGTCCAGGATGCTAATTTATCCATAAAGGTTTCCAATATCTGCTATAAAATATAACATACTCGACTGGTTTAGTTTAGGCCGCAACACCGGATGTACGCAGGCCATCGAGCGATAGTCGCTCGGATACAAACTTGTCTTATAGCCAAGACCGCAAAAGTTTGGATAAAGTGGCTAATTTTTACTACCTGTAAATTGAATTTTTGCAAAATATTTTCAGAGAAACACGTTTATAATTGCCGTAAAAAGAATTTTTGAAACGGAAGTGGGCTGTGACAGATGGTAAAATATATCATTCAGAATAAAAGTTACTGTATGCTATTAGTTTATAAATATAATAGTGGGTATTCATTGAAAAACGTTAAGCTTAGTTAAAATTACAGTATAAAATAGTCAAGTACAAATTGATTCATTTATACACGTATATATAATATAGTATATATAGATCAATCATTAAAATTTCCTCTTTGATTTGCTGAGTGCCTTATTTTGTTTCGACTGCCAATAAATAGAGTAACGTGCCCACGCGATATTTTTGATAATAACAGAGCAATAAATTAGAATTATATTTTATGCAAAATATATGATTTTATTATTACGATGAATGTATGCTTTAAAATACGCCTCCACATATCCGATTTTACATTTCCCGGTTTCATCAACTCGTGGGATACGACTATTCTACTATTTTTGTTCGATATTATTGCTTTTATTCAGTACTTTCATTCTGCATTATGATAATTAGAAAATTATATAATACAGTCTTTCTGCTTATAAATAATGTTGTATGAATTTTAGATTATTTAGATATTTTATAACTTTTTTAGAAGCAAGATTTAGTTAGTTAGTCGCTAAAGAAACAAAAATGAAAACTTTTTGCTTATCTGAACGTTTAAAAGTTTTCTGAAAATTTTGGCACATTTAGACAAAAAATTGAAAGTAGGTGGTGTGTGTGCATGTGTGAGTCTATGTATGTATGTCGGATAGAAATTTTAGTCCACGTTTTTGGGATTACGGTCAACCGATTAAGAATTTAAAAAAAATTATCAATTTTTTTTCCAAAATCAATTATTTTCTTAAGACAAGCAGAAAGTTCTTTGAATCATTTAAATCGGACGCTTAGTTCTCTTAAAAAACAGCCATTTTTTACATATTTAGCTCCGTATCTTCGAAATGGCTGGGCCTGCCTTTGCCAAAAACTAATAAACACTTCTCCCAATCATTACTAATTGAATGTTTTTTAGATCATTCAAATCGGATACTCCGTTCTCTCAAAAAGTTGATTTCTATTTTCTGCACTCGTTGCTCCGTATCTCCGAAACGGCTGGACCTGCCATCGCCAAAAACTAATCAGCTCTTTCCCTATCAATAGGAATCGAATATTTTTGAACCATTCAAATCGGTTGATCCGTGCGCCCGAAAACGTGACTGAAAATTTGTATCATACTTACATACACACACACACACACACACACATCCATATTTTCTGAAGTATGCCAAAAACGTTCAGAAACTTTCAAAACGTCGAGAAATGTAAAATTTTCAATTCCGATTTTCGGCCCATTACAAAACTTACCCTACGGGAAGTTTTAAATCACTAGACATATGCACATCCAATTATCAGAGATTTTTATAGAGATTATAATTATAAGTATACATTTTTGTTTGACTGCGACGCCTCTACGCATATAACGCAACACGACTTTGAAAAAAAGTTCAAAATTTGCAAAAAATTTCAAAATCTAAAAAAAATATTTGAAATTTGTCATTTTTTCAAAAGTTTCAAAATTCTTAGAAATTTAATTTTTTCAACATTTTCGAAAAATTTTAAAGCGTTTTAAAAAATTTAATTATTGGTACGGGAAATTCCAACAATTTGCTTAAGGCACGATGCCACGTCCACTAGTCCTTTTTATAGTCACATACAACATTTTTAATTTGCCACATTACAAGTTTAACTATTATACAAATCCGTGCAATTTTTCTATGTGAATTGAGCAAAAAAAAATTCGCGCACGACTGTGCCAAGACTATATTGGTACGTCCTGTTTACAGCGAGACGCTTCTTTTCGGGTCCACACTTCGGTATGAAACACACACCATGTGTTGACGGTGATGCTTTCATTTCATTCATAGCGAAGCGATTCTCTCGTCTTGTGTATTGAGCCCGTTCGGTCGGTTCGAGCACTAGAGAGTTGCGAGTGTGTGCGTGCGTCGATCGTGTACGTATGCACGTTTCATTCACAAAAAGCCGCGCACACTCAGACAGCGAGCCGTTGAGCACACGACGAATAGTGCAGTCAACGGAGCGTTTTATTAGGAAAACTAGCTGTAAGTGGAATTCTGTCTAAAGGCAATTAAGGCATCGGCCTTAAGGCAAATGCTGGAACTACCCGTACCAATAATTATTAATTTTTAAAAACAATTAACATTTTTGAAAAAAATGTACTTTGAAAAAATAAGATTTTTGAGAAACTATATATATGGACAAAAAATTACTTTTTTTTGAAAAAAAAAATTTAAAAAAAAAAAAAAAATTTAATTTTTTTTTTTTTGAAAAAATTTTTTTTTTTTTTATTTGACATATTGTGGAAGATCTGAACTTTTTTTCAAAGCAATCGTACTGATTTAACTACATAGGGACAAAAATAAATATAAAGCGCGTAAGCGCCGCGTCGCTGTCTTAATGTTAACAAAATGTATACTTATTGTTAAATCTCTATAAAATATCTGATAATTTGATGTTGTGCATATGTCTAATGATCATTTTTGACCGCCAAATGGCTCATTTTTTACTTTTTCCTCCATATCTCGAAACCGCTAGAGCTACCTTCATGAAAATTTTATCGATTTCTTCATCTTGTCAATACAAGTGAAATGTTTTTTGAATTATTCAAATCGGTTGATCCGTGTTCCCGAAATCGTCGACGAAAATTTGTATCCGCACATACATACACACACGTAAATACATACAACATACAACACCACACACACACACACATACATCCATTTTTTCTAAGGTATGCCAAAATGTTCAGAAACCTTTGAAACGTAAAGATATATAAAAATTTTCATTTTCGATTTTTTTGCGATTACTATAACTTGCCCTACGGGAAGTTAATAAGTTTTTATAAAATCGTGAGTTTTCTGAAAATAGTTTGTACTAAAGTAGTGAATCTGCTAGAATCCATCAAGATGTCTATAATAAAGTGAATTCTGGATGGAATGTGAATTACTTTAATTCTGGTGGAAATGGCGCTCATTAAACCATATGATTTAAAAGGAAAGAAACTTCGTATATGCTTCTTATTTGCATGATAGCTCACTCATTTTACACGCAAAAAAACTTGTAACAGCACTCATTTTAAAGCTTATGTTGAGTACTATAAAACCCAATTTTACCGAAATGCATAAAATGTAAAACTTCGCCACTAGATGGCTTTAAATACAACAATTAAATCTTGAACGAAATAAAAAAACGACTTTGCTTTACAAATGTAATACCGATTTATTAAAGATTTTTATTGACATTATTTTGTTCATTACATGATTTTCGTTAAAATGTATATTTTAGGAGATACTGCAAAAAAACGAAGAAGAAAAACGCCAAAAATATATGAATCTTCAGTGGCCAGCAACTTGAAAAGTATTAGTTTTTTTTTGAAAAACTATATAGACATTTTTTTCTTATAATTAGTTCTTCTATCAATTTCCCACGTTCGATTTTGAAAAAATGTAATTACACATTGAGAAGGGGGTGTCATCCCCCCGGGGGGTGATGGCGCAACCCGAATTGTTTTCACTTTTGAACTTGAGGGTAAGATGAACCTAATTCGAAAATTTCATTCAATTCGGAGCAAAGTAAAAAATTCAGAGGTTATACCCTTTTTCCTCTCCGTTTACTGCACTAGAACGCCCGAACCAGCCGTTCCCTTTTAATAATGGCTGACTGGCAGAGCGTGCGGTGGGGATGGAGCCGCGTCGCTGTCCCCGCTCGTCTCCCGCGAACACGGCCGCGCTGCTGCAGTGCGTTGTTGTCAGTCGTTCGAGAACAGCGCTGAGATCAACACGCATTACGATTTATTGCCACGAGGCCGATACGAAACACCGGTTTTTCAGTACAACATACGCGCGTTTATCCACCAACTAAGTATGGAAGTATACCTGCATAGTGCTTCACTACAATGCTTTGAAAGAATTCCTATAGTGTTGTAATATCAAGACAGACGAGTGACAGATTGTGAAAGTTTCGAATACACAGTGTCTCTATAACTCCAATTGGTGCGCGTCGGTGACCGAAGGATGTAATATTTATTAATTCCGTGCACGATTTCTTTTTTACAAAACATATTATTTCGTACGTAAGAACGATACGATAAGGAAGAAAAGGAAAAAGGGAAGCAACAAATATGTTGCTGCCCCGAATTTGTGCAAGTGTGTGAGTTGTTGTTGAATTGTGCTTTAAGATGAATTTGTTGTTATTGTTGCGATGTGATAAGTACAGTGCCGTGAATAGGATAACGGCGATTAAAGGATTATTATCGAGTACGGTGAAGGATATTTTGATCACGTAAGTGTCCGAAACAATAATTATCTTTCATTATAGTCCAGTCATTTTAGCATTTCACCTCGGAATGTGAGATACCCAGCTGTAAGTTTGTAAATACACCTAAGTCTGTTTTTACACGGTAGATTGGTTCCAGAAACGTGTAAAAAAACATTGATCTTATACAAAAATGGGTGATTTGTTCCTAATCTCTAAAACCTATTAAAATTAGTGAAAAACTAGCTGTAAGTGGAATTCTGTCTTGAGGCAATTATGGCATCGTGCCTTAAGGCAAATTGCTGGTACTTCCCGTACCGTAACGAAATATTCGAGGAATACTGAATGTTTTCAAATAGATTGTCTAATAACATTGTCTAATATTTATAAGAATTATATAAACTGAATTGCAGAGTTGAAATTATTTATAAAGTATATTAGAACTATAGTCAGAATTAAAAATAAAATCTGAAATATTTTCGATATACAAAAAACTAAAAAAGAAAAAAAAAAAAAAAAGTTGAAACAAATTTTTTTTTCCAAAATCAATTATTTTGTTAAGACAAGCAGAAAGTTCTTTGAATCATTTAAATCGGACGCTTAGTTCTCTCAAAAACTGCCATTTTTTACATATTTAGCTCCGTATCTTCAAAATGGCTTTTGGCCTTTGCCAAAAACTAATAAACACTTCTCCCAATCATTACTAATTGAATGTTTTTTAGATGATTCAAATCGGATACTCCGTTCTCTCAAAAATTCGATTTCTATTTTCTGCACTCTTTGCTCCGTATCTCCGAAACGGCTGGATCTGCCTTTGCCAAAAACTAATCAGCTCTTTTCCGTATCAATAGGAATCGAATGTTTTTTGAACCATTCAAATCGGTTGATCCGTGCGCCCTAAAACGTGACTGGAAATTTGTATCCATACATACATACATACACACACACACACATACACACACACACACACACACACATCCATTTTTTCTGAGGTATGCCAAAACGTTCAGAAACCTTCAAAACGTCGAGAAATGTAAAAATTTTCAATTCCGATTTTCGGCCCATTACAATAACTTACCCTACGAGAAGTTAACAAGAATTTATGTTTATTTTAGTTAGTGCCATTCGCATTCGCTTTGACCAGTAAAAATTGTTTGTACGCGCTAAAGGGGAATTCACTTAAATCTTTAAGCTAGTGTTCGCAAACTATCGATACCATCGATGGTTTCAGACTTTCTTCTTTCATAAATACTTTTTTGTGATATGAACATACTTCGCAAAAATTAAATTTGACAAAAAAAAAATTAAGTACATAAAATTTCAAATCGTGCTGAATGGATAAAATCGTGTAAAAAAATTAAAAATATTCAATTTTCAAACCGTGTTATATCAAAACCGTGTAAAAACAGACTTAGGTGTAGTTGTATATTGACACCCTAAAAGTTGTCTCAAAACCTACATATGGTAGGGTGTGCGCAACTATTAAATTTCGGGTTCAAAGGTCACAAAAATCGCGGTTTTTCGCTTTTTTTTGTAAATATCTTATTTCCTATGGGCTTTTTACTATTTACGTTTATTATCAATATTGTAGAATACAAAATTCTCTACAAATTGAATGTTATTTTTTTAAGAAAAAGATAAATTCATAATTTATTTGTTGTTTTTTATCATGTAAGAAGTTATTAATATTAATTAGGTTTAAATTCGAATATAATTCCTATATTTTCATTAACAATTCTGCAATTACATGGCAGGTAAGTGTTGTTAAATAAATTAATACTGAATAAAAAGTGGACAGGTTAGGGAAAAATGATAAAATAAATTATAATAGTTAATAAATAAGATCTATCGATAGTTTATCAACTATATATGGCGCGTTTTTGATCGGTTGACCTGAAGTCCTATCTCGAAAACGGTTCACCGTATGAAAAACTCTTTCAAACAAAATTTGTAGAGAATTGTGTATTCTACAATATTGATAACAAACATAAATAGCAAAAAACCCATAGGAAATGAGATATTTACAAAAAAGCGAAAAACCGCGATTTTTGTGACCTTTGACCATATGTAGGTTTTAAGACAACTTTTAAGGTGTCAATATACAACTATTTACAAACTTACAGCTGGGTATCTCACATTCCGAGATTGTTGCCTAATTTAACCTTAAATGACTGGGCTATTATAAATTATATGTACGGTAGAAAATTCTAAATCTGGTTTTGCTGTGCGAGCGTATGCTCTCGGATGTAGCATCCCATTGATAAAAAAACAACACAGAAAGCAAAGAGCTTCGGTTTCATCTCAACATATTTCATTACATGCTATCAAGCCAAGCATAAATCTCGGACGAATCCAGTATTTCGGATACAACATTTATAAGAGAACGAAATAAAGTAAGAGGACGACAGAATTCGAAAATCGATATTAAACCATCAGTGATTTTTCATTCATTAGAGCAAATTGAACTACTTTTTTAACTCACGGGCTGTATTTAATTTTTAAAATTATATGATGGACGCACTTATTAATTGTTACAATATAAAAATACAGAATAAAAATGTAAATACTTTATAAATTAAAGTAAAAAGAAAAGAATACATTAATATCAATTTGCTGGCGGGAGAAAATAAAAGTCCTTTCTCTACCTATATAAAAAAGAAATAAAGTTATATTTTAGAAATGCTAGTTCTTAGAAAATATTAAAGAACCGCGGGCCGAGGGTTGCTAATCGTAAACATGAAAAATTAAGAAAATTCAATATATTAGATAAAATTGTATATGTTGGAGAATGAATTTGAATTAAAATTACCTTATAATTATCTATATATTAATCTTCCATGAGCCGAATTTTAGTTTTACATCCAAAAAAAGGAAACAAAAAAATAGTAATTATATAAGGCTATAAAGGGTGTCCCAGAACTTAAAGTCAAGCCGAAACGGAGTAATGGCAATGACCTCAGTTTTTATCCTTTTACTCGAAATTTTCCAATAATAAAATGAGATAGTATTTTACCATGAAAAATCCTAATTAAATGCGCCAACTTTCGATGCAACTTGCCAACATACTTTAGTACATTTTTTTTTAAAGAAATGCCTCTCAAAGTCGACCGATTTAAAACAGTTTTTATCCTTTTATTCGAAAATTTTCAATAATAAAATGAGAAAGTATTTTACCATAAAACATCCTGATTAAATACGCCAACTTTCGATTAAACTAGCCTACACACTTTAGTACATAATTTTTAAAAGAAGATCTCTCAAAGTCGTTCGATCAAAAAAAAAAAACATAAAATCATAGTTCAACACAAAGTTTTAAGTCTTAAAAACTTGATGCAATTGTGTTATCATTTTTTACTGTAGTCTTAGAAATGTTTTTCACGATTACGGATACAAAATTTAATGAACAAAATTAATAAAAATTCATCATAATAGCCGAAAAATGATTATAATTTCACTAAAGCTCTAGGTTGCACTTAAAAGCTCGTAATTTCCAAAGAACGAGATAATTGACAATCTAAACAATGAGACTTTTTTTCTAAAATTTTTTTCAAGGCAGTTAAGGACAATACTATCATCCCCTTGACGTTAAGTTCTGAAACACTCTATATATGGAAATGAAAAACAAAAAAACTCATTCTAAACATTTTTTTTTGGTTTAATGAATTATTCGACTTCATTAGGCAAGCCACAGCGGCCTATAATGTCCGCTCTTTTTGTATCAAAATTTCCTATATTTATAAAAAAAAAGCCTAGCAAAGGTCATAATTGGTCTTGGCAAAGCTATATAATTAAAATTTCTGTATGGATTTCTGCGTCATTTACAAAAAATCCATAATTATTTGGTCAAATATTAAAAAATTTGGAATGTGACTTGAAAGTTGCGCGGGCCCATAAAGGATTAACTTAAAATTTTACACTTAAAATGTCTTTTGAATTATGAATCATAACATATAGTAATCCTTGTGAAACAGGAAAAGTTCTAATAACTAACCATTAATTTATCGTCATATAAATTTTATTATAGAATAAATACGTTCTCTATATTGAAGTTTATACGACGGTTGCATGTAATAAGTAACGTGTTTGTAAGCCAGATCACGATTCGTTTTGTTTGTCCTTCGTTGGTACTCGCGCGTTATTCTCTTATTTATTCTGAACACTTGCAACGCAAGAGTTACAGGGAAAGGAACGTAATAGTATAAAGACTCGAGTAGTAATTCAATGTACATTAGGTACATTTTACACACTGGAGAACTGTGATCGATGTCCGCTGATGTATATGAAATAGTAATTAAAATCACATATTCGAAGTTCTTAAACTTTAGTAAAGGTTGGATACTATAGCGCAAACCTCTAATTTCTGCACCTTTTACATGTATGATTATTTTTTCATAAATGTCCTTAATGCAGTGGCTTCAATTTATCATATATAAGAACAAGAACTGCTCGTTGAAACACTATTATATCTTCAGTTGTTTGAATGATTCATATTCAGGTATCTTGGTATATTCTATCAAAAGACTCGACTGGTAATTCAATGTACATTATGTACATTTTACACACTGAGGAAATGTGATCGATGTCCGCTGATGTATATGAAATAGTAATTAAAATCACATATTCGAAGTTCTTAAACTTCAGTAAAGGTTGGATACTATAGCGCAAAAGTAAAGGTTGGATACTATAGCGCAAGCCCCTAATTTCTGCACCTTCTACATGTATGATTATTTTGTCATAAATGTCCTTAATGCAGTGGCTTCAATTTATCATATATAAAAACAAGAACTGCTCGTTGAAACACTATTCTATCTTCAGTTGTTTGAATGATTCAGATTCAGGTTTTTTTGGTATAATTTATCAACAGACTCGGGTAGTAATTCAATGTACATTATGTACATTTTACACACTGGAAAACTGTGATAGGTTTCAGTTGAAGTATTTGAAATAGTAATTAAAATCACATATTCGAAGTTCGTAAACTTTAGTAAAGGTTGGATACTATAGCGCAAAAGTAAAGGTTGGATACTATAGCGCAAGCCTCTAATTTCTGCACCTTCTACATGTATGATTATTTTTTCATAAATGTCCATAATGCAGTGGCTTCAATTTATCATATATAAGAACAAGAACTGCTTGTTGAAACACTATTATATCTTCAGTCGTTTGAATGATTCAGATTCAGGTATTTTAGTATAATCTATCGAAAGTAAGGTAATTCAATGTAGATTATGTACATTTTACACACTGGGGAACTGTGATCGATGTCCGATGATGTATATGAAATAGTAATTAAAATCACATATTAGAAGTTCGTAAACTTTACCAAGGCTGGATACTATATTGCAAGAATTTAATTTCTGCACTTTCTACATGTTATAAATCTTATAAATGTTCTTAATGCAGTAGCTTAAATTTATCATATATAAAGAACTGCTCGCTGAAACTCCATTATATCTTCAGTTGTTCAAAATTTAACATGATTCAGATTCAGATTAATCTTTGTACAATCTATTACTTGTGTCTTCCGTTACTTCGAATTGAAAATTAACTAGAGGTCTTTTAAAATATTTCAGAAAATTTGATTTTTTTCAAAGCGGCCTGCATATCGCAGTCTTTCCATTAAACGTTATTAATCTTGGTACGGAATGTGTAGAAATTTAAACAAAATCTGTACTTATTATTAATATCTCTATAAAATATCTGATAATTTGATGTGCATATGTCTAATTTGTATTGGATCTTGGAAAGCACTGAACCTGTCTTGCCAAAAATTTTACAGAATGTTTTTTTGAATTATTCAAATAGGACGCTCCGTTCTCTCAAAAACTGAATTACCATATTACTGCATTGATGGAATTTAAGGTATTTCTTTGCCAAAATGTAATCAACTTGCATCTCCATCAATAGAAATTAAATGTTTCTTTGAATCATTCAAATCGGTTGATCTGTGCTCTCTAAATTGTGGACGAAATTTGTATCCGAATATACATACATACATACATGCATACTACACACACATACATCAAACAGGTATGTCTTTGTCAAAAAGTAATCAGCTTGCCTCTCCATCAATAGGAATTAAATGTTTTTTTGAATAATTCAAATCGGTTGGTCTGTGATCTGTAAATTGTGGACGAAAATTTGTATCCGGATATACATAGATTCATACAATACTATACATACATATATACTACACACACACATACATCAGACATGTATCTGTCTTTGCCAGAAAGTTATCAGCTTATCTCTCTATCAATAAGAATTAAATGTTTCTTTGAATCATTCAAATCGGTGGCTCTGTTTTCTCTAAATTGTGGATGAAAATTTGTATGAAGTTAGAAAGAATTTTTTGTTTTGGCAAAATTTTCACAAAATATTAGTTTTATACGTTTTTTATATAATTGAATAGTAATATTTGATCAATTCTACTCATTGACAGTGTCAATCTTCGATCCTGAGAACAACACTGTATGATTTATTACTCAATGTTTGTTAAGAATAAGCAGTAACACCTGGGCATTAGCGTACACGTGCTATGTTATTATGTTAGTCATGTATAAGTTATTCAATATAAAAAAATTAGAAAATTACTTTACTTTACAAAACCACAGCGTCATCATTTCGAAATCGCTTCTGGTAAATTTAATCTGATTCTTGCGAAAAACTAGTCAACAATCGAGTTAGGTTCTTTGACATATTTCCCGTACTGGTCATATGCTCGCTAATGGTATTCAACGAATTGCGTTCTTGTTATATCATTAGCTTTTTTCTAGTATTAGCGTTAAAGCTGTCATTAATGGTTATGAAATCATCATTTTCGCAGAACTTCGCTCACCGTATAGGATTACTAGCACGGTAATTGTCTCAAGTATTGCTCATATGAAATAACAGGCGATCGAAATACATGGTGGTGATGATCACATGTTGCTACTATTTGTCCGTCATTGCTTCAATTATTTTGAAACATCGTTCTGTCCTATTTGAAAGCGTAATATCGAGACCAGCAGTCTGATAGATATGCTTCCGTTTGATATATATATATATATAATATATATATATATATATATATATATATATATTACATATATTTAGTGGAGCAAATTAGCTCAAATTTAGATTGTGTCCTTATTTTTTATACATAAACAAAGTGTACCAAAAAATATCGGTGTCTAAAAAAATCATTGTTTTTTATTGTTTATTTGTTGACCCTGTATACACGTAATTCAGTCATATACATTTTTATAAGATATCTTTACACTTTCATTTTATTTGATTGTATATAATTATATAGTGCACCATATATCCTTTTCTTTGTCAATAATATTATAAAATTGGTTGGGAGGGAGATTTTTTGCCTTACTATCTCCGTCTATATTTCTTGTCTACCATTTTCTCATTTTTTGCACTCTATAATGACGTGCTGAGAATCCGCCATAGTCGCTCCACCGAAGCAATTATTGATTAGGATCGGAATTGATCCCAATTCTACTCAGTTTGTATGGTTAAATCTTAGTCTACATATTGTAGAAAAAAAGATCGACATTCAGTAATCTCGTAATACCATGGTCTGATAGGTAAAATCATCGTTGGATCACAAAGTATTGAATTTTAATCAAATTCGTCACATTACCAAAATCAAAGTATATTAACACAGCGTTGTAAGCACAACCGTAAAATTGAACAAAGACATTGTTTATGGAAAAGCTCCCCATTTAGGAATACTTACGTTTTCTTTTCAATATAAACATTATAAAGAATTTAAAAAATGCAATATTGACCAACATTTAAAAGAAATTTCTTAGGAATGGCCAACACTATTACTAATAAATTCACAAAATTTTACGGTTGTAGAATGTAAATTAAATTATTTTTTCTGGTATGTGTGTTTTTTTTTTATTATTCATTTATTATTACATAGCAATGCGAACAGTAATTTCATTCTATGAAAACAAAAACTTAAAAAGAATAAACTAAATAAGAATAAATAAAGATAACAACATAAGAATAGTAATAAATAATAATAGTAGATATTAATAATAAATAATAAAATAATATGATAATTCTACAAGGAAAAAAATTACTTTAAATTAACTATCATATTTTGATGATTTAGTAAAAAATAGAGAAATTGTGCCATTAAACAATTTGGTAGATTAGGATATTATCCATTGGTGATTTTCGCTTGAGTTTCCTGGAATGTGGTATCTCAAGCAGTTGTGCAACTATTTTATTGGATGGGCTTCTAGTTTCTGAAATGGTGGACACTGAAGTTTCTTATTACTTCCTCGACATATAAAATATTTATATCGTCATGTATGGTCTTAGGAATGAGTAAAATGATATAAAAATATCACAGTGTTGAATTAATATTAAAAATGATATATCAACTCAATGCACTCATGAACCCAATTTTGTGACTACAATGTGACATTGATGCTTCCTATTCATAATTTTAGACAAATCTCAATGTATATTTATTTTTATCAAGCCGCTCTATAAGTAGCTTTGCCCATTAAGTCCTGCGTAACTCTAAACAAAAATAAAATTTCTCATGATAAATTATGGGGTTTAAATTTATTAAATTGACAAGATGTTTATTTGATATTTCGTTCGAGCGCTCTCAAAAGCTGTCCATGCTCTATCCGCGATGACGCGACCAAATAATATACGTCAATAAGTTTGAATTGTTTTCGGCGGCGCATGGTGTTTGAATCCAAGAGTACTTTAATAGAATGGACTATAAATACATAACACTTTTGGAAGCCCGATGTCGTTTTGTCGTTGTCAGCAATGACAGTGCTCACGAATAATTGTAGACTCAGCGTTTGTGAACGTTTTGCCTCGCGCTCGACTATAATTAGTTAAAGGTCATTGCTTTGACACCTTAAATTCCATTGATGAAACGTGCTATTGTTGCCCTATTCAACATCTTCGGTGAAGAGACTGAGACATTCAAAATAAGTTTAATTGCTACGTTAATTGCTTAATGAATTGGCTGTAAGTAGTATTGAAAATCTACATGATAATTTGATAGCTTTTTCTTCTCTATAATTGTTGCACTATTCAGTCTTTAGGCGAGGAAAAATTGATAGCTTTTGCTTTTCTATAAAATGGTAAACTATGCTATCGTTGTCCTATTTAACCTCTTCTTCGTTCAAGAGAATATGCTTAATAAATCGTGTATACATAGTATTAAAAATCTATATGAAATTCTGATAGCTTTTGCTCTATAAAATGTTAAAACATGCTTTGTTGTCATAATTAGCATTTTCTTCAGTGAAGAAACGTACTTTAGGAGGCGCCATTACGTGATTAATGAGCGTGTTTTTAAAGATTTTTGTACCCCCCTCTCCCTTGGTGATACATGGTGATATTCAAAATTACCCCCTCCCCCCAAACATCATATGAAAATTTGATTGCATTGGCTTCTCCATAAATGGTAAAATATATAGTGCATTAATTTATTTACATTATCAATTTTATCATACCATCAACAACGAAAATGATAATTTTTTTCCATCAATTTTGTAACAATTTAATTTAGTAGGAAAGTTACACAATAAGTACGTATTTTCATGGCTTTCAACACTGAGAATTTATTATTCAGCGATTATTTTATTATCTGTTGAATAAAACCTAACAAAAACTATAAGTATGTATTAGAAGCATCAACGAGTTAAATTTATTTATTAAATGGACAAAACTTATTAGCATCACATGAGAATTTATTATTTATCACTGTCCAGGCATCTATTAAAATATCTGTTGAACAAAACCTAACAAAAACTATATGTATGTATTAGAAGCATCAACGAGTTAAATATCCAAATCAGCATCGATTTATACGAGATTCATACTACGTATAGGCATAAGTACTTATTAGCATCGCATGAAGATTTATTATTTATTACTGTCCAGGCAATCTATTAAATTATCTGTTGAACAAAACCTATCAAAAACTGTATTTATTTATTAGAAGCATCAGCGAGTTAAATATCCAAATCAGCGAGTTAAATATCCAAATCAGCATCTATTTCTAAGAGATTTATACCATGTATAAGTATAAGTACATATGCATTAGCATCGCATGATAATTCATTTTTATCACTTTTATTTATTATTCATTACTGTCCAGAGATTTATTCTATTATCTGTTGAACAAAACCTAACAAAAACTATATGTATGTATTAGAAGCATCAACGAGTTAAATATCCAAATCATCATCGATTTCTAAGAGATTCATACGTATAGGCATGAGTACTTATTAGCATCGCATGAGAATTTATTATTTATCACTGTCCAGGAGATCTATTCAATTATTTGTTATTACCTATATTTATTTTATATTTTTGTATATTATTTATGAATTAATCTATTAGATATTATCTATTACATTTTGTGATTTGGCGACGTGTACAATATAGGAATTTGTGTCGGAATTTGTGGTTAGAATAAAAGTAGGTCAAACAATACTTCTAGTACATATTTGAATATCAATTAGCTTAGTTAGCGATCGTTATGCGTGTGTAATTAATTCAATATACATCAGGCCCTGATTCCGATTGGTCTTACCTCATGTTATAAGACAATTATTGCTTTACGAAAATGAACCGTATTGCAACGATTTTTTTTAATAGTCACAATGAATAGATGCTAAAATTTTATTAACCATCAATTCACTGAATGACTCTAAACTGGTTTATGTCATAAAAACAATTTCTTGTTTTGAATTCAATCAACATAGTAAAATCAAGGTAGTATCAAAACGTAGCTGTGTCTACGTCGGATGAAAATAATTTATGGACATATTATACTATCCAGTTTAGAAATACGATCGATATTAAAAACCAATACAGATGTGTGATTCAGAAATTTTCAACTTGTATAAACTAACGAGCATTTACTTGTCATAAGATTATTTATTACGCCTAACATTTTATTATGATTCAACATGTGGGTGATTGTATAAACATATTTTTGTATGCGTATTCTGAAGAACAGTGTATGACTCTAGGTGTAGTATAAAAAAATTCAGGAATATTAGGTTATAATATAATATAAATATTTGAACCAAAGTT